>NC_086318.1:301613991-301972001 GCF_036172605.1 Pelobates fuscus
CCCAAGATATTGCAAATGGGATATGTCCAGTCTTTTTTAGTAGCCACTTAGTCACAAACCCTAGCCAAAGTTAGCATTTATATTTGTTTGTGTGTTCAAAATGCAAAACACAATTATGAACGCTAACTTTGGCCAGTGTTTGTGACCAAATGGCTACTAAAAAAGACTGGACATACCCCATTTGCAATACCTTGGGTTGTCTACTATTGCAAATGGTATGCCATTATGGGTGTAAATTTTATTCCTGGGCTACTATACAGTCCCAAAGGCAATGTAACCAATCTGGCGAATTTCAATTTCATATGTAACGTGCTATATTTGACCCTGTAACTTCCCAAAACACCATAAAACCTGTACGTAGGGGGTACTTTTTTTACACGTGAGACTTTGCTGAATACAAATGTGTATTTTATTGCAGTAAAAGCAAACCGTATTATGACATTGACAGTTACAAATGTCATGTAGAACTAAATAAATAACATTTCTTATTTTCACCCATTTTTTTCATATTAAATTATGTTTCATAGCTAAATATTTGATATTAAATGAAAGCTCTGTTTCCTTTGAATAAAATGATATATAATAAGGGGAGTGTACTGATAAATATTTTTTTAATTAAATCCCCATATTCTGATCCTTTAGCTATGATGCACATTCAGCCTGGAAATTAGATATCTTGGATAAATTAGGTTACCTGTTCATTTCCAGTGTAGATCTGGGGATTTTGTGACCTTAAATTTCCTATTAGCTTGCTGCGATTATGGAAAATGTATTTTAGCTGGTTTCACTGGTGGATATCAAAAGTCCATTTCCAACTGCTTTTGTCAAGACAGTTCACAATATTTAAAGGAGCACCAGAGTGTCAGGAATACAAACATGTATTCATGATACTATAGTTCTGATAGCGCTTTTTATTCAGGGCTGGCTCTGCCTCCTTATCTGAGATCATCAGACTTGATTATCTCAGGTAATCCAATGCTTTTCCATAAGAAAATATTGGGAGACTATTGCGTATGTGTGTCAAAGCACTACACCAATCAGCATCTCCTCCTATAGATTGAATCAATGCATCGCTATAGGGTACATTCAGCACCTCCTTGGAGACTCTGAACATCACTCGGGTAGCACCTCCAGTGGCAGTCTCTAGTGACTCTGAAAAGGCAGTGTACATTAAAAAGTATTTGGGGTCATACTATGCACACCAGAACAACTACATTAAAGGGACATTATTGTCACCAAAACAACTTTAGATTAATTAAGTAGCTTAATGTATAGATCATTCCTCTGAAGTTTAACCCTCCTAAGTTTAACTCCTAAATGGCAGTGAATTGAGCAGTGAAATAATTTTTGTTTGTTTATGCAGCCCTAGCCACACTTCTTCAGGCTGTGACTGACACAGTCTGCATGAAAAAAAAATGGTTTCATTTTCAATCTGAGGTAACTTACTTTAAAAATGTTTATCTCCTGCTCTGTAAATTGAACTTTAATTGCATACCGGAGGGTCATACTGTGTCCAGCAAGCTATTAACAGAGATGGAGATAAGAAATTAAACAGAATTTGCAATAAAGGAAGTGTAAACATTAGATCTCGCTTTACAAGAAGTGTTTACAAAGGCTGTGCAAGTCACATGAAGGGAGGTGTGCCTAGGGCATAAACAAAGTGATTTAACTCCTAAATGTCAGAGAATGATCTATACACCAAAACTGCTTCATTAAGCCAAAGTTGTATTTGTGACCATAGCATCCCTTTAAGCTGTAGTTGCTCGGGTGACTGTAGAGTCCCTTTAAAGTAACACTGTGGGCACCAATTTATGCTCTTTTTATTTTGTAAACACAAAAAAGTATTTGCATTTATACAAAACCATTTTATGCAGCTGTAATGTATTGATAAAATGTAACATACACATACAATATAAAATGGGTCCCTTTAACTATTTCATGTGGACCATACTTGTTCCCCTCTTTATGTTGATCAAATTAAATCTAAAAAAACATTGACTTTCTCTACAATTTGTCTCAGAAAAGTAAATTTTGGAAAAGACCGCCAAATTTAGAGTGGCAGGAAAAAGAAGTGTAACAAAACACTTTTTTTCTAGTGGGAAAACAGTATCCGAAAGTTTGATAAATCAGTTGTGCTGCCGAAAAAGTGTCATACATTAAAAAATTACTGTGAGGGTGCAAAAGTAAGTAAACAAAATAGACAACTTTAATAAATTGCAGCGGTAATAAACAAAAAGCTCAAAACTGTCTGCAACACTTTGATAAATCTCCAAGGAGTTGTTTACAACTTTGCTGCATTGCTCTCCAGTACATATGTCCTGTGGTGTGCTGTGAGCACCTACTAAATGCCCATGAATTTTATGACCAAGTGATCTAAAAGGCTCCGGCTCATTGAATCATGTATCTATGAATTACGGAAGGCAGCATATCCAGCCAACAAACATGTTGTAATTGTTAAAGATCGTGTAAACCATAAAAATGTTTGCATCTTTTATGAGCAATGCTTTTACTTGATATTTTTTTCTCTGGCTTACACTACTGTTTTCCAGATGTAAGAATAAGCTGAACCTGATTAGTGGCAGCTTCAGACAGCAATTTTCTGGGAAAGCTGGAAAGCTGTGAAAGCTGGATTTCTCTTAATCACTTTTGATGCTCTTAAGGGAGGCTTCTTTAGCTTACTTTCACAACACTTTCTAACATTGGTGCTGGCCCCGCCCTCGATCTGCCTCCTTGGATGACATCATCAGAATTGATTATATCATCCAATCCAATGCTTTCCCATTAGATCATTTTTGTTATTTTTTTTTAGCCTTACTACCTTTTTTTGAAGGCATTTTCATGCTCATTAACATATCTCTGAAGGTGAGTGTAGTATACACAGTGATGGTATAATCCACCAAACTCCCCTTCCATGCTGTTTTCCCATTTTGAATGTAATGGTTTATTTTTGCCTATCTTCTTGTACATTTAAAGGGACACTATAGTGTCATCCCCCTGCCGCCTTGACTGAGATCATCAAACTTGACGACCTCAGCCAATCCAATACTTTCCCATAGGAAAGCATTGAAAGGCTATCGCACGTGCACTGCAAAATGCAGCACTGCACCATTAGCATCTCCTCATAGAGATGCATTGGCTGCCGACTGAGTGACTGCCACTGGAGGTGTCCATACAGTAATGTAAACCCTTTCCTCTGAAAAGGCAGTGTTTACATTAAAACGCCTGCAGGGACAAGCTATAAACACCAGAACAACTACTTTAAGCTGTAGTTGTTCTGGTGACTATAGTGTGTCTTTAATTGTTTTGGAGCTAATTAAGTGCATCCTTGGATCCATGGCCCCGTCTTATCTTTCCTGATTATTTCTTTGTAATCTGTATCATCCTGATCATAGAGACCCCTTTACTATGTCAACCTTGAAATGTGTGGGTCTGACCGTACACTGCAATTTAAGAATACTTTTTAGAAATTAAAGATTAATAAAGGCTGTAATAGTATATTCATTCTGAGTGATGCCTCCTTTTCTAATGCAATTAAAAAACATTTTGCAAGAAAGGCAAGCGTAAGCGCAAAGCTATTGGTTTTGGTGTCTAATTGAGTGTGTGATTGGTTTATAACTAAGCAGGGCAGGGTATCATTCATGCATGCTTCTGGTCATCCATCCATTGTAAAGGTACTGTTCTTTTCTGCTCAAACACCCCCATCTTTGGGAAGAAAATGGGCTCTACATACAAGATAAATTGCCTGTGTTCTACCGCAAGGTAATATGCTTATATCTTCTCCTCGCACACTGTACGTGTTCATTAAGCAGTCATCATTTCTAGCAATAAATTCTGCTTTAATGACAGTTCTACATTACAGTGCACTCTAAAACCCATGTCCTCGCTGCAGAAATTAATCATAAAGCAAAACCCATTGTGACTGAGGACACATCAATTATGTGTTTTAGCATATTGTCCAGAACTTTTTGATATGCAAAATTATAAATATTTCATTGCATTGCTTGGCATGATGGCTTCATTTTTCAAGAGCATTGCCAGTATATTTTTCTGTAGACTTGTTTTGTGTGATGATGAATTGATAGCTTTGTGCTGGTTGAACCAGCTTTTTCCAGGTTGCAATCTGTTCGTCTGTAGCAAAGCATAAGGTTGTTTATCAATACCTTATTTGCATTCATTTAAAGTGTCTGGTGTTCTGTAATTAATTCTAACTGCAATAATGGAAATATCAGCATTTTATTTTAAAGGATACTGTGGCGGGGATAAATGTATGACCATTAACTTGTTAAATGTAAGGTTTTATTAGTGCTATTAAACAACTAGCAATCATGATAAAGTTGTAGGTTGTATATAAATTAACTGTATAATTGTAATTAGTGAATTGCGTGTTTGTATACATATATACAGGGGCGGGCTGGGCAGGGAGGCAATTGCCGCCCCTATATCCAGGGCCGTGTGGGCTGCCAGCTGCCTGCAATATTTTTTTTATTTTTTTTTTTTATGAGCGCATTCAGCGCTCACGCCGTGTTGCCCATCACCTAGCCCCGGCACCTATGTGTCTTTCTCCCCTCTGTGTGTCTCTTTCCAACTCCAGTCCCTATTGGTGTCTCTTTCTCTCCTCCCAGTCCAGCTTTGCCCCCCTACAAAGACTTGTGTGTCACTTTGTTCCCCTTCCCTTCTGTATGTCTCTTTGTTGTGTCTTTGTCTCCGCCTCAGTCCCTCTGTGTGTCTTTCTTCCCTCAGCCTCCCTGTGTGTCTTTCTCCCCCTCACTTCCCCCTCTGTCTTTCTTTTCCCTCTGTCTTTCTCCCCACTCTCCCGATCTCTCTCTCCCCCTTTGTCTCTTTCTCCCCACTCTCCCTGTCTGTCTCTTGCCCCTCTATCTCTTTCTCCCCCTGTGCCTCTCTTGCCCTTCTGTCTCTTTTTCCCCCCTCTGTCTCTCTCTTGCCCCTCTGTCTCTGTCTTCCCCCTCCCCATGTGTCTTTCTTCCCCCCTCCCCCCCCCACCCCCGTGTCTCTTTCTCCCCTCACAATTCCGAGCATGGTCACATCCTAGAGTAATCGGTACTCTATGATATAGCAGTGCTGGGAATTGTGTAAACCACAGGGGAGCATGATAGTCAGCTCTGCCCCTCCCTCAGTCTTCCTGTGCTATCTGACAGCTGCATAACTGTCAGTATTGATGAGTGTGGCGCTGGACCGGCTAGGCGGCCACCAGGCCCTGTGGCACCACCATGCATTACAGGAGTTGCGGCCACCGGCTGCAAGGTAACTATCGGACGCGGCCGGCCCCCTCAGTGTGCCACCGGACCGGCCACTCTGTAGCACCTTCATGCGGCTGGTGGCCGCGATTACCGAAGAATCAGAGCTGTGCAGCCCCCAGTATCCTGGTGGGTCCTGGTCAGGGACATCCTTGGCAATGGAGCAGTTTTAATACAAACCATAGACTGTATAGTTTTGACCTGCTGTTAGTTCTGAACTGGCTCTGTAAAGAGCGCAGCTGTATGGAGTACACTCCATGTAGCACTAATCCACACAGCTCCATAGGACTTGCAGCGTAATTGTGAGTGACATTCTCCTACAGTTGCAAGCTGCATGGATTGGTGCTAAGTGGTGCACACTTCTTGTGGTTATATGTAAATCCCTACCAGCAGGTTAATGTATACAAATGGAAGGAGCTGAGGGAAGAAATCTTAATTTGCTGTCATATGAGCAACTAAAGGGAGGAATGGGCAATGCAGTGGAGGAGAGAATGGACTATTAGTAGTAGTCAGGAGAGGGAAGAGTTGGTTAATGCATCTGGTCAGGGGTAGAGGGCTTATTGTTACTAGATTGGAGGAGAGAACAGGCTTTTTATTCTGGTATGGGGTATTGGTACTGCATAGGGAAGAGGCAAATTTTGCTATTGGTAGGGCAGGGCAGTTGGGAATCTTGAGGGAAATGGAGGTTAACATATCAAAATAGTCTTTTATTTGCACACTGTCCAGCCACACAAGAGTCTTGCAATTGCGCACACTCCAGGCGAAATAACCCTCCTTTCATACACAGTGGCACGCCATGAACACTCCTTGAATTAAAACAAAATGCCTTCTGCATGTGTTTGAGGTGGTGAGTAACTTTGTAAAATATTTGTATCACACCATATCAGTGGGTATAATGTATGAAAGACCTAAAGTATGCCATATTATTAACAGCCTCCATTTGTTCCGGAGAAATGTTTATAATCGGTTTTATGCGTCCAATATATTTACTATAAATGAACTGATATTTTTATGGTGAAAAATAACGCTACTGTCTGTTGAACATCCACAGAGTAAGTCTCTTTACCGGTTTATTGCAATGAAACTTCATAATAATTTCAAAATGTTTTAATACTCTATTCATTTATCTATATTTTTTTTTTATTTTTATTTTTTTTGTCATTCAGTAAAATGGTTGCGCAGCAGTAATGCTTTGTTTTGTTTTTGTGATAAAGTATTTGTCTATTTTACACAGGCTATCGAGACTCATTTGATCCGAAAATCTAGTAGTGGCCTGACGTACATTGCTGAATGGAAAGGAGGCCTATTGGAACATAAAATGGGACATTTGACGTGTTTCGCTGGCGGCATGTTTGCACTTGGTGCGGACAGTGCACCCGAAGATAAAACTGGCCATCATATGGAACTCGCAGCTGAAATTGCACGCACTTGTCACGAATCTTATGATCGCACAAGTAAGACATTCTAAATATATTGGATTATACTTTCTTTTTTTTAAGCTTCCTCCTTAGATGGGCTTTAATTCTTAATTGTGTTGGGTGTCACTGCAGTATGGATGATAGTCTCAAATTTTTCAGTATTATTATTACTGGCATTTATATAGCGCAACGAGTACTTTACAAAAGGATGCCAAAAAAAAAATCTATAAAAATCCTCAAATAAAAAAGGCCTGCAGGCAATAATATTCTGAAATATGATATGCTTTTTACTGGTAATCACCAGCTTATTTAGTGAATCTCTCTATCAGCTCCATTTAAATAGACAAAATGTTCTGTTCTCATGTTCCGGCAATTTAACACCTTAAGGACACATGACGTGTGTGACACGTCATGATTCCCTTTTATTCCAGAAGTTTGGTCCTTAAGGGGTTAACGTCCCTTTCGGTCATGCGTAGTGACACCTTTAGCTTATCTTACGGCTTGTGTTCCATATAAAATGCTTGGGCATTTTCATGTTAATGCATAGTTAAAGGAACACTATAGTCACGTAGACAACTTTAGCTTAATGAAGCAGATTTAGTGTATAGATCATGCCAGGTTTTACTGCTCAATTCACTGCCATTTAGGTGTTAAATCACTTTGTTTTGGTTTATGCAGCCCTTGCCACACCTCCCCTGATTCTGATTGACACAGGCTGCATGAAAAAAAAACTGTATCGTGTTTCACTTTCAATCAGATGTAATTTACCTTAAACAATTGTATATCTTTCTCTGTAAATTGAACTTTAATCACATACAGGAGGCTCTTGCAGGGTCTAGCAAGCTATTAACATAGCAGGTGATAAGAAAATGTAAATTATTCTCACAGGTATGACCTTTACCTGTCTGCCTGGAGACCTTGGGTGTATTTCATGACCAGCTCTTTAGGGCAACCATAGGACCAAAATGCAGGGCTCAACATTCTCACAATTCAAGACGTCCAGGGCAAACACACTAGTTAGTCCTAGCCTGGAGTACTCCAGGAGAACCACCAATGCAAACCACGACAGTCAGCACGATAGGGAGATACATAGTTACATAGCTGAAAAGAGACTTGCGTCCATCAAGTTTAGCCTTCTTCACATATGTTTTTGCTGTTGATCCAAAAGAAGGCAAAAAACCCAGTCTGAAGCGCTTCCAATTTTGCAACAAACTAGGAAAAAATTCCTTCTTGACCCCAAAATAGCAGTCAGATGTCTCCTTGGATCAAGCAGCTATTACCCCACTAATTAGAAATTATATCCCTGTATGTTATGTTTTTGCAAGTATTTATCCAATTTCAGTTTAAACATCTGTATAGACTCTGACAAAACCACTTCTTCAGGCAAGGAATTCCATATTCGTATTGCTCTTACTGTACAAAAACCTTTTCTTTGCCTTAGATTCAATCTCCTTTCTTCAAGCCTAAATGTGTGACCTTGTGTCCTATGTATAGCCCTGTTTATAAATAGATTTCCAGATAAAGGTTTGTACTGGCCCCGAATATATTTGTATAATGTTATCATAGCCCCTCTCAGGCGCCGTTTTTCCAAACTAAAGAGATTTACATTTTTTTAACCTTTCTTCATAACTAAAATGCTCCATTCCTTTTATCAATTTTGTAGCTCGTCTCTGCACTTTTTCTAGTGCCATGATATCTTTCTTTACAACAGGTGCCCAAAATTGCACAGCATATTCAAGGTGTGGTCTTACCAGCGACTTATAAAGAGGCAAAATTATATTTTCATCTCGAGAATTTATGCCCCTATTTATACATGACAAAACCTTACTGGCCTTAGCAACGGCAGATTGACATTGCATATTGCTACCTAATTTATTGTCTATAACAATTCCCAAATCCTTCTCGTGTGTGGTTATCCCTAGTTCACTACCATTTAGGGTGTAAATTGCTTGTGCATTCTAAACCCCGAAGTGCATAACTTTGCATTTTTCTACGTTAAATTTAATCTGCCATTTTAGTGCCCAGTCCTCCAATCTATCCAAATCCCTCTGCAGCAAGGCAATATCCTGCTCACATTTTATTACTTTACCAAGTTTTGTGTCATCTGCAAACACTGATACATTGCTTTCAATGCCCATTTCAAGATCATTTATAAATATGTTAAATAGAAGCGGTCCCAAAACAGAACCCTGAGGGGCACCACTTACCACTTTTGTCCAGCTTGAAAATTTACCATTTATGACAACTCGTTGTACTCTATCCTTAAGCCAATGTTCTACCCAAGAACAAGAATATTCATCTAGACCAATTTCTTTTAGTTTGAAGACTAACCTATTGTGAGGAACCGTATCAAATGCCTTGGCAAAATCCATCCACTGCAACACCCTGATCTATATTTCTACTTCTTCGTAGATTGCAATTAGGTTAGTTTGACATGACCTATGTTTCATAAAACCATGCTGATTATTGCTAATAACACAGTTCTTCCCAATGAATTCCTGAATATTATCCCTTAATAGCCATTCAAATAATTTCCCAGTCACAGAAGTTAAGCTCACAGGTCTATAATTTCCAGGCAAGGATTTTGAACGCTTTTTCAATATAGGAACAACATCTGCCTTCCTCCAATCCTCCGGTACAATACCTGAAACAAAAGAATCTTGAAAAATTAAATACAGAGGTTCACTTATTTCCCCACTTAGCTCCTTAAGTACTCGTGGGTGGATACAGTCAGGCCCCAGAACTTTATTTACATTAATTTTCTTTAATAGCTGTAGCACCTTGTCTCGAGTTATCCAATCACAAGTTATCTGCAAGTTTGTTGCAGCAATAATTTGCATATCTCTTGCCATATGATCCTCATTAATAAATACTGAAGAAAAAAAGTTATTTAAAATTTCTGCCTTTTCCTGGTCTTCATTGACTAACAGACCTATCTCTGTTTTCAGTGTACCTACACTTTCATTTTTTGTTTTTTTTAGAATTCATGTACTTGAAAAAAAATTTGGGGTTGGTTTTGCATTCTTTGGCTATCAATTTCTCATTTTCTAGTTTAGCCACTTTAATTATATGTATGTATATACCGGTCACTCCCCCTAAGAAACCCTGCCTACCCTCTGGTCACTGCGGAAAAACCCAGAGGGCCACAGGCCTAAATGGCAGATAAAACCAAAAAAAGTAAAAGCGCGCACACACACACCAAAAAGGAGTGATTACCTGAGATATGGCAAATAGGTATCTCCTCCTTATACACAATGAATAGATTCACTTATAGAAAATCCCTATACAAAAAATATAAACACAGAGAAGGACATAGTGCAACCTGTATATTATATACAATACAAAGGGAAATTCTGAGATGGAATCACTCACACTTTAATGAGCCGTTTAGAAGTAGGCTCAGGACTTATGCAGCTTTCATGTCACTTAAATGGGACATGCACATTTCCTTGAATCCTCAGGCAGGTTCCCCTTAGGTCTCAATAATCATCAAGTTTGGAGTCTGGAGCCAGGAGCCAGGAGTGTCAGGATAAGTAATTTATTTTTAACAAATAGATAAAAGATAAGCAATAAAAAGCAATATTGCACAACGCGTTTCAACCAACTGTTTGTGGTCTTCCTCAGGTGCTCTTCTAAATTACAATGGATATACCACAACTTATATAGGGGGTAGTATTGCAGGCTTGATTACTTAATTTACAGCACTTGTATAAGTAATTTACCTTATATGGTCCGGACCGGATGTGGTCTGCCACCTCCAATATGGCTCCACATCCGGTTCGGAAAAACACAAACAGAATAATACATAAATAACAGAAAGCATCAAAACACAGTATTGATAATTCATATCTTCCTCCCATCATAGTCATCATACGTGATATAATAAGATCATGTGTGACTATGAAGATCGGGGTGTTTAGAGTCCATTCCGGTATTCCGTTGCGTCACTTCCGGTGACGTGTACAGCAATGGAGTCCGTCCGTCACGTCACTTCCGGTTCCGTTAGTAATCGGACGGCGAAAAATCTCTTCCCTCTTCTGAGAGTATAGGAATGTCCATTATCAACTTGAGGGCAAGATGGCCATCTTAAGGGTGGGCAAGCAGTCCCCATATAAACATACTCATACCGCAGAGCAAATATTGCGATACAAATAGAAAAAAGAAGAAATGTACATATTAATTACATCATCCAGCATAAATTTCAATGACTTAAATAAATGTATCTCTTATGTAGCTCACTAAAATGGATAATAGGGAGACTACATTATTTTCAAAGTGCATAAACTTGCTTGATGGACCCGATACAGGGTCACTCTACAAAGATAACTAAAAATCCTATATATACAAAACCAGCTGTCCAGCAGTTTCTTGATCCCAACCGTCAAAACCAAAAAACTTTTTCAATAATAAAAGATATGCCAATAAATAGATAAAATCTATAAAAAATGGCTAAAAAAGGGCCATAAAAATAAAATAGAGAAAAAATTATAATCTCATGCGCGGACTATCTCAAATAATATCAATTATAGCAGCTTATTGATCTCAAAATCAATATTTAAACCTTTAGGGGCCAGGGAACGTAATTCGAAAATCCACTTGGATTCTTTTAAACTAAGAGCTTTGGATATGTCCCCACCTCTCCAACTTTTTCGATAGCAAAAAAACTTAGAAACTTGGGATCCGAACCATGGTGTTGTAAAAAATGTCTGGATAAACTATGGTTCGGAAACCCTTTCTGAATATTTCTAAGATGTTCGCTAATCCTTATCTTAAGTTGGCGGGACGTTTTCCCCACATATTGGTATCCGCAACTACATTGTAAGAGATAAATTACATAGGTAGAATGGCAAGTGATTAAGGTTTTAATATGATACTCTTTTTTAGTAACTGATGAATGGAAGTTTTCTACTTTCTTATTATTCAGTCTTAGGGTGTTGCAGCAGGCTCTGCAAGATCCACAGTAGAAAAAACCCTTTTGTTCTTGTGTCCAGTCACTTAAAAAGTTTCTCGGTACTTCTGTTTTAATAAAGCTAGATGTTACCATTTGTTTAAGGTTTTTAGCACCCCTAAATATACATTTAGGCTTATTACCTATATACTGTTTAATATCCTCCTCATGTTGTAAAATGTGCCAATTCTTATTAATAATTTTTTTAATGGCACCAATGTTACTAGAAAAATTTAAAATAAAGGGGATCTGTTTATTTTGTTCACCTAAATCATTTTTCCTTTTAGATTGCAACAGGGGAGACCTGTCCATGTCCCCAACTTGATCTATTTTTTCTTGCAGATCATCACTTTCATACCCTTTTTGTATCAATTGATTTTTAAGGGACTTAGCCTGACTGATATAGTCCTCTTTTTTGGTACAGTTCCTACGTATCCGAAGGAACTGTCCTTTGGGTATATTGTCCAACCAAGGACGATGGTGGCAACTATCTAGTTCAATAAAACTATTGACATCTACCTTTTTAAAAAAAGTTTTAGTCATTAAAACTTGGTCCTGAATAAAAACGTTAAGATCTAAAAAATCAACACTATTTTTACTCGCATTCTTCGTGAGAGAGATTCCCCACTCATTATCGTTAAGATAAGTAAAAAACTCTAAAAAGGTGTTTTCAGACCCCTTCCAAATGATAAAAATATCGTCGATATATCTCTTGTAGAGGACCAAGTTTGCGCCAAAGTTATGTCCCCCAAAGACGAAAGATCGTTCCCAAAAGGACATAAATAAATTAGCGTAACTTGGCGCAAACTTGGTCCCCATTGCCGTACCCTTGATTTGCATAAAAAACTCCTCCTCAAACCAAAAATAGTTATTGTGCAAAATCATGCGTATTCCCTCCAAAATAAATTTTTTTGGGGATTTTCCATATACCTCAGAAGCCTCAAGATAAAATTTGACGGCTTTGCATCCTATGTCGTGTTGGATGATTGTATAGAGACTTGATACATCGCACGTTGCAAGTAGATAATCATCTTGCCAACTAAAATCTTTTAAAATGTTAAGTAGACTCATAGAGTCTTGTAGAAAGGCTGGAGTCCTCTTAACTAGAGGTTGGAGGTGGTGATCGATATATTGAGATAGTGCAGACAAAACTGAATCAATCCCAGAGACAATGGGGCGTCCTGGGGGGTTGGCCACATCCTTGTGAATTTTGGGCAATATATATATGACAGGAACTCTCGGATATTCAAGGAGTAGGAAGGAAAATTCTTTTTTGTCTAAAATGTTATCCTCTAAACCCTTCTCCAAGAATATTTTCAAATTATTTTTAATTCCTTCTAGAGGATCTTTCTTGAGTTTCACATATGTAGTTGTATCTTTTAGTTGTCTATATATTTCCTGTATATACCAACTCTTATCAAGGATGACTACTCCTCCCCCCTTGTCTGCCGGTTTGACAACTATAGATTTATCCTTTTTAATTGAATCTATAGCTTTTCTCTCTTGAAAGGAGATATTTTGTTCAAATTTGGTAGGGGGCTTAATATTATGTATGTCTTCAAGACATGAGTTCTCAAAAACCTTAATAGTATCCGTTTTGAGAAAAGTGGGAAAAAATCAGACTTTTTCTTCAAATCTGTGTGAACAATTCCCGGATTTACACTCACCAAAGCAGAGTTAACCATTGTTTCTGGTGTAATGGAATTTTGTCTATTAAAAAAAATTTTTAAACACAATTTTCTAGTATAGCGGTTGAGGTCAAGAAATACTTCAAATTTATTTGCTGGACAGCTGGGTACAAATTTAAAACTCTTAGATAGAATCCTCTCTTCTACTTTGGATAGGACCCTATTGGATAAATTAAAAATCTTAGGAGGAGAAGTCCATTTAGAAGAGATTCCCCATATATACCTTTAAAGAACCGTTTTGAGACCCTTAGAACAGAACCTAGGGAGGATGTTTTTTTAGGGAACAGAATGGGGAGGAAAGCCCCGACAAAAGAAACCCCAAGGAAAAGGACCAGAAAATCAGAAGAGGAAAGAGGGGAGGGAGAGGAGGGAGAGATCATGCCGGGAAAAAGGAGGCAGAGGGATGTGAGATAAAGAATATCCGAGAGTACTCCTTGAATATCCGAGAGTTCCTGTCATATATATATTGCCCAAAATTCACAAGGATGTGGCCAACCCCCCAGGACGCCCCATTGTCTCTGGGATTGATTCAGTTTTGTCTGCACTATCTCAATATATCGATCACCACCTCCAACCTCTAGTTAAGAGGACTCCAGCCTTTCTACAAGACTCTATGAGTCTACTTAACATTTTAAAAGATTTTAGTTGGCAAGATGATTATCTACTTGCAACGTGCGATGTATCAAGTCTCTATACAATCATCCAACACGACATAGGATGCAAAGCCGTCGAATTTTATCTTGAGGCTTCTGAGGTATATGGAAAATCCCCAAAAAAATGTATTTTGGAGGGAATACGCATGATTTTGCACAATAACTATTTTTGGTTTGAGGAGGAGTTTTTTATGCAAATCAAGGGTACGGCAATGGGGACCAAGTTTGCGCCAAGTTACGCTAATTTATTTATGTCCTTTTGGGAACGATCTTTCGTCTTTGGGGGACATAACTTTGGCGCAAACTTGGTCCTCTACAAGAGATATATCGACGATATTTTTATCATTTGGAAGGGGTCTGAAAACACCTTTTTAGAGTTTTTTTACTTATCTTAACGATAATGAGTGGGGAATCTCTCTCACGAAGAATGCGAGTAAAAATAGTGTTGATTTTTTTAGATCTTAACGTTTTTATTCAGGACCAAGTTTTAATGACTAAAACTTTTTTTAAAAAGGTAGATGTCAATAGTTTTATTGAACTAGATAGTTGCCACCATCGTCCTTGGTTGGACAATATACCCAAAGGACAGTTCCTTCGGATACGTAGGAACTGTACCAAAAAAGAGGACTATATCAGTCAGGCTATGTCCCTTAAAAATCAATTGATACAAAAAGGGTATGAAAGTGATGATCTGCAAGAAAAAATAGATCAAGTTGGGGACATGGACAGGTCTCCCCTGTTGCAATCTAAAAGGAAAAATGATTTAGGTGAACAAAATAAACAGATCCCCTTTATTTTTAATTTTTCTAGTAACATTGGTGCCATTAAAAAAATTATTAATAAGATTTGGCACATTTTACAACATGAGGAGGATATTAAACAGTATATAGGTAATAAGCCTAAATGTATATTTAGGGGTGCTAAAAACCTTAAACAAATGGCAACATCTAGCTTTATTAAAACAGAAGTACCGAGAAACTTTTTAAGTGACTGGACACAAGAACAAAAGGGTTTTTTCTACTGTGGATCTTGCAGAGCCTGCTGCAACACCCTAAGACTGAATAATAAGAAAGTAGAAAACTTCCATTCATCAGTTACTAAAAAAGAGTATCATATTAAAACCTTAATCACTTGCCATTCTACCTATGTAATTTATCTCTTACAATGTAGTTGCGGATACCAATATGTGGGGAAAACGTCCCGCCAACTTAAGATAAGGATTAGCGAACATCTTAGAAATATTCAGAAAGGGTTTCCGAACCATAGTTTATCCAGACATTTTTTACAACACCATGGTTCGGATCCCAAGTTTCTAAGTTTTTTTGCTATCGAAAAAGTTGTAGGACATTGGAGAGGTGGGGACATATCCAAAGCTCTTAGTTTAAAAGAATCCAAGTGGATTTTCGAATTACGTTCCCTGGCCCCTAAAGGTTTAAATATTGATTTTGAGATCAATAAGCTGCTATAATTGATATTATTTGAGATAGTCCGCGCATGAGATTATTATTTTTTCTCTATTTTATTTTTATGGCTTTTTTTAGCCATTTTTTATGGATTTTATCTATTTATTGGCATATCTTTTATTATTGAAGAAGTTTTTTTGGTTTTGACGGTTGGGATCAAGAAACTGCTGGACAGCTGGTTTTGTATATATAGGATTTTTAGTTATCTTTGTAGAGTGACCCTGTATCGGGTCCATCAAGCAAGTTTATGCACTTTAAAAATAATGTAGTCTCCCTATTATCCATTTTAGTGAGCTACATAAAAGATACATTTATTTAAGTCATTGAAATTTATGCTGGATGATGTAATTAATATGTACATTTCTTCTTTTTTCTATTTGTATCGCAATATTTGCTCTGCGGTATGAGTATGTTTATATGGGGACTGCTTGCCCACCCTTAAGATGGCCACCTTGCCCTCAAGTTGATAATGGACATTCCTATACTCTCAGAAGAGGGAAGAGGTTTTTCGCCGTCCGATTACTAACGGAACCGGAAGTGACGTGACGGACGGACTCCATTGCTGTACACGTCACCGGAAGTGACGCAACGGAATACCGGAATGGACTCTAAACACCCCGATCTTCATAGTCACACATGATCTTATTATATCACGTATGATGACTATGATGGGAGGAAGATATGAATTATCAATACTGTGTGTTTTGATGCTTTCTGTTATTTATGTATTATTCTGTTTGTGTTTTTCCGAACCGGATGTGGAGCCATATTGGAGGTGGCAGACCACATCCGGTCCGGACCATATAAGGTAAATTACTTATACAAGTGCTGTAAATTAAGTAATCAAGCCTGCAATACTACCCCCTATATAAGTTGTGGTATATCCATTGTAATTTAGAAGAGCACCTGAGGAAGACCACAAACAGTTGGTTGAAACGCGTTGTGCAATATTGCTTTTTATTGCTTATCTTTTATCTATTTGTTAAAAATAAATCACTTATCCTGACACTCCTGGCTCCTGGCTCCTGACTCCAAACTTGATGATTATTGAGACCTAAGGGGAACCTGCCTGAGGATTCAAGGAAATGTGCATGTCCCATTTAAGTGACATGAAAGCTGCATAAGTCCTGAGCCTACTTCTAAACGGCTCATTAAAGTGTGAGTGATTCCATCTCAGAATTTCCCTTTGTATTGTATATAATATACAGGTTGCACTATGTCCTTCTCTGTGTTTATATTTTTTGTATAGGGATTTTCTATAAGTGAATCTATTCATTGTGTATAAGGAGGAGATACCTATTTGCCATATCTCAGGTAATCACTCCTTTTTGGTGTGTGTGTGCGCGCTTTTACTTTTTTTGGTTTTACATGATTCTTTTTAAGTATATATAGTGGTGATATACTTGGTTTTGGCTGCACCATCCACCTATTTGACCCTTTAGCGCCACCTCTATACTGTTTTTTGCTAAATGGCAGATAATTGAGCAGTGACACTGCAGGGACATGATCTATACACCAAAACTGCTTCATTACGCTAAAGTTGTTTTGGGGACTATAGTGTCCCTTTAATGCATAGTTGAGACCAAGCCATTCAGATTGGACTACAAACCACAAACATCTATACAGAGAGATGTGATGATGCATTTAAATGGGTATGAATGAAAACACTCTGGTAACAGAAGTGAGTGAGCTGGAAATGGACTGGTCCCTAGATAATATTGTTTATAGTGTATGGAATCCCCTGGTGCCATAATTGAATTCAGCATTAAACCAATTTTAATTGTTTTAGGTTTTAATGCTAAATTAAAAGCGTATCCTCTCTGTGCTGCTTTAGCTAATGAGGAAGTATTAGTCTGAGCAGCAATGGGAAGCTGTGATTGGTTGAGTGTGTCAGCTGACTGTTTTTATCCTATCAGAGCTCCAACTGACAGTATGAAGCGTGCCGACAAGGAAGTGTATAATCTCTGGCTTAGCCACACGACCGAAAGGGGCTGGACTGTGTGTGGCCAAGGATCGTTATTTAGTGTAACAGTGCCTGGAGTCCACAAACATTGTCCCTCTATTCAGTGCTAAACTATTTTAGAGCATTTTAACAGATTAAAAGATATGAAATGGTTATAGTGATTAGTGTGCCTTTAACTATGTGCTGAGTTTTGCAGTATTTAGAATTCGTAAATTTACAGTGACATCAGACAGTGTTTTTTAAGAGATCCCCAATATTTAATTTATCTCTGAGAAAAGAATTGAAATGTCTGACTTTTCTTCTCGGCATTCTAGCAATACTACTTTACCTTGCCACATGTAATATGTTTATGCACGCCTATTTGTTGTCCCACAAGACTACTTGCTTTTCATAAACAAGCTCACTCATTTGAGACATCTAGTCATGTAAAGAACTTTTCTCACTCCAGTTGTAAACCTTGTGTGCATTGAACTGTCACTAAATTGGCAACAAATGTTTTCAATTGTTGGCACTGGCTGGTTGACAAAACCAGTTGCAGTATGCTATATCTCAGTGCATTGAAGTGTGTACTTAAGTCTTTTAACCAGTTACATTTTCTCTTTAGCGACAAAACTAGGACCGGAAGCCTTTAGGTTTGATGGAGGTGTTGAAGCCATTGCTACAAGGCAAAATGAAAAATATTATATCCTTCGACCAGAAGTGATTGAAACCTACTTGTATATGTGGCGATTCACTCATGACCCAAAGTATCGGCAGTGGGGCTGGGAAGCAGTTCAGGTAAGTCTTTTCTATAGGACATCAGAATATGTGTGCTATGTCTGAAAACATGGTAGTTCTGAAATAATGATGATTTGCCAGCTCTTTCTCATTCACATGTTTAGAAATTTATTTTTTTATTTTTTTTCTACAAATCCATTTCCTTACACTCTGAAACTTTTAAATAGTTGTTGAACTTCTATAAAACGCAAATGATTGCAGGCTTCTACTAGGCACAAGTGTTTCCAAATAATTCACTAATCCTATTCCAGCTGTGATCTCTCATTGCAAGTACACACTTGTCCCCAATCACATTTCTGAACAATAGAGCTGTCACATTATGATGAAAGTTCTAAGCTTTATTTAAAGGTGTAGTAATGTAGATGAAAAGTATGCCTAACCATTACAGTACAATAATTTCCTGCACAAGCAATAATGCATTTTGCAAATTTATTCTGAACACTTGTTTTTTTAGATATTCAGTGAAATACATTTTGTTAGCCTATATATATATCGGTGGACAACACACACAAAGGTAGTTCATAGCAACAATATAGATGTTTTCTGTATATCTAGAAGTGTATGCAAGCTGTAAAATAGGTCTGCCTAGAAGTCCATATGTGCCTAACATACCCGTATTTATTTGAGTATAACGCGCAAAATTTTGTACCGATTTTTAATAGAAAATTAGGGGTGCGCGTTATACTCGAATAAATAGCAGAAGAGGGAGGGAGTGGGTGCTCCGATAATACCTCCCAGGACCGCTGGGCTCATTACAAGCCCGGCGGTCCTGGGGTGGCAGGCAGCAAGCGTTTACTCACCTCCCTGCAGCTCCTGCAGCTCCCCAGTGTAAATCTCGCGAGACCCGCGGCCAGCTCTGACGGCCGCGGGTCTCGCGAGATTTACACTGGGGAGCTGGAGGAGCTGCTGGGAGGTGAGTAAACGCTTGCTGCCCGCCCGCCCCCCCAGGACCGCTAGTTAGTTTGATTCACTTAAAAAAAAAAGTCACTGGTTAGTTAATAAGCCCCATGGCTTTTTATTTGCTGTAGATCCACCTATGAATTATAACAGGTTACTTGACATTCTGCAGGAGAGTGCTCAGAACTCCACAATAAGCGAATTTGTTGGATGAGAAAGTTACTTGAAGTGAGTCAGTGTGTGCTGTGTAAGAATTCAGGCATTTTCATGGGTGCTGTAACATCAGAGGTGGTTTCAAGCCACACACTGCCATCGGAGCACCCACTCCCTCCCTCTTCTGCTGGGCTAATATTTATTAGAGTATAACGAGCACCCCTAATTTTCAATTAAAAATCTGTACAAAATTTTATACCGATTTTTAATCGAAAATTAGGGGAGCGCGTTATACACGTGTGCGCGTTATACTCGAATAAATACGGTAGCATTTATTTATTTATTTATTGTGCTTCCTCGTTAAGAACAAGTTCTTTTCTTCATTTCTCAACTATTTACCTTTAAAACATAAGACAAAGTGGGGACAACTATATCTTGGTTAGGAAACTCTAACCTTTGTCAAGTATAGGACAATACGTAAGACAAAGTAGTACCTAATTTTGCTTATGTTTTAAAGAGAAATACATCAGAAATGTAAAAAAAAAAAAACCTGATTCTGAAAGAGGAAGAGAAAAGGAAGCAATAGGAGAAAGGCAAGTTTAGGGTGACATGAGTTTTCAATGTAACATGGGTTCCAAAGAGCCCAAACAGTTATGAATGAGCTGCATCTGTGTTGCAAAAAATATATTTATAATTTTATGATCCAGGAGTTTGGCACTTCAAACTAACTAAATTACTTTAGCTTACTGAAGTGATTAATTGTGAAGAACGGCCTCCTTTCTAACTTTACAAAAAAGTGCTGATTTCTATAGTAATTGGCACTTTTAGAAATTAACGGTCAATCAGACAAGCTGTCCTGTTGCTTCCTGGGTTGTCTAGCTCAGTGCAGCTAAACACTGCAAGGCAGGTGCTTTGGGCAACTGACTGCTAAGACTTCTCATTGAGCTGTATTTTGGAACTCTGTTTGGACAGCCACAGAAAGTCTGAGATGGGGAAGACTGTGAGGGCTTGCAAAGGCTGCAGACAAAAAATCTGCAGCTTTTAAAAGCTGTTCTTGATATATACACAATTAAATATGCATTATTAAATGCATGCATGTTATTAGTGAGGCTATATCTAAAAATAGTGATTGGTTTAATAATTTGTTTTTTGGGGCATTGTAGAATACCTTTAAAAGGTTAAGGCATCAAGACAGTCTTTCCAAAAAATAACACATCTGAAATATGGATATATATCCTAAAAAGAAACCATTTTCACAGACCAGGATAGATGGACACTTGACAAGATTGTTTCTAAATGCGACATAAGTGCCCCTTCAGCAATTAAGTAACATTTTGAGTCCATACGAGCTCTGTGACCCAGTCTCATCAAAACTGTACACCGTCAGTTTCACAAAGCTGTAAATTGTACCAAAGACTAATGCATAAAGACACACAGATGGCTGAGAGAACTTAATCTGGGCTACTGAGCAAATGGTAATAGAAATATTGACTGGTCTATCGCTTTTGTTTTTTTCTTTCATTCTGACAGGGTTACTCAAAACCCCTACATATAAATATCCTTTCTTATCTAAATTCTGATGTTACCCATAACGATCTCAGCAGAACTTAATATTGCATGCTCCACATGAGTAGGACCATCCACTCAGAGATCTGTGAGTTTTGTGCGCATATAAAGCCTATCTATTTACACCTGCCCCTCTCCAAAAGTTGCCAGCCCTCCAGGATCCATAAATATTACAGATTTAGAATTGAGGTAAAAAAAAAAATAAAAAAAAAAAAAATTAACTCAAACAATTTGATGATCTTAAAACGAATTAAAAAAAATAATTTCACCATCCGCCATTTTCTGTTATCTATACACAATGTGCTTTTGTGCTTTTTTGTAAACGCAATTATATATTGCTGCTTCACCTTCAGTAGTTAATTCCTCTCCAACTTATGTTCTGCCTTCATTTTGAATAAAAAAATGTATACTGCAGCCTCTGTCCAGTATTTAACTCCAAGTAAAATATTTATAGCAATCTCAGTCAACATTTCCATGGAATCCAGTTCATAGCAGCCAGATGACAACATATAACATAATATAATAGCATAATAGCATTGTTCTGCCTATCCTATTGGTTTTTGCTTCTCAACAAGGGGGAGAAGAACGCAGATGTGAACCCTCTTGAATTTGATTGGTTATAACTGATCCTTTAAAAATAAGGAAAGGACATGTTTGATGTGAAAATTATTTCCTTTTGCGAAAGACTGGTAAGATTGATTGATTTATTTTTAGGGTCGAATGTTAGAGGAAAAAGCTTGTGTCGAAGTAGCACATTCCTTTAGCAGAACTAACCCTATACTTTTAAAATATATCAAACAATACAAACCCACAACTCTTGTTACTAAAAAACACTTCTAATGTTAGAAGGCAGCTTTCTTGCGGTCTTCCGCATGTTTTGAGTATTTTGTTTCAAAGTTTTCTGCATGGTCAGAACTCCATTAAACGTGTTTATGTAAACAAAATATTATCCTATGATGGGAAATAGTTTGGGAGGTTAGGTTGCTCAGAAACCAAACCATTTTTGCCTCCTTCACGAACATTATAAAGGACTGTACACTTGCTATTTTAGTTTATTTCAAGGTAGCAGACCGCATTCAATGCTCCTTGGAAATAGACAGACTTTAGTCCGTGTATACATCTGCAGGAATCAAAACACTTAAATGTGTCAAGTGCAAAAAAGGCTTCATATCTGAAAAAATGCAAGACTTTTTATGAACTTGGTTTGTAAGTAGATATGTATGATTTAACATAATCACCAAAACAATATTCTTGAAAAATTGAAGGCATGCTTGGCGCATATGATGAGCAATATAGGTGTGAGTTAATGATGTGTGATAAACATAATTGATAGGCATGTTAATTGTACAATATAAATTACATTGTTCCCATGTTTAAGGAGCTCTCTAAAGGAAGACACATCTGTTTCCTGAACGCCTTCCAATCTATAGCAAGGTCATGTTGTCCTCATCTTCCCCATATCACAGACTCTGTGTCTCTGCGCTGATTTGTGCTGCACAAAATATGGGTCAGAGGTAGAAATAGGCCTGCTTCTTATCAGTCAGTGAAACATAACGGATTCCCTAAGGCCCAACCTGTTTTGGCATTCTCCATAGGTAAATGGGACTAATCTATAAGGAATTACAACTTTCACTCTATTATGTCTGGCATAACATTGAAGAACTGATATAGAGTTAATGAAATATATATATATGTAATCATTAATTCATCCAAAATGTATGTGTGTGCTTTTATTCTTGTCTGTCTGCAGTAATGTTCCCCCTTCCTTGCTGCAAATTAAATTTGTTATTACTTTAATGTGAAAAGGAAGAGTGAAGGAATGTTAACACTCTGCATTCCTAAATGTACTTTTTTTTCACCTTGCAAATACTAAAAGAGTTGGTGGAAGAGAAATCCTTAAGCTGTAACATTACCAGCGCAGAAGGAAAACCTTAAAATAACACAATAGTGTAATCAAATAGTGTAAAGCAGAGATATTGCTAAATTAAACTTATTTACAAAACAAGTTAAAACAAAACAATGCAGGATTGCTCCTTAACTGGATCTTATGTAAGAGTTTACATTAAAGAGACACTCCAGACCCCTAAACATCTTTCCAAAAAGTGCAGATTTTAATAGAAATGTACACTTTTCTAAATTAAACTGGTTATACCCACTTGGCTTTCAAGCAGACAACAAGATATGTTACTTCCTGTTTTGGTACTCAAGGCAGCAATTGCCCAGAGCACCTGCTTTGTAATGACCACTCATTGAGCTGCATTGGGAAGTCTGTGATTGGACACCCACAGAAAGTCTTGGCGGCGTTAGAAAGGGACAGTTTGCAAAGGCAACAGACAAGAGGAATGCACGTTTTGCAAGCTGTTTTTAGTTATACCCCGTTGAAAAAAATGCATTATTAAAGGGATACTATGGTCACCACAACAACTACAGCTTTATGTAGTTGTTCTGGTGAGTATAATCATTCCCTTAAGGCATTTTCATGCAAAAACTGCCCTAGGGACACCTCCAAGTGGCCACTCCTCAGATGGCCACTGAAGATGCTTCCTGGGGCCGTGCTACACAGTAGGCAGCACTGCCGTTCAGTGTCTCCACGCTCTGCATGGGGATGCTGAATTTTCCTACTAGAGATGCATTGATTCAATGCATCTCTATGAAGAAGTGCTGATTGGCCAAAACAGTGTTTGGCCCAGCCCCATCCTGCCTCCTTGCTGATTTTTAACCCTATGGGAAAGCATTGGAATGGCTACAAATCGGTAATTCTGATGATGCCATCAAGGAGACGGATCCCACGCGGCCCTGGAAATAAGGTGAGTTTTAATTTCTTTTACGTAGGCTGAGAGGGGCGAGCCACCTAAATGGTGGGTTTAAAACTACAGGGTTTAGGAATGCATGCTTGTTTTCCTGACCCTATAGTGTTCCTTTAACCCCTTAAGACCGGAGGGCGTACTATTACGTCCTTTTAAAAGCGGCTCTAAACGCCGCAGGACGTAATAGTACGCCCTCCGGTTTTTAGTAACTCACCCGGTCGCCGGCGATTCCACGCCGGCGATCGCGGTTGGGGGGACTCCCAGGGAGCCCCCCGCGGAACGTCCGTCCTCCAGGAGCCCTCCCGGCTATGTGAGAGTGAGGTCCTTGCGAGGACCTCACAATCACATGGCCGGTATAGCTGGCTGCTGCAATGCCAGCAGGGGGACTAACTGAAATGACAGTCCCCCTGCTGGCTGAAATCAAATAAAAAAAAAAAGTTAAAACAGTGTAAAAAATAAAATAAAAAAATTATATACTTAGATCATATATAGATAGATAGATAGATAGATAGATAGATAGAGATATATATATATATATATATATATATATATATATATATATATATATATATGTATGTATATGATCCAAGTATATATATATACACACACACACTGTCTAGGTGTATATATATATATTATCAAATTACACGTAGACTGATACTGATTAAATATATATATAATTATTGTTATATATATATTTATAAATAATATAAAAAAAATATGTAAATACGTAAAAAAATAAAATAAAAAAATAATTAAAAATAAAATATTAAAAATATATAGATGTTTTTTCGTTCTAACTGTATTGTGATATTAATATATATATATTTATATCAAAATACACTTATGACGAAATAATATATATATATCTATATACATAAATATATACGTATGTATCACTATATATACCTATATATAAATAAAAAATATATACGTATATATACACATGTGTATATATATACATATATTAATTCTACACATATATTTATGTAATAATTTTACATAATTAGGTATCCTAATTAATTACAATTAGCGGGACCTGCCTGACAACCCATGCCGAAAGTAAAGGGAATTTAATTTGCTAGCACTATATTTAACCCTATAACTTTCCAAGACACCATAAAACCTGTACATGGGGGGTTACTGTTTTACTCGGGAGACTTCGCTGAACACAAATATTAGTGTTTCAAAACAGTAAAATGTATTACAACGATGAGATCACCAGTGAAAGTGAAGTTTTTTGCATTTTTCACGCACAAACCGCACTTACACGGACGATATTATTGCTGCAATACTTTTTACTGTTTTGAAACACAAATATTTGTGTTCAGCGAAGTCTCCCGAGTACAACAGTACCCCTCATGTACAGGTTTTATGGGGTTTTCAAAAATTACAGCGTCAAATATAAGGCTTGTGTTTCATTTTTTTCACTTTAAAATTCGCTAGATTGCTTATGTTGCCTTTATGACCCTATGGTAGCCCAAGAATGAAAATTACCCTTTGATGGCATACTATTTGCAATAGTAGACAACCCAAGGTATTGCAAATGTGGTATGTCCAGTCTTTTTTAGTAGCTACTTAGTCACAAACACTGGCCAAAATTGGCGTTTTTTGCATTTTTCACACACAAACAAATACTAACGCTAACTTTGGCCAGTGTTTGTGACCAAATGGCTACTAAAAAAGACTGAACATACCCCATTTGCAATACCTTGGGTCGTCTACTATTGCAAATGGTATGCCATTATGGGTGTAAATTTAATTCCTGGGCTACTATACAGTCTCAAAGGCAACGTAACCAATCTGGCGAATTTTAATTTCAAATGTAACACGCTATATTTGACCCTGTAACTTCCCAAAACACCATAAAACCTGTACATAGGGGTTACTGTTTTACACGTGAGACTTTGCTGAATACAAATGTGTATTTTATTGCAGTAAAAGCAAACAGTATTATGACATTGACAGTTGATAAAAAATATATATTTAGGTAATGGAGTGTCCTTTTAAGAGTAACTTACTTGATCAATAATAGGACAATCACTCCTTTATTTTTAGCAACCTCTGAAACAGTGTATACTGTGTCTGATTAGAAATACTTTGTGAATGGTTATTAAATTAAATACACCCGATGGACCTTGTTTTCAAAGCTTTTTCATAGAACCATAGAAAAATTTCACTAATTGAAATCTTTTAAAAATAAAGTATCTAGTCAGCCGCTGATAAATTAAATGCACTACATTGTGTCCACAAATCTTTCAATTTCATGTTTAATGAATCTACAGGCTGAGGAAGGATGGAATAGGTATTTTTAATTAGTCCCTTTCTTGATGGTAAAGTACACACTGTCTTTTTCACTTTTTCCCATTATGCCTTACAGTTCCCTAATTTTTAAATTAATCATATATTGAAGATTCTACCAGAGATCCGAGGGCCGTGTGTGCATTTTTCTGCTGTGTTTCTCTTTGGATAAGCCATGTTTCATATTAATTTTGAATGTTTAAGTGATGGTATCTTTGAAGATGTGACAAATTATTTTGTTGCAGAAAACATCATTTTCTACATGGAATATTTTTCATCTTGCAAAGGTATAAACACATTTTTAGTTATTAGAGCCAGTTTGTTAGAAGATGAAGAGGCCTGTTAAGATGTGGCAAAGCACACTTAAAATGATCAGATCTACAAGGTGGTCATTAGTGAGTTCAATTTTAAACCATATATACTGATCAGCCTCAACATTAAAACAAACTGCCTCATATCGTGTAAAACAAACTGCCTCCTCGTGCTGTCAAAACAGTTCTGGTGCGTCAAGGCATGGACTCCACGTGACCTCTGAACGTGTGCTGTGGTATCTGGCACCATGACTTTAGCAGCAGATCCTTTAAGTCCTGCAAGTTGCCAGGTTGTGGCCTTCATGGATTGGATTTTTTGTTCCAAAACATCCAACAGATGCTCAATCGTATTGAGATCTGGGGAATTTGGAGGCCAAGGTAACACCTTGAACGATTTGTCATGTTCCTCAAACCATTCCTAAACATTTTTTGAGGATTCAATATCCTGCTGAAAGAGGTCACTGCCATCAGTGAGCAGCAATGAAGGGTTGTACGTACGTAGATTGTCAACGCTGGTCCTTTCCAATGTTCCTCATACAGCGGTATTGGGGACCTGAAACGCATAAGTGGCAAGCGCTATGCACTTCCCACGCTTCTCATAGTTAAACATGGCATTGTAGCTGAGGTGTCTCTAGTGGCTGACAGTGTGACAGCTACTAGAGGCTTGTTTAACCCTTCGAGGTAAGGAAATGTTTTATCTTGTGCCATTAAACCTACATGACCACTATGGAGCAAATGGAGTGGCATCAAAAATCCTTGCACCGGCCCTGCACATGAATGCCAAGACCCAGGGTTTCCCACCATTGCCCAGAGCATAACATAACCTCCGCTGGCCTGCCTTCTTCCCATATTTTACTTTGCTGTAATTTCTTTCCCAGGTATACAGACCCGGCCATCCACCTGATATAAAAGAAAATGCATATATTTACTTTAAATTGCCCTACGGAAACCCAATTTTAAGGCTGAAACTTATTAAAAAGCATGTTTTAAGGACTACATTCTATCTCTTACGGGTCTCATTTCTAGCTGTTCACACACTGAAGTGGCTTGCACACTGGCTGGAAATCACTGATATACATATCCTAAAGAATATTACTGAAAAACAACCACCGTCACAGCAGCATTGAAAGATTGAATTTCTTTTCTCTTATCAAACTCGCCTTCCCTTCTGTTTCCTTTCACTTGCTCCCTGTCGTTCTCATTTACTTTGTGGCTTAGTCTGTTTCCCATCCCTCGTCTGACCCCAGAGTCAGGGAGCACCCGTTCGCACGCCAAACGCTTTCTGGTTTAGTGAGCTTGAGGATCCATCTCCGCACTTGTCGGTCAAAACGACCCTTTTTATGGTTTTACGATTGCCTATCGTATTTCATTACGACACCGCAACTTAGCGGTCTGTTTACTCATTTATGCACGATAATTGTACTTTCTGGAAATCTGGTATTATTGACCTCATAATGTGCTGTTTGCTACTTTTTATTGCACTATTTTCCTTCTATATTGATATTGTACTAAATTGAAAAATCTTTCTAAATAAAGATTGTCAAAAAAGAAAGATTGAATTTTCACTTCAGTAAATAATCCTGACAGTCAATTTTAACCATAAGGCCAGAGTAACCAAACTGACATTATTTTTGCTGCTTTGGCCTTCAGTATAAAATTTACTTTGAATTCTCACTTTAGTGAAAAACCTTGTATGTTGTTTATATTTGTGTGTGTGTGTGTGTGTGTGTGTATATATATATATATATATATATATATATATATATATATATATATATATATATATATACTGTGTGTATAAATAAAATATATTATATATAAATATATAAATCTATATTTAGATGTTTCTTATACTTTACTATAGTAGGGAGATTGCATTACTCTCATATTATAATTTGAGAAAATGCCTACATTGTATTTGTTTTTTGCAGTGAAAGTATTTGAGGAACACAATCTTCTTTCATATAGAAGAACATTCCTGAGGAGACAAGAATTACAATAGCTATTCCAAGAACTCAGCCGAAAATGCATGCATTTCACTACTTCAGATAGTATAAATGGAAATCTGATTAGAGAAAATATCTTTCCTTTTCATATGTTGCACATTTATTTTCCTCATTTCTTAAAGCAACAGTCATCTGATTTTTCTTAGAATTCTATTTACCCCATAATTTTCAATGGATTGATATTTTTTTCATGCAATTAATCACCTTCAATAATTTGCCCTTTTTCAGTGCGCAGACAGTGCAGGTAGACATATTATTTCCTTGATATTTTAAAGAATTCCAAAAATCAACTTCACTAATATGACAGTTATGAGAAAAAAAATAGATATGTTATATTTCAGCATCTGTTTGAGTCTGGACTTTTATCAGTGGTTTGTATTTTGTAGTTTTGTGACACACAGTGAAAGTCTCACAGAGCATGAACAAACCAGATTATAATTAATGTACAAGGAGCAGTCAGTTTCTGGGACTATAGAATATTGTTTTTTGATGCTTGGTTATGTAATGTAATTGAAAGTACACTCTTCTAACACAGTCTTATAATTAAATTTAAAAAAAGCAGAATATTAAAGGTATTGTGTTCACATAACTACCACATGACTTTGTAGCTGTACCACTTAAATGGACCTTATAGGTACTAGGAAGTCTTTTCATTCCCTTGCTTTTCCTTCTTCATCTTCATCTGTTGTGCCCAAGGTCCACCTACTGCCCACTTGCATAGACAGATATAGTTTCCCATTCCATCTTGATGGTACTTCGATAGCCCATGCACATACACATTCATTGTGTATGTGCAGATAACCGCTTCTGCAAGGGAAGGAGACTAGTCTGAATGGACAGCTGAATAGGGAAGCTAGTATCAATATCCTTCTGGAGATATGGTCTCCAGTACTGCGTACAATACTCCTAGTGAGGTCTCACCAGTGTTCTGTACAATGGCATGAGCACTTCCCTCTTTCTACTGGTAATACAATAGGGTATCAAAAAGTTAGTCTGCAGGGACATTTTCTTTAAAGGGATTCTCCAGGCTGAAGTCGGCGGGGGAGTAGAGTAGGCGGAGCCTGACCAGCGCTGAGGGACATGGAGCTGACTCCGGTAAGTCACTGAAGGAGTTTTAACCCCTTCAGTAACTTGGGATGGGGGGTGGGGGTGGGAGTGGCACTACAGGGTCCTGCAGTGCCAGGAAAACTAATGTTTTCCTGGCACTGGAGAATCCTTTTAAATCTTCCCTGATTTTATGTCCAGGTTTACAGGTAGAATACTAGAATAATCTCGAAGATATATAAATATAGAATTTAAATTAAGTTTTCATGAACGGTCACCATCACCACTACAATAATCTGGTATTGTTATGGTGCTTGCAGCGCTCCTTTAACATTGATTTTGAAACTTTGCTGAAACGTGATGTTGTGATAGCTAATGCTCTTAGAGTTGAGCTAGCTGTAAATTATTACACTTGGAATGTGAATTTGAGGCGTCCATAAACATAAAGTAAACAGCCCTTACCGCACGAGCACAGTAGAGAGAAGTGTTACCTAAAATGTATTGCATTCTTTTTTTTCTGTAAATATTGATTGCTTTAAATCACCTTTTTATCAACTACATTTTTGCCATTCTTCCCATCCATCTTTTCTTTTACTTTACATGTGATGTAGAAATGAAAGCATCTTATCCCCTGGACGCATATTTATAAGCTAAATGACAAGACCTTTGAACACTCAACTTTATTGCTAGGAAATCAATTCCCTGTAACGTTTCAATTAGATTTATTTAATGTCATTTATAATTGGAACGGCAACAAATCAAGAGCTTTCTACTGTGCTTAGTTAGTATTTTAGGCAGGGTATGGTTCTGCACACAGTGCTCCCTGCAAGCATACGCTCGTATTAAAAATCAATGCTCCAAAAAAACCGGAATGAAGACTTAATTCCAGTTAAACTTAATATGTATATATGTAAAACATATGTATATCTTCATACGCTTGCATATTATACAATCTAAATCACTCAACTTTTCAGTCCCACAGTATTAGAATATGCTCTAGTACTTTTGTCTAGTCAATGCTGTTTGTGTAATTATTATACTGTGCTTGTAATTATACAGAGTGACAAGTGTTTTTTAAAATGTGTTTTATATTAAAACGACTGTACCTGTACTGTAGCCCTTTGTACTTTAAGTTAAATGGGCTATCTAAGCACAGTAAAGGTTATGGTGCCCCGCAGTCCTCTAGCACCCTACCTTGCCAAGTTTTGAATGGTTTGACACTTAGTTTGGCATTTCATTCCATCAGCAAACTCTCTCAGCCAATAAATTCCATTTAAGCCTTTGAAGAATATATGTTGGTAATGGGGAACGATGGACTTCTGCTTTGGTGAAAGCTGAGTGGGCTCTGACCCAAGTTAAGTGTCAAAACATTCACAAATGATTTGACTTCTGTGCTGGTATTGCCCCCGGGAACTCCTGGGTTACCATAGCCACTAATGAGCCCTGTAGTGTTTATGGTGCTTCGCATACCCATCTAATTAAAAGTAAAGAGTGCTACTGCTTAGGCTGTAATGAAAACTGGAGAGTATGATGTTTAGACTACCCATTTAATAGTGACCATGCACTTAACAAATACATCTCTAATTTCACTCACATGCTGTGTGGATGCTTTTCAGGGCCTCGGGCCAAAGCAGACTTTGTTTTCTCAAAGATGTAGCTATGCACATCCTTCTACTGAGACACAGATGCCATAATAATGTTTATTTACATTTGCAGATGGTATATTAATAAGACCATTTATTTCCCTTTTTAAAGTTTGAATACTTGTTACGCTTTATAAATACATTAGATAAGAATAAATAAATTTTTTGGAGGGAAGGGGTGGGTTGCTACTTGATTTACAGATAAATACTGTGTTGTATGCCTGATTTAGGAATATTCTCGTTTATACATAATACGTATAGTACTAATATCTTATTTTAATGGGTTTTATTTTATGATGAGATGATCGCTTTAGAAAATTTATGCTTCCTGTGCAGACTAGATTAATTCTCCCCCTTCATTTCTCCTTTGGTAGAAAGAGCTTTCTCTCTTGGCTAACTTAACCCCTTAAGGACCAAACTTCTGGAATAAAAGGGAATCATGACGTGTCACACACGTCATGTGTCCTTAAGGGGTTAAAGGGTTACGCCAAGCTTCATGATCAGTTAATTGATTTGAAGTAGTCATGGTGCCTGCAGTCTGTGTGTGCAGTATTTCTCTTTGAAATGCTGTGCATACAGAGATCAACCCCTCTGCTGCCAGAGAGCATCGTAGATGTGTCATTAGCTAGCCCAGAACTAGGCTCCCTGGCTGGCTAATTGACTGAAAGCTGACACTCTCAGCTAATGAATTTTTCAGAAGCCTGATGCATGTCACTGGACCAACAGGGAGCATTGGAACCTGGCAGGGACCCAGGTGTGGGTGCAAAGCATTGCTAAATGATTTGCCCCCATTACCAAGGCCAGGGTACCCCTGACATCATAACCATTCCAGCGGCCTTGAATGCTGGGAGTAACTCTTTCATTTAGGGTCCAAATCAATGAAGTGGTCATGGTGCTTGGGTAAATGCAGTCATGCTTGTATTTTGTAAATTGCTATACGCTATAATCTATGCAGAAGTTTGAGACCCTAAATGTATACATCATAGACACTGGCCCACTATTCACTGAATGTCGGAGAAAACATTTGCTGCATGAAGGATATGTTGCATGAATCTAAATGAATTAATGTTATTATATCATTATACAAATGCCATAATAGGGAACAGATTTAAATCCAAATGTCACTTAATCCTGGGAAAGTTAATTGTTTCACTGCCCAGACTGAAGCAGCATAAATCTTTTATTTTTTTTTTTTCTTTCTTTCTTATCTGTCTTTGTAAATTGAAACCGTGCCCATATTCTTTCCAGCAAGGTTCTGTCAATTGGCAGAAATAGCGAATGGTAATTGGATTTTGCCAGCTAATCGAAACATTGACAGTAGATACATGTGCTGCAGCTTGATATTTTCTTTTTATCCCCGCAATTTGTAGGCATTGGAAAAGAACTGCAGAGTGGAAGCAGGATATTCAGGTGTCCGGGACGTGTATGCTGCCAATCCAAGTCACGATGATGTACAGCAAAGCTTTTTCCTTGCGGAAACACTCAAGTAAGCAAATGCAGGAAATAGAGGGTGGGGGTAGTTAATATGAACAACTGGTAGACAGATGCCTGGGGGAGGCATTAAATATTAATACACAGACCTGTGCATTTAGGTAGGGACATGCATTTAATATCATTATTATTATGCGTGCCTAGAAACCACTTTCTAATAAAAATGCTATATTGGAATATAGCATTTGTATGACTTTTTTAATTTAAATTCGCTATTCAGAATGCATTTTTAATGTAGCATAGTGGAAAAGTATCTAAAACAGGCTATAAAGAAGACATACACATGTTTAGCTAAATCCGTTTCAGTACACATGTGAATGAAATGCTTTGAGGTTAAGAAATGTGGAGGGGGCATAAAATGAAAAATACAAGGAGTGTTGTAGAAGTAATGAGGGTGAGGAGAAGATTGTCACTTAAAGAGGAAATCGTGTGTTACCTCCGACTTGATTATCCTAAATTACCAATTGTTTTTGTATCATTGGATTTACTAGATTAACATTGTCTCACCAGTTGTCACATTTTAGTTTTTTAGTTTTTTTCCCCCCCCATTAAAGGTTATTTGTGTATTTATTTTTGCATTAAAGTAAACATAGCAAAAAAATATGCATCAGATTAAAATATATAAAGCAAAGGTTTCACAAAATGAGAGGCAGCAGAACATGCCAGCACTTGTGTGTATATATAAAGGGTACAGAGATAATGTAAATCAATGGCTGCAATTTTTAGCATACTAGAAAATTGGCCGCTGTCCCAGGTGATAAAGCAGCACATCAAGAAGAAAAAGGAAGGGAAAGAAGACAAAGGGACATTTTAGCATTAAACGTAACATTCTGTGTTATGCCAAGGCAACATACTATCACTTTATAAGTGTTATCCACGCATTGCATGAGCCGTAATGTTTAAAGGGAATGTAGAGGTCAAAATTGGTTTTCTGTCTTTTTATTTGTTTACCTTTTATATTTTCATGCCTTTGTTACAGAGATAACAATATAATTATAGCTGCTGCAGTGCATACCCACAATGCTTTTTTCCCCATAGTGCTAAGTAATAGATATGGTACAATGGTTAGTGTGCAGGTCCACACAAAGAATTGTTGGATGACTTGCTATGCATTTCTGAGTAGATGTCTGGTTTCTGTAGTGGATGGAGACACATCCAAGACTAAATTAAATGCCCTGTCTACACATTTGCTGCCACAGTGTATACACAATGAAGCTGATCCCTTCAGTCATATTTTGTAATATAAGAACCCACAGATGAGCATGTGAAAAGTTGTTAGAAATATTGAATTTAAGGATACAACCCAATGAAGGGTGAGTACACAATAAAGTGACATACCAATAGATAATTTATAATAAATATCAAATATATTGGAATGAATATGGCAAGTTCCAATTTTTAAAATGACAATTTGTTCACATAAACAGAAAATACAAATCATAAATACAGTTTTAAAACAATAAAATACAGTTCTTTTTATTAGTCCAAATCATGGAGGCCCAATGGAGATTTGACCAAAGCTCCTCGATCTTCACTCGTGATTTATCAGACTGTAGGTGGGCTGCGGGTGTACTATTGAGGATAGTGCTTGCTCACGATGCCTAGAGGGATATTGGCTATACCTCACAGATGATACTTTACAAGGTTGAAATGATCATCTGGGCTTGCCGTATCTCTCGTGAAGAGGGAACTTGCTCGCATTTCAGATCTGGACTGCCCAAATGGGTTGGACCAGTCTAAAATGCTTCAGATATGTTCTCTCTGTAATGGCACAAGTTGAGCTAAAAACCAGCTTGAGATCTGAGCGTGGACCCACTGAATGCAGGCTAATTGAGCTGTTGTCTGTTCTAATCTCTCTTGCTACTTATTTTTCTCTACTATTGAGGATAGCTGCTTTATAATATTGGGATATATTCGTTAGACCCATACCCTCATCGTGCATTGTTTATAGAGTTTTTATAGCTATTTATGGACTTCAACCATTGCAGATTAATGTATTAATAAGTGTTACGAAAAAATTTAGTAGATACTGTAATTGGCAGTGTGAAATAAATATTGCACTCACCATTCACATAGTTGTATCTTTAAATTCAACATTCTTGCACTTCCTCACCCATCACATGTATAAATAGGGGCATTGATTCTCTGGATGAAAATATAATTTTCCCTTTTTAGAAATCACTGGTTAGACACACATTGAATATGCTGGCAATTTTGGGTGCCTGAAGGATATTATGGCACTAGTAAAAGTGCAGAGACAAGCTACAACATTTATGAGAGGAATATAACATTTTAGTTATAAAGAAAGGTTAACACATTTGAAATCTCTTTAGTTTGGAATAATGGCCCCTCAGAGGAGATATGATAGCATTAAACAAATCTAGTCAGGGCTAATATAAACCATTGACTGGAAATCTATTCATAAACAGAACTAAACATAGGACAAAAGGTCACCCATTTAGACTGGAAAAAATGATATTTAGCCTAAGGCAAAGGAAAGTTTTTTTTTTTTTTTTTTTTTTTTTTTTTTTTTTTTTTTTTTTTACAGTGATAACAATAAGGATATGGAATTCTCTGCCTGAAGAGGTAGTTTTATCAGTCTATACAGATGTTTGAACAGAATACTCAGGGATATGTGTTTTGAACTAGTGCGGTAACAGCTTCTTGATTCAAGGAGAGATCAGAATGCCATTTTGTGGTCATTGTATTTTAAGTTACAAACTTAAGAAATTAGCAAAACATCTTAAACTGTAAACAGTGGCCACTGGGTAAGCTGTTTAAAATAAATAAATAAATAACATTATTTCCACGTTAATGGCCCATGTGCCCGACATTTTGGCATCCAAACTGTAACATGTATCACCTGCAGAGCAACTTGTTCCAGCTGACTTTGATAAAATGGTATGGTCCATTATATGTCTTCTTTGAAATAGTGAATCATCTGATTTCTGAAAACATGCTATGTTGAATATATCACACATTTAATAGTCATACACTGATAATTACAAATGTTTTCTCAGAGATTATGTGTGTAGCAGAATTGTATCTAGGGTCATTTCTTAACTTTGCCTGTTCTCCTGTTTGCAGATATCTATACTTGTTATTTTCTGATGATGATCTCCTTCCGTTAGAACACTGGATTTTTAACACTGAGGCGCATCCATTACCTATCATAATTGACAAAGGCAAAAGAACGATATAGAGACAAATCCATATGAAAAGGAAAAAAAAAATATCAGCATAAGAAATGCTGTCATACTGTTAATTCACTGCATTCCTCCAGGATTCAGGAAAATAATCGTCCTCTTTTTATCTCTTTTTCATTCTATTCTGAAATTCTATACCAACTGTTTTGCAGTCTGTTCTGTTTTCTAACAGGGAATTCTGGGTAATTCTAGAGACATTCCATAGCGACCTTATAATATGACTGTGAATTTAAAGCACCTTTCCCCCCCCCCCCCATGGATCTGAAGTTTAGATTTCTTAAGGCTTCCATCTCTTTCCATATAGAATAGACCTGTCTGCGTTTTTAGTTAGTATCTATCTTTCCTTTAATTTGACTGCAAAGAATCTTTCTCCTCTGTGAGGAGATTGTCTGCTTTATGCTGTAATATTTTGCCATGTTGCAAAAAGCCATACTGAATAGTATAAAATAACTTTTTTTTCTTTCCAGTTGTATGTGAATCAGATTTGTCTGAAACTCATCTAAGGCAAATTGTGTAACTGTGATATCTTCCTCTCAATGCGGGTTTTTCTTTAACATGTTCTAAAGCATTTCATTTCTTATCAAAGTGGATTGGATACAATTTAGATTTCAGGAAGGCATCACTGTTTATAAGGATAATACCCAGTTATATGTTCTTGCATGGGCACGTTGTTTTTTTTTTTTCCTTCTGTATTTGTATCACTGATGAAAAGAAGGGTTGATCTGTTAAAACAAGCACTAATTTTCCAGTGTTGCTTTAGAACACCTATCAATATTTGAAGGGAAAAAAAAGACAAGTGAAGTATTATGGTCTGTAAAGTAAATAACTTATTTTTTATTTTTAAATGCCATATTTTAATTTCTCCATATTGCATTGTATGCTATTGATCAAGATCACTTTGTTACTGTTGTTTGTGATAGATGAGCAAATATGTAACTCGTTAAGGACCAATGTAAATTTTTTTTTTTTTTTTATTGTGGACATCACTGTATGGTTCCAAAAAACGTTGTCATGATAGATTACCCTATATTTTTAAAAGAGGAAGCACTATAGAGTCTTCGCTAAAGGCAAACTTCTGTTTTTTGCCAAGGGCAGTACAAGGAGATCCCCAGCCCTTGCACCACAATTAGCCCCTATAAACGCACTCCCTTACTCAAATATGTTGCAGGAAAGCGCTATGCTTCTCTCTCACCGTAGAAATACTTGTATTATCCTCGAGTTCAGCTGTCAGTTTGCTAAAATGCTAAACAACCAGCGGAACTACAACTCACAGAAACCCGTACCCATAAATTACTGCTGTGTATAGATTTGTGGGATAAACTTACAAAAGTGGTCTTCCATACAGAGTTATTGCCAAAGTCACTTCCAAACTTGGGCAAAATTCACTGCAGAAGCGACAAGGGCAATGAACTTACAGCAAATACTTCAAATGCATTTTTCTTATTTTTACTTTACTATATCATTTTTAGGCATTGGGTTTAGAATTAAGAATAGGCCAACTTCTAGAGTGACACTTTAGTAGGATTCTGAAAGACCAGTTTGTTATGATGGCATAGACTGCCACTGATCCTAAAAGGAGGTTGAATTTTATATTTGAAATTTAATTTAAAAATTATTGGAACAGTGATACTTTCTGCAGATCTTATGTTTCATTGATGTAGGCTAAAATTCAGTAAACGGCACAATAAAATGAATCTATGATGTGAAATATATTTCACACCCATAGGCATATGTATATCTCCCACCCACAAATGTTTTGATTACATATGGCATACAATGAAGTGCCGTACCTAAAGGAAGCTGAGTACAATATAATACCCGCACATATTTTGTCTGCCTGCACAGGCATTGTATTGTAGTGAAGAACAAATTACGAGAAATAACTAGTGATTTCACCTGTACTCTGCAACCTTTTGGCATAGGCTTAGTGCATCACAGGGGGCAGTGGAGTTGTGGCTCATGTTAAGAATTTCTTTTAAAACGTGATCAATACAAATGCTATAATTTCTGCCAGCACAATGTTATAACTTTCTTTTTATCTTTGAATCAAACCAGCATTGTATTTTTCTGAATGATAGTTTTAGACATCCCGGAACACTGTGACCCCTCTACATATTTGAGACCTAGCAAAAGTGAAGTACCGTTCTTGCCCAAATCATCTATTACTTTATTATTCACAAGGTTATTCACTAAACTGAGAATTCAGAGTGGATTTCAAATAGAAGGTCAAACAAGCCAATCTTTCTAGGCTTTCAGTTTGGCTGTTCTGGCCTTACATTTTAAATTTACTTTGATTTCTCACTGTAGAAATAATCCTGTTAATGGCTTGGTCACAGGAGGAGGGAGGGATATATTACAAAAACCTTTAAATACTAATGATGGCATAGATCTTTAAAATAAGAAACCACAATGTAAAAAAGCATCAAATAACAATAGTTTACCTATATCCATTTTTTATTTTATGTTGCTTCTATTTCTAATAATCCTTTATTTTAAAAATCTATTACATGGGTTCTACATTACAGGCAATATTTGTACAATATCTATATATTTCCAATGTAAGAGCATTCGCCTCTATATTTAAAGTCTAGTTCACCTCTGTGCTGCTATATAGGAGAAGCCTGTAAGGTCCATACTTCCATAATACAATCACTATGACAGTCTGCCTGCCTAATTGTAAAGAAGATTATACATGTCAGACAGCGGTTTGAGACTTCCAAGATAAGCAGTTCGAGATCTACCCACAGTGTCTAATGTTGCTTTATATAGATTCACAATACTGCAACACATTGCCAGGCTTGACACACAGTCTTCCTTTGGTCCTTAAGGATGGCTGCTCTGCACACCTGTTTTTTGTAAAAAGATTGGATCTGGCAGACTCGTTGTCAATTCCTGTTCCAGCAAAAGAAATGGACAATGAACAAATGTCTTTGATTTTCTTTTTCTTTTTCTTTTTTTAATCTTTTTTTTTCACTTTTATTTGATAAGATTTTGAGAGACATTTTATTTACTGACATTTTTTTATTTCTTTTTTTTTAAACCAGAGAAAGAAAATCAAACAAACCAAAACTATCATTAACATTCAGAATTCATCCTGCTATTCTGAAATGCAGAAAAAACAAAGGTGATCTCATTCAGAGATTTGCACTTAATAAATACCTAGTTCCTTTAAAATGATTAAATGTCCTTTTAAATTAAATTGGAGGGTTACTGGTGGCTGTGTAATAGGGACACATTCTACTTTTGAGGTCCTTTACTATTAAGTTTGTGCAGGGTTATTTGTCTCTTAGATTTCACAAGATATTTTGATAACTTACATTAAAATATATATATTTGAATAATTACCTAAAATTATATATGTGCGCCAGTGCATTTCAACACTTAAACTTAACATGTGCCAGACAAAGGCATGCAGTAAACGATGATTTTTATTGTTTTTTTAATTTGGGTAGTGGAGTGTCTCTTTAGATTTGCTTATCTCTCTGTTGTTTACATATAGTGATACTATTACACATTAAACTATGACATAATTTTCTTGCTGGAAAAACAAAACTGTTTGCTTTACATTATGGATTTACTGATTTTATATATATATATATATATATATATATATATATATAAAATCATTTTTGTTCTATTCATTATGGGTATTCTCAAATTATTTTCCAAAATGCTAAAAAAAAAAATGTGAAAAAGCAGGTTAATGCCTCATCTACTTGTAAACATTGTAAACATTTTTAAATCAGATGTGTTCTTTCTACATGATCTGCTTGCTAGTCCAAAACATATTATGAAACACCTGTACAACAGCCAGATGAAGACATCATTATTAGTATGTTAAAATCTTATTAGGATGCACAGTGTTAAGTGCAAACAATAAAAAGGACACATTTTTGTTAGTTGGGTTTTATTCACTGAACAACAAATTGTAGTGAATTAGAGACCATTGGAAATTTAGGCTAAAATAACCACACTGTGACATAGGGTTGTACATTTTTTTTTTTCCAAGCCAGTCATTTTTGCCTAAATTCAGCTTCCAATTCTCTACAATGTGCCATTAAGTGAAGAAAAGCCTTAATGTATATGTATATTTTTTGTGTTCACAACCCTATGCTCCTTACTGTCATCCACTAAATTAATTGTGTTTAAGGGGGGCTTCCACGTTATCAAATCACTTTATTTTGCGGTTATGGCAAGCAATATAGGGCTTTGTGTAAGCAGAAATGCACGTTAAATCAATGAAACTCAGGACTGGCATCCTGGTCATTTATCCTGGGAAGTCTGCCAAAAGAAAGATTACTCCCCTGACAAATGAGGTGTACCAGGCAGCACTCAATGGTTTTAGGCAGATCAAAAAAAAAAATGCCTCGCTTCATATTCCTTTGTTATTATGGCTTTCCTCTCTAGTACCACTCTTTCAAAGGCAAATGAAAATGTCCAGGAGGTGGTGAAAGTGTCCAAACTCAGTGACAGGTGTTCGAAATCTTCACACTCAGCCTGGCAACCGGCCAGTCCTGATGGAAGTATTATTACGTCTGACATTGAGGCCTAATTCTTGGCTGAACTAGAAAACTAGAATTATTCTTTTTTAGAACAGAGATGGGAAATACAAGCAAAAACTGTCTTGACTCAAAGCAATATAATTTTTTTAGGTAACACTGTATTTCTTTCCCTTTCATTTTCTTTTTTCTTTTTGCGGCTTTGGGTAAAGAAAAGTAAAACGGGGTTGAAGAGCTGTGTACTTTTCAATAAACATTCCATTTTATACTGTGCACTTGAGCCTCCATGCTTTATAATGAAACCCGCATACTTGGGTTATAATTGGCTAGCAGTTGATACAGAACCTGAACAAGCAAAACTCTAAAACAGGGCTGCCCAACAGGTAGATCCCCAGATGTTGTAAAACTACAACTCCCATGATGCTGTGCATGTCTCTAGAATGCGTTTAAAATGACAAGGCATCATGGGAGTTGTAGTTCTACAACATCTGGGGATCTACCTGTTGGGCAACCCTGCTCTAAAATAAGTAAATACAAATTGTGCCACTGTAATTGTGCTTCTCCTATTTATATTTTTAAGGCATTTGTCTGCATAGCTCTCAAACAGTCACAATAACTACAAACCTACAGGGCAGATAACTTGGCAACACTCAACCGTCATTATTTGTTGAGAGAATTCTTAAAACTTGCAGGAATTTCAGTCCCTGAAGGCAACATTTAAGATTCCTGTTTAAAGTAATGCATTTTAGCAAATATAATTATTCTTACATAATACGATCTATGCAGAGTTAGGTTAGCATTGTTAAACGAAAACTGCCGTTTTTCATTTTAAATTTGCAATTCCCAGAACGTGCAGCCATTTATTTTGTCATAGATAGCATTCCCTTTCTAGTTTGCACTTCATATAATTGAAATTGAATAGAACTGTGAGCCCCATTCTCTACTGATGTTACAATGCTTCAAAGTGGTTTCTTATCTGAACTCCAGTCAGCTTTCTTCCAGTGCATCAAACCCAAAAATCAAATGTGCCAAATTTATGAATCGGCAGGAATTTTCAAATATCGAGGTCCGTAATTTAAATGAACAAACTGACGATGGTTTAAAGGTCCCTTTTTTTCTTCCTCTTTGGTTAATTCTGCGAATGTTGCACTGAAGAATAGTGTTAGTTAGGTGCCTTAAAGGGGAAGTTAGTAAAATTTAGGCAGGTTGATATGCTCTGAGGGTATATGGTGTGGAAGCATTATAAACTGGCATTTTGCCAGTTGTGCGTCTAAGTTATTATAACATTACTCATCCAATCATTTACTCGTCCAATCATAGTACCTTGCTCAAAGTAAACCTATTTCTTCTCTGAATTTGCACCTTCATCTAATACGGTCATCTCTTTCGTTGATAGCAGCACGTTTCTCTCCTCCCCCCCGTATTGTCACAAATGGTTAAAGTGGCTATGTCACCTCAAACTTACATTTCTCTTATTGTCACCTCTTTTCTTCCTATTTCAGAATCTGTTTGTTTTAAAGAGAACTATATCAAAAATAATGAAACAAAACAGATTCTGAAAAGAGGAGAAAAGTAAGTTTGAGGTGACAGAGCCGCCTTAAGGCTTCACCAGTTTGTAACAATACATAATAATATTGTGTAAAACAGACATTATAATTTAGCATTTTTTGCCTCTCTCAATGCTTTTGCACATGTGCCCTGGCTCCGATTTCAACTGATACCATGTGACATCAGAAGAAATGGTGCAGTAAGTACGAGAGCAGCATTTTTTTCTTCAGATAAACTGTGTCAATTCTAAATTTCTGGGCAGTAAAGCAAATGTTGATCTGTTTCACTGATCCCACGAGTACATTTTTATTTTAGTTTTGTATGTTTTTGTGGGAATTTCTATTGGAAGCATTTAATTTTTACTTGACTACATTTTATTATCAATTCAATTCGACCTATATCTTAAAATCCAGTATTTTTAAATGTATCTAATAGAAAATGTGTCTTGTAAGTTATGGGTCTAATTCTTCCTACATCTCTGACTAAGCGGATACAACTGCAATAGTTTGATTTCCTTGTAAGAACTGTCACAGCACTGCTTACTATAACCTTGCTCAGATCTCGAACTGTAATCTGTACAATCTAGAATGTATTTCTTATTGCATATTGATTTTGTATGGAGGTATTAATTTGACCAGTAGGACTGGATTTCCCTGAGGTGTACAAATAAAATTTTACTACTGGTGAATGAAAAATTCAAATACAGGTTTCCAATGGGGTATACAATATATCTGCTTTCTGGCGTATTACAGTTCATGTTTTGGTCAGATGAGCACAAACACGATTTTGTATTCTTTTGTGCTGTGTTCCACCATACAAGCTAGTATTTAATGTCACAAACCAAAAAGGCTGTTTTAAATTTAGTGACACATTATACTTCCCTATCGTCCTGGATTTTGTTGAACCTAGACCTAGTTTTGGGTTCCCATCTTGGCTTTGTTTCCTGGTGTCACATCTGGGAATTGACCCCAAAAAGTGCAGCTGGAATACACCAGTGTATGAGCTTGCATTGCAGCAGACCAAACGTAGGGCACTTAGCCCATGATGGAGACTAATGCAAGGTCTGCACTTTGAGGGACTGGCCTGAGAGGGTGACAGTCAGACATGCCAGGCTGACTTAACCCATTTTGGGTAGCATCCCTAATCTTCAACACCCATGTGGCCTGCCCCCATCTCATCTCATGGTTCATACCTCCCAATAATTGGAGGAATGATTCCTAGCTTGGATGGTTGTTTGTAAAAATAAAAGTGTACTATTTTCTTTTTTTATATATATTGCTGGGTTTTATATAGAAGGAAAACATTGCTGAAAATATTTTTTTTTTCTTAAACAGCCTTTGTGAAACAAGCATCATATAACAGGTATTGATTAATAAGTGATTCTGTTGACCAATCAATTTTGATTAGTAATTTCATGTATTTGTTTCTATGCATTTAAAAGTTTATTTTTTACATTCCACCTTTATATAAATCTCTTTAAAAATAGGGTTATGTAATAGATGAAAATGCACAATTTATAAGAATTATATTTGTAAAATTATATTGTGAATAAAGTCTTTTATTCTACATGAAGTGTTTTTGTAAAGTTTTTATTGAACTATAGAAATGTTACGATTGTATTTTATAGAACAAATGAATGGACGGGAGTCATTTTATTATTTTGCAACTTTATCTTACAGTTCCATTGCATGTTCTCCGTCATTTTGCTAAACTGAACTTGACTAGATTATACTGGGGGTTTGGTCCATCGGAGTCCTCAAAGCTTAGCTTTGTCCCAATTGTAAGACAGCAGGGGCCAAGTCAATTCAAGTGCATTGGCAGCAGTGTAAAGAAGCAAGCAATTGCTGGCAGGCAGAGGCAAAAAACTGTTATTTGGTCCTGGGTGGAATTGCCTGTTGTCATCTCCCAGCATTGTAAATGTTTTTGTATGTTTTCGCACCATCCTTTGTTTCTCTCAATGCCTTCATTACCCCTTTCCACCGTGTATTTCATTCCTGATAACTATTTATCTCTTGTGTCTCAATACTCACTTTACCCTCTTGTGTGTCTCCCAATACCCCCTTTAGCCACCTGTGTTTGCTCAAATCCCTACCACAGGAAATCCAATACGGATACGACTAGCTCTCTAGTGCAGGGAATACCCAAACCTTAGCCTCTGGAATTCCCTGAACATATATTCAAGAGATTCTCCACGTTAGAGAGCTGGTCTAAGTTTGGGAAATTTCTCCCGAACATAGATCTACTCTCTAGCGCATCCTTTTACCGACCAATTTGTTTTAATACCAAGTCGTAAGAACGGAACTCTGTAAGTGAGGAGTGCCTGTATATCCCACCTAGTAGAATTGTAGGGTAGCTGAGCAGCACTGCAAGAGAGGCTATGCACACGTCTCTAAACAAGAGGCAGTGTGTCACCCGAGAAGCGCAGTAGAAAATGCTGTTCTTTATAAATGCCAATAATAATACAAAGTTCACTCATAACTTGTAACAAACCAGACAGAGGAGAATGCAGTTTCTTTGCCGTAGTTTCTCTCAGCTGTGCTATAACATGGTGTAGATTTGGGAGTAGCGTTCTGTATACAACCTCTTCCCAGCTGTCCCCCTTCGTAATACATTGCCAGCAATCTATTAATCCAAATGTATGTATCATTCAGACCCCACACTGGGAACACCAAATGAACACAGGATCACCCTCCAAGATAAAGAAAATTGCAGTACCTTTATTTCACAAACAAAGTGCATTTATTACAATATAGTGTTTGGAATCTTAATTTTTGGCTAAGAGTAGAAGACGTGATATCACAAAATGATTGAAATGACAAATTTAAATCTTTTTTTAAATGAAAGAGAGAGAGACAATTCATTTGGGGGCTAGATCATGTTCAGAAATGCATTGTTAAATTATATCGAAAAGCTATTGCATTTCATCATTTAAATTAAAAAGCAATCTGTTCAGAGCTTGAATAGTCTGCACAGACACTTAGAATGCTGCAGGGATGGTGGTGCTCAAATAATTGAAAACAGGCAGTCAATACATTTTAAGAGTACTGTCAAATTACTGATGTTATCCAAGGACGATAATGTTAGAGATAGTCTTGTGTATGTGAATTCATTCTTAAAAGTGGCTTCTCATGGTACTATTATGATGGATTCCATTTATGCTAGTCCAATATCCTTTGTTCTAATTCTACTTGTTTCCAGGAATTGCTAAATTAATTGCTATATGACAATATTCAAAGGCATACATTTCTGCATTATTAACCTCATAACCTACATGGTAATCATTGAATCAGAAAATTAGTAATCTGCTTTGACATCCCAAAAAAAAATTCTAGAAAAAAGATGTTCAATTGCTTTTTTTCCCACGAGTACCCCTATGTACAGTGACGTGTCATTTAAACTTTATCATTTATAATGTTTTTTTTTTTTTTTTTTTTTACCATACTAATTGAAGTGGAAATCAATCAATAAATTGATTATTTTGTGTATCGGCCCCTGGCCAAATTAAAGAAACAGTGCGTGCACGCTCCCTGAAGTAATTCACACCGGACACAAGTTTCAGGTTAATGAAAAACTTGAGGAATGTTTATTAGAGGGGGGGTGGCATGCCCCTTATAAAGCACAATGACATCATAAGCATTGTCAGAGATAACATTGATTTATAAATCAATAATTGGTTAAGGGTTAAGTGGTTGATTCATTGCTCGTCCTACCGGGTGTGATGTCACTGGCATCTTGCGGGTCGCCCCCAAATTCCAGCGCCATCTTGTTAGTGAGGGTGTTATTCGATGACTAAGGGAAACTCCCTGGCCCTAGCGGCCATTTTAGGTAAATTAAGTAAATCATATTATGAAATTATAAATGCTGATTAAGAACTACATAAAGTAAATAGACATTTTACTAACTAGAAAAATTAGAGAAATATTTCATGTCCACAACACTAATCTTGCTCAATGGAAAATATGTGACAGTGGTACAATGAAGTGACATTTTCCTTTGCTCTAAAGTAGGGGTCCCCAATTATTTTTTCCCGTGGAACCCATTGACAAAGCGTATCAACGTCGTGGACCCCCTCCCCCCCCCCCCCCCCCCCCCCCCAAAAAACAAAAAAAATTTTTTTTGCTGCATAAACCTTTTTGTATGTGTGTGTGCGCGCTGGTGTGTGTCTGTGTGTATATGTATCTGACACATAGTGTGCGTGTATGTGCCTGAGGAAGTCTATGACTAGACAAAACGTGCTGAGCAGATCGGTAACCCCAAAAGGACTCCAACATAGCCGCATTTGAAGACTTGACTCTCCGTTTCCTAATTACCTGAGAAGGAAGCTTGGTTGAGACTCATACAGCTGATTGATGATGCTGGAGATTAAGCCCATTTTGAGGCAACAAGCGCTTGTCTGGTTACAACTACATGTTTGTTCGTCCATCCACTGTAAAGCACTGCGGAATTTGTTGGCGCTATATAAATGATAACATAATAATAATATTGATTAATTTCAATTGTGCCTTTACTTTTGTGAGTGTTCACGCTTTCTTTTTACATTTTTGTGTATATTAAAGTTTGCACTATGATTTCTTTGTTTCTCTTTTACATGTGAGTTTGGTCCTCAACTCAGCATTTTTGTAACCCTAACCACCTCATATTTTGTGATTGTGGCGCCCTGTACTGTATTTTCACTTGTGTGCCATACAGTTGGCTCACACTTTGTCAGTGTGTATGTATCTGACACACAGATTCACACACCTTGACACACAGATTCACACACCTTGACACACAGATACACACACCTTGACACACATTGTGTATCTGTGTGTGTATGTATCTGTGTGTATCTGTGTTTGCATGTGCCAGTGTGTGTCTGTGTCAAGTTGTGTGGATCTGTGTGTCAGTGTGTATGTATCTCACACACTGGCACATACACAGATACACACACCTTGACACACAGTGTGTATCTATGTATGTGTGTCAGTGTGTATGTATCTGACAGACAGATATACACACACACACAGGCACATAGTGACAAGCAGATACAGTGTGTATATGTGTGTCAAAGTGTGTATCTGTGTTTGTATGTGCCGGTTTGTGTGTTGTATTTTCCAGTGTGTGTATCTGTCTGACACATAGGTACACACACTGGCACATAGTAGCATACAGATACACACACCTTGACACACAGTGTTTATCTGTGTTTGTGTATGTATCTGTGTATGTGCCGGTGTGTCTGTCAAGGTGTGTATCTGACACACAGATACACACAGTGGCACACAGATACACACACATACACACATAATGGCACACAGATACACACACATACACACATAATGGCACACAGATACACACCTTGATACACAGAAACAGACTGGCACATACACACACGCACATACATACACATGTTTAACTTACCTTTTTTTCTTCCTTCAGTGCTGCAGGCTGCTTGCTGAGGATGGTGTGCCAGGTCAGCAGCTGCTTACTCCCCGCTGCGCTCCTTCTCCCTCCAGCTGGCGCACTCTGTCTGGGAAGAAGTGCGGTCACTTACTCCCAGCATCCCATATAACGGGTCCCATCGCAGTCTTAGATGCCCGCCGCGCCTAAACGGTCCACTGTTTAGCTATACCCATCTGGTGGCCCTAAATGCTTGGGCCACCCAACAGGCAAATTTATGCAGAACCCCGATTTTGATCTCGCTGAACCCTAGAGTTCAGCAGAACACTAATTGGGAAACACTGCTCTAGAGCTAACTATTAATGCTATCAACACTTACCAGCTTCCCTTATAAAAGCTGCCACCACCAAGGCAGTTTATAAACAGGGCCTTAGGATACCCCTAACTAATCTCTTCAGTAACATGATTCTTATATCCAACAAATACACACTTTAAAAAACATTCTGAAAAAAAATTGTCACAGTACATACATATTGTAAACAAAATATACAACAAACCGATAAAAAAATAAAAAGGATAATTTTAACAGTAATTCCTAATACTCCCTTTCCTAGCAATGTCCTAGTCTCTCTGTTCCTCAGAGCTTTTGGAACATAGCTTAAGGAATGTAAAAATCCACGACAATTTTAATTTGGCTCAATTCTTTTTTACATTTTTTTTTCTGCTTAGTCCAGGCCATCTGAGGAAAGAAGGGGGGCAGGAATTAGTTTTGTGAGGGCAATTAATGCATACCTAAACCTGGCTGAAAGAGTTCAATATAACTAGGATCCATGCTTAATAGGCTGCATTAAATCTTGTATCAAAGTGCCATCCGACGAACAGCCTACAACTATTTTGGTTTTCACAACTTTATTGCCTCTACACTTGACCTATTAAAGGGTAACCAAGACCTAACTGTGTTTGCAACAATCTGTACAGCCCAAAATATTAAGACACCTATCACATTCTACAAAATCATCCATCAAGATACCTTGTCCTCCCTTCCCAGATTCAAAACGTTGTGGACAGAAGAACTTAATCTCTCCTTAACTGATGTGGATTGGAAACGTATAGTTTCAAACATATAACCTATTATCCATTAGTAACAGCACTCATGAAGGTAACTACAAAATAATTTCCAGATGGCACTATGCTCCAGCACAGATACACCACTTCTTCCCCAATGCCTCCAACACCTGTTGGAGATCCACTTCAATGAGTAAGTAACTGATGAGAAAAGGGAATTCCAACTTTTCACTTATAAGAATGTTTATTGAGAAACAAGACCTGCAGGAAAGCCTTCTGCTGTGTTGTAGGGTTAATCTAGAGAAGTAATAGGACCATTCAAGAGGACTGTGGGTGCTGCTAAACATGCCTCAGATTGGAGGGAAGACAATCTGGTATCCAAAATGGAGGTTTGTAAATATTTGTTCATTCCTACTACAGTTAAGTTATTATTGTATGGATAGCAGCTTAATTTGAATGCCGTTCTTGTTTCTACCAATTCCTCCCCTTTTTGAGGAAGCCTCTGACTGCCAAATTCTTCTCCAGTGAGCGCAATGGTCGAACTTCCAGGGTCGCAACTGCGACCAAGCCCTAGAGTTCTGCCTTTTAGGGGGACAACAGAGGTGAAAAGTGCAATGTACTTCATTCTTGGCAGGTCCTACTCTAGTATCCTAATGCCTGGTCTTATAAGATTAATCCACTTACTTAGGAAATTCTTTCTCCTGGGACTCTCTGCAGGTCAAGGCTAAATAGGGCCCTGGAATGAGGGGGTCCCCAAAGCAATGCAAATTTTGACTCCAATATAGCAACCCACGATGTCTCAAATAGTGAATGTAATGGCATTGAGTAGGAACAATCAATCAAATTGGACATAGTCTGAAATTGAGTAGATTCGAGTCTGCAGCTTCTGTATTGGCTTTGGGGACTATTCACTAAACAGAAGGTGAATTGAAAACCATTTTGGCACATTTAAGTCAAAATATCTGCACTTCCAAAATAAAGTCTTCACATTGCAGGTCAGAACTTTTTGTTGCTTTTCATCAATATCAAAAAATGATGGTAAATATGGCAACGCTTTATGCATTCCAAATGCATGTGTACTTACATTTATGCTTTGGAATCTTGATATACAGGGTGGTGTGGCTTTAACAAGTTGTGCATGTAATAGGATGCACTAAAGAGGATACTCAAGTTGACAGCTGGCTGTTTCTGTATGTATGCTGGTGATTTTAGAAGCCTCATGTCTGCAGAGAATGCTCTGAAAATCAAGACACTGAAGCAATATCAGTAAATGATGGGGCTGTAGTCTAAATCAAAGTAGGTGGGATTTATACAGTCACCACGATTACTTACTCAGCTGTACAATTTGTATGTTATGCTACTGAGTTTAAATCTGCAGCTGCTTAACGTTTAAAGTAATTGTTTTTTTGCCAGCAGCCAAAACTGTGGCATATGTTGTGAAAGCTTTTTTGATTTATATAGTCATAAAATATGCTAAATAGTGTGATCTGTTTTGTTTTTTATACAGATCCGTTATACAGCATTTTTTTCACAGCTTATGATATTCTCTTTGGTTTTTCCTTCTTTTTTTCTAATCACCTTTACATGATAGATTATTTTGCTTTTCCTTCATAAATTATAAGTAACAGTAGCAATTTTTGAATTTAAAGGCACACTTTAGGCACCAAAACAATCAAAGCTTAATAAAACTGTTTTGGTGTATCGATCATTTCCCTGCAGTCTCACTGCTCAATTCTCTGCTATTTAGGTGTTAAATCACTTTGTTTATACAGCCCTAGTCACAACCCCCTGCATGTGACTTGCACAGCCTTCCTAAACACTTCCTGTAAAGAGACTTCTAATGTTTAACCTTCCTTTATTGTGCAGTCTATTCAGTTTGTATTTTTTGTTTATCTCATGCTCTGTTGACTTTCTAGACACTGCAGGAGCCTCCTATGTGTGATTAAAGCTCAAGATAGCAGAAGATAAAAACTTATAAAACAAGTTAACAGCTGAAAGAAAATGAAACCATGTTGTTTTTCTGCAGGCTGTGTCAGTCACAGCCAGGGGAGGTGTGGCTAGGGCAGCATAAATAGAAACAAAAATGGTTAAACTCCTAAATGGCAGATAATTGAGTAATGAGAATGCAAGGGTATGATCTATACACTGCAACCTCTCTTTCAATCTCCCATTGCTGATATGGATTGGTATGGCTGTGGTGGAATCTATTCTTATCATTCTTCCCATTTAGGCCAGGCTACAATTTAGAATGTGAAGAGTGGACTGAGATATTTTAAACTCCCTTATAATCATAGCTTGTATTACAATTAGGAAAACAATTCTTAAAACTGCTGTCATGGTGTGATCACCATGTCACCATTTTGCTTTCAATTAAAGCGACACTGCTCCCTAGCATCCATGCTACATCAAAAAGCCTTTAACATTTCAAACCCGCTTGATTCATAGAATATGCACTTCAGTAAGATTTATAAAGATCTGGATTTATTTTGAAAATGCAGGCTTTCCTTGCTCTAAAAACCAAAGGAAAAAAGTTACCTGCGCTCTTTCCACATCCCTATGTATTTTGAAACAAATGGAGGTTTTTAGTTACTTCCAATGGCCATGACAGGGTATGCCCACCTGCCACGTCAAGGCAGACCTCTTAGGTGGGTCCTAACTCTAACCATTTGCCTTGCTTCCTTGAGCTTCTGGCAAAAACATCTCTAATGAGACAGAAAGGGGTATTTTTTATATACATCCCTACATGCTTATTAATCCTTAATAGGGAACACTTGGGATGGGTAGCAGCATTGCAACCTAGCTGTGTGATACAAAAGTGAATACAAATACAAAGAAACTAGTCATGCGCTCAAACTCCCATTACTCCTGGGCGGCAGCAATGACTATAGTACACATCAGCCAAAATACATATAGTAAAAACCAAAGAAAAAAAGTTACCTGCGCTCTTTCCACATCCCTATGTATTTTTAAACAAATGGAGGTTTTTAGTTACCTCCAATGGCCATGAGAGGGTATGCCCACCTGCCACGTCAAGGCTGACCTCTTAGGTGGGTCCTAACTCTAACCATTTGCCTTGCTTCCTTGAACTTCTGGCAAAAACATCTCTAATGAGACAGAAAGGGGTATTTTTTATATACATCCCTACATGCTTATTAACCCTTAATAGGGAACACATGGGATGGGTAGCAGCATTGCAACCTAGCTGTGTGATACAAAAGTGAATACAAATACAAAGAAACTAGTCATGCGCTCAAACTCCCATTACTCCTGGGCGGCAGCAATGACTATAGTACACATCAGCCAAAATACATATAGTAAAAACCAAAGAAAAAAAGTTACCTGCGCTCTTTCCACATCCCTATGTATTTTTAAACAAATGGAGGTTTTTAGTTACCTCCAATGGCCATGAGAGGGTATGCCCACCTGCCACGTCAAGGCTCTTAGGTGGGTCCTAACGCTACCCATTCGCCTTGCTTCCTTAGCTTCTGGCAAAAAATATCTCTAATGAGACAGAAAGGGGTATTTTTTAGATACATCCCTACATGCTTATTAGCCCTTAATAAAATGAATTAACTAAAAACCTCCATTTGTTAAAAAATACATAGGGATGTGAAAAGAGCGCAGGTAACTTTTTTTCTTTGGTTTTTACTATATGTATTTTGCCTGATGTGTACTATAGTCATTGCTGCTGCCCAGGAGTAATGGAAGTTTGAGCGCAGGACTAGTTTCTTTGTATTTGTAGTCCCTTGCTCTAACTCTGGAAATTTAAGGTTATGGATAGAACCTCAAACCAATTTCTTATCACCTAGAACCGGGTGGATGCTACAATTTTACCACATGACAGGAGGGCAAGTATTTTGCATAATCTCTCTTTACTAACTCTACAGCAGCAAAGAAAAACGTGTATAACAAGAACTAATCAAAATGCAATAGGAAGTATAGTATCCACTGTGAATAGACTCCTCCTCCTCTTTCTTAGCTGCTCCATCAGCAGACAGGTCAGAGTTTTTGGCTCTTCATTATATTTTTTGCATATCGTACTGTATGATTCATATTCTATACATAGCATGCTGTTTCCCTTATATCTTCCTATATTTGACTCACTCTATTTGACATTTCCTCGTTTGGGAACTGTTTCTTATCCTGTTTAATTTTCCTTCTGCTAAGTTTCCTTTCACGGGTTGCGCTCCTCCCTCCTCTATTGCTATTTTCGGACTGACGGTACCTTACTGCCGGGCTTGTTTTACACTCCGGGGAGTTCACCCCATCACGGGCCTGTCCCCTTATGGTCTCTCCCGGCCACAGACACCCACGTGCCCGGCGATCGTGGCTCCTCACATTACCTAAGGCGGCTGCCATCTTGGCTCTCGCGAGACCCACGGCTGCCATTTTGCGTTGCTCCCACGAGTGCCGCACTCGACTAGGTCCGGGTCCAGGACACTTATGACACTTCAACTACAGCTTAAAGCTCCTAGATGGCCACTAGACATCAAGGCAGGGGTCAAACCAGGTCAGTTCACGTCCCTGACTGCTGCAGCCTGCACTATAGGGCTCAATACCCTGTGCACCATTCGCCTTGCTTCCTTGAGCTTCTGGCAAAAATATCTCTAATGAGACAGAAAGGGGTATTTTTTATATACATCCCTACATGCTTATTAGCCCGTAATAGAATTAATTAACTAAAAACCTCCATTTGTTTAAAAATACATAGGGATGTGGAAAGAGCGCAGGTAACTTTTTTCTTTGGTTTTTACTATATGTATTTTGGCTAATGTGTACTATATTACCTGTGTTGCTGAGTGGACGTCTGCTTTTGCAACCTCTTGGTGAGTCCCAGACAAAACCCAATCAGATTATCATACCCTGCTGGGGTTTACCATTAGTAGTGCTGGTACTACCTTTTTCTAGAATTTATCATACCCTGCGGGGGTTATGCTAGTACTGCTGGTACTATCACTGTACAGTGACACCAAGGCTTTCAGCTCTGACCCCTCACTGACAGCAGGCCCTGTGCCACACTCTGTACATCACAAAATGCCAAAAGTCCTAACTGTATCAAGACTCCCAGAGCACCCCTACAGATTCCCAAGCCATGATAAACGCGGCGGTAGCCGCATCCATGGAGAAAGCACTTTCCAAGGTGATAGTGGCGAATGCTGAACAAGCAAAACCCAAACCCCACCGCCCCTGTTACGAATCAGATTCCAAAACTTCAGAGACCCGCACTACGGAAGAGGCCCTAACTGGCAAACGCCATTGGAAGGGTGACACAGCCCATACAAGGGCAATACGCCCTCTAAACTACTCAGGTCGGCACAAGCCACTACCCTTGCCCCATGACATGACTACTTGGAGTAGCAGGGTGACTTCTCCGATCCCATGGCCATTTTAGACAAATGGCAGGCAGTGGACTCGGCCTCAGAGGATGATGCATGGTGGTCAGATACCGGATCACAGTCCGCTTTTAGACGGGAAACTTTCGTGGGTGAGCCCCAGAGGTCAGAAGACCTGGAACCCCCATAGGAGGAGGGAGAATCCATCCTGAACCCAACTGGTCAGAAACCATTTGACCCACAGAATATTAGACACCCACGGTCAAGGGACTGTACACCCCCTGAACACCTGGCTAGATTTATTCACCTATGGCTATGCAAACCGCTAGACAAGGTGGTTCGAAACCGACTGAGGTCAGAATGCCCACGCCCTTCCCTACCCGATCAGGTTGCCAAACACCTAAATTTGACCAGGTCATGACCACATTCATGACAAGAGTAGGTTGTGACCCCCATAAAAGGGTGGAGAGGGGATCAGGACAAACTATTGGATTCCATTGATCCCCTCTCTCAAATTATATACCTGGCAGACGACGCCTTAGTGAGGGCTGACCAATTTGATGCCAGCACTGTTCGGCAATATTGCTGGCCGCAATATTCGTTCTTTCCATGCCAAGTTTCCTCTCAAACCTGGTTCTGCCCGCCCGGTGGGCTGTCCTCAGGTAGGGGGTAATGTCACATATTCATCCTCACCTTATGGCATTTGCAGTGGAAATTGCCGTCTTGGAGGTGCTGCGCAGCAGTCCTGCGCCAGTGTGCATGACTTCTGCAGCATATCGGTGGACTCCGGCCACTGAGGATCCATATTGTAGCCCCACGTCTACCTACGGTAATGACGGCATCGACGTACGTTTGACATCGCACAAAAAGGTCAAAGGCTGGTTACGGCCAATCGGATCTGCAGGAGGAGTATTTATTTATTTATTTATTTTTTAACTTTATTAACATGAAATCCAAGAATAAATTATTTTGGTGATAAATACACGTCACGAATATGGTAATTTATGAACAGGGGGTGGTAGGAAAGTAATAATTAATAAATAGGATGTAACCCAATGTTATAAATGAGTAAAAGCATGAAACCCACTTAGAACAAATAGAAGGGAGATAAGATTTCCGAGTGGATCGACATAAATGGTATATATGTTTGCTGATTTAGATTGGTGGGTATAATAAAGCACTTAGAAGTAGTAGGATTAAAAGGTTAATTAAAGAAATTGATTAGAAAAGAGGTGAATATTAATATTGGAAATTGGTTGATATTTTTGGAAAGGAAAGTAAAGTGGCTACTATATGGTTAAATACAGCACGACACATTTAAGCTTGAACAAAGGGAGTCAAATAATAGATAATGAGGGCTAAGAGGAGGAAAATTTAACTCATCACAATAATAATGAGACACTGAACATGGTTAAACCCAAATGAAATCAATATATGGAGATAAGATATTACTGATTTATTATATGTTGTTTAATTAAGCACTAAGGGGCAAATAGATTAAAAAGTTAATAATTGAATGTGTTTAGAACACTGAGGAATATTTATTTTTGGCAAAATTTTCCTTTTATAAGTAGGTGATGTTTGGAATTTATATTGTTATCATCGCACAATAGACTTAAGAAAGAACATTACGATGGGTTGATCCAAAAGATAAATTAATTAAAATAAGTGAAGTTTTTTTTTTTTTTTTTTACGTCCCCTCCCTCCTTCTGGTCTTCCGCCTCCCGGGCTCCCTTTTCCCCCATAGGTTAAAATTTACTATGGAGAGACGAGGGGATAGGGGGAGGACGGCAGGGAGCAGGGAACAGATAATAATAACTTCAGCCTCGTAGGTCCCCCTTACGGGCTACCACTTTAGGGTCTGACTTAGACCTTAGCCCTAGACATCTCATGAGAGATTTTCTAGGCTTACAGACTGAAGAGACGGTTGTATCTATACTGTCATATCAGCTTGTAAGAATGAGTGTGTATGGGTTTCTCTGTATTATGAGAACTCAGATGTGTGTGAATGAAGTGGGTAGGATGACAGCTCAGAAAGGAATTACTTGATAAAAGAAACAATATGAAGTGTATTTCACTTAATGTACAGGGGCTTAACACCCCTTATAAAAGAATTATGATGAAGGAACTACTCAAGAAAAAACAAATAGACCTGGCGATGTTGCAAGAGACACATTGGAACACAGAAGATAGGAGATGGGCATATGAAGGATATGAGATAATATCACAAGCGTCCTTAAAAAAAAAAAAAGAAAAGGGGAGTGGCTATAATCTTAACGAAAAAAATTAATAAAGAAATAATACATGAGGAAATAGATAAAGAAGGAAGATTTCAAATATTGATATGTAAGCTAGATGAGAAAATATATACTCTGGTCAATGTATACCTCCCGAATATACTCCCAACTAAATACTTTAAAATGATAATGGGAAAAGTTGATAAGATCAAAGTGGGACTTTTGTTAGTTTCGGGAGATTTTAATTGTATAATGGATCCTGTCCTAGATAAAAAAATCAGAGATAATAAACCAATATCTAAGCATCTGAACAATCAAGCCAGAATACTTAGAAATATATCATTAGAACATAACCTATTAGATTTATGGAGAGTATATAATCCAGAAGCAAGGGAATATACACATACATCAAAAGTTCATTCTTCTCTTGCAAGAATAGATTTAATCCTGGGAGAAGCAAATCTAGTAGAACAAATAATAAATATAAGGATAGAAGAAAACATATGGTCAGATCATAGCTATATGGTCTTCAATATAAAAACAGAAATCAAAAAAAGATCTAACACGACATGGCGGCTAGATGACTACATTTTGAATAACAAAAATGATCAAGAACAAATAAGACAACTAATCACACTGTATTTTAGAGAGAATTGTTCAGAAGAACTCTCAGCAGCCACAATATGGTGTGCTTTCAAAGCTGTCGTTCGGGGGTACTTGATTAAGCTAAAAAATAAGATCCAGAGAGAAAAAGGCCTGAGTAGGGAAAGACTTTATATTGAATATTATCAATTAGCAAGGAAAAATACAATTGTACTAAACACAGAGTCATCTAAACAACTATCAGAGCTTAGAATGAAGATAGAAAAAATAGAAAGGGAAAGAATAGAAAAAAAAATTAGATCGGATGAAAGCAAACTTCTATTATGAAAATAATAAGATCAATAAATGGCTTACTAGAAAATTGAAAAAAACAGAAGGAAAAAACAGGATACATAGTATTAGGAAGGAAAAAATATTATTAAAGAAACCAGAAGATATAGCAAAGGCTTTTCAAATATATTACGAAGAATTGTATAATATTCCAAATCAACCAAAAGATCAAATAATAAATGATTATCTGAAGGAAATATGTTTCCCCAAGATTGCAGAAGACCAAAAAGGAAAGCTTAACGCTCCCTTGCAAGAAACAGAATTTCGTACAGCTATAAAAAAATTACTGAGCTATAAAACTCCTGGTCCGGATGGTCTGACTAATAGATTTTATAAAATCTATGGAGATATTTTGGTGGAACATCTGGCCAAAACATATAATGAAATAACAATGAATGGCAGGGGCCCAAAAGAACTTTTACAAGCCAATATAATTCCTATTTTTAAAAAGGACAAAGATCCCCTAGAATTAAAAAACTATCGCCCCATTTCTCTTATTAATGTGGATTCTAAATTATTTTCTTCTATACTGGCAGAAAGGCTGAAAGGGATAGTAGGAGATCTAGTACACAGTGATCAGATAGGATTTGTCCCCACAAGACAGGCGAGCACTAACATAAGGAGAATGATCGATGTCCTGGACTGGAGCGATGGCTCAGGGATTCCCCTCCTGACCCTGTCATTGGATGCAGAAAAGGCCTTTGACAGGGTCGGGTGGGGATTTATGATGGGGGTGTTGAAGGCAATGGGAATAGATGGCTGGATGCTTTCAGCAATTGGTTCTATTTATCAAAACCCGATGGCAAGAGTGGTAGGATTGGATTTGTGTTCAGAGTGGTTTCATTTAAAAAATGGTACCCGTCAAGGGTGCCCATTGTCACCCATTCTATATATATTGTCCATGGAAGCATTGGCGATTAGAATAAGAAATAACCCCAATATTCGGGGAGTCCCTTCTCTAGACAGAGAATTGAAAATCAGTATGTACGCCGATGATACCATTCTGACCCTTACAGACCCAGCCGAGTCAATTGAGAGCCTGATGAAAGAGATAGAACAGTATAGTATAGTCTCGAATTATAAGATAAATATAGAAAAAATGTTAGTGATGTTCAAAAATTGCAATAAAAACTGGAAAGATGAATTTCTTAAGATCTATGGCTTTTCAGATGCTAACGGCAGCTTTGAATATCTAGGCATACTTATATCAGATGATATTGACAAAATAATAGAGATTAATTATAAGAAGCTACTGAAGTCCACTGGAATAACACTAAAAAAATGGAATTGTCTATTCTTTAGCTGGTTGGGAAGGATAAATGTAATCAATTCGTATATAATTCCTAGATGGACCTATTTTTTTAGAATGGTTCCTTTAAAAATTCCCCTACCCTGGATTGAGATTGTACAAAGGTTAATTAAAAACTTTATTTGGAAGGGGAAAAGACCGCGTATTAGCCTAGATCAATTAACTAACACTATAGGACAGGGAGGGGTAAATTTCCCAGACTTGATAAATCATTACGAAGCCACTATTGTATACCATACCCAATTATTGACAAAAATAGATTCTCGAAAATTGGCTTGGTATTGTTTAGAGACCCAAACATTGAATGGGATAAAACTAACAAGGGCTATTTGGCAACCAAAAAAGTATGGAGAAGTAATTGGTAATAAAATCCTCTCCCATCTATTAAATCAATGGTTTTTGATTAGAAAAAAACTAAAAATTTTGGGAAATCTATATGGATTTATGGAGATAGGTTTATTAGAGGTTTTCATAAATGACTTAAAAATTGACTCTTGGAGGGGAAGGAATATCCTAACACTAGAAGACATATTATTGAGAGATAAAATGAAAGATTTCCTAACCTTGTCAGAAGTATTTGGTCTCCCCCAAATGGAGATTTTTCGATATCTAAGGATAAAATCATGTCTGGGGAAGAACCTCGCAAGCAGTAATAATAATAGGAATAGTCTTATAATACAGATTTTTGGAAATGAAAATCCAAACAAAAATATGGCTAAATGTTATGCCCTGATAAGATCATCCCCTAAAATTAACTCATCTAAACAGATAAAGAGCTGGGAACAAGAATGCAATCTAAAAATAGACTTACTAGAATGGGGCAATATGTTGACACAAGTCAAAAAAAATATTCATAATACGATTCTATTTGAGACACACTATAAAATCTGCTATCGGTGGTATTTAGTACCAAGCAGATTAAACAGAATCGATCAAAGGGAGTCCAGCCAATGTTGGAGATGTGGATCAGCAGTTGGTAGCTTTATACATATATGGTGGAACTGCGAAATAATAAAAAAAATTTGGGTGGAAGTCTTTAGAAAATTATATATTTGGGATACAATCTGGATAGAACAATCCCCAATCACTGCTCTGCTTCATTTACATTGGCCGGACCTTTGTTTATACCAACAATATTTAGTGACCCATGCTTTTGTAGCAGTTAAAATACTAATAGCCAGAAAATGGAAAAATCCCACAACAATTGAGTATAAAAATTGGGAAAACCAATTGGTTTTACAGCTCAAAAACGAGAAAACACTATTTAGAACTAAGGAGAACATACGTAAATATGAAATGAGTAAAAAATGTCTACAACTGTTAGAAAGGAATCAGTAGCTCCCAAAAACCCTAATTCAAGGCTTCATCATATTGAATTGCTATATACATAATCATATTCAAAGCAACTCAACTAGGTTGTTACCCTATCCCACTATGTCTTGTGTGTGTGTATGTGTGAGGTTCTAGTATGTACAAATGAGAATCTGTAAAATGGAAGAATTATATATGTGTATATTTTCTATATATGTATTAATATTTTTTATATGAGATATTTGTATGGTTTATGTTATATGTTAAAAATCAAATAAAGAAATTTTAGAAAAAAAAAAAAAAAAAAAAAAAGAAATCCAAGAATAAAAGGTGCCTTTTATTAAAACAAGAAAATCTATATCAGGTTATTACACACATTTTGTTCTGTTTACGTCACAATAAATTAGAGTTATTAATATAGAAACTTGTGCCAGCTTTTAACACACACAGGGACGGCAGAAAGACTTGTTGCATAGCAAAGCAGTCTAAACCATTCCATCTTTCATGGAGCCGATCAATGCAACACAATTAAAGGTGCACTTCCATACAGGACCAAAGAAGTAAAAATGTTTAATGAATAAATTACATTTAGTCTCTACTTTATTAATTTTATAATTCTGTCTTTCCTGAAAATTGATTTTTCTTCCAGATAAGAACAAGAATCAAAACAATATTTTCTTTTCTTTAGCAATCACACCTCTAGCCCCAAAATCTTGCTGGTCATTGGTTCTAAATAAAACTATCAACTTCATGTATGGAAAACAACTGCATTAAAAATGCATTTTGTGAACCACAGTATGTAAGTTATGGATTGAGAGAGAGGAGTCTTCTGGGTGGAGAAAAAAAAAAAATGCAAAAAAAAAAAAAACCCATGATAATGCATGCCTAGGTATTACCTTTGTTTACTCTAAAATCAACCACGGGGTGGGGGTGGTTAAAACAAAGAAGTGCCAGCTTTAGTTCAACTTTGTATTTAGCTCCACCACCAAGTGTGCAGATTTTATGGTTGTTTCCACTTACTTTTGAACGAGTGCTGAAATGTGAGAGGTTGGAACTCCTCCCTCAAGAAGAGGGGAGTCCATGGCCACCACATTTTCAGGTATGATGTATTCTCTAAAATACTTTGCTAATTTTTATTGGTTCTTATCATTACTACATAAAACGGTTTCCTCCTATTCTAGTTTGATTAAAATGAAATATATCATCATTTATGTCGCTGATTTATAAGCTGGTAAAATCAAATAATTCCAATGTCCCCGAATGGCAAAAAAAAAAAAGCAATACACAATAATCTCCTTAGTCAGCATATTTGATCAAAGCAAGAACTGCTCCACAGAGATGTTGCCAGTAAGAATAGGTTGATGCACCCGTGTTTTCTTCATTAAGTTCCTATCGGCCTTCTCCTCACTTTGGTCCTAAGGTGAAGAGGATCTATAGACCTTTACAAAGGATAAACTTCTGGTTTTATAAACAGTTATCTTGGCCAATCTATGAAATAATCAGTTTAAATAAATTTTAACTGCTTACAATTGATGACTGTAAAACTAGCAGCAAAAAAAAAAAAATATATGGATAATAACAAACAAAAATATTCAGTAAAAAAAAAGAGCTGACTTTATTTTATGAACATCTCATCACCTCCTGAATATTGTGAGAACCCTTTGGTGCCAGTGAAGACTGCTGCGTAGTGTTACATACCCATCTGCCAAACATGGGGGAACTTGCTAGAAATTTCAGATGAGTATTTGGTAGAGGTTTTTTGATTGTTTATTTTGCCTTAAATCTCATTTAAAATTACAATGTGTGTAATCTCATTAGATAATTTGTTGTTGAAATCACAGTGTATGCACATTTTAACGCATATTGCCCACAAACATTGCGGAAGAGGCATTATGTAGACTACGCAGTATGGTACTGCTGGAGGGATATCCTCTTGCAGTTGGCTCTGTGCAGTGTAACTTGTTCACTTGCTGCTGGATGTGGAGGAGAAATTCATAATATGATAAGGCAGATTCTGTTCGGTCTTCTATCATGTTCTGGAGAAATGTAGTTTTCAGTGGGCTTTCATCCCGGATTACATGTAATGTCGGGAAAAAAGGTCTCTGCTCTCGAAGCCAAGAGATAAAAGCTACAGCTCTGCAAGATTCAGCTGTATCAAGTTCAGGCAGCTGGTTAATTTCTTGGGCCATTGAGCCATAATTAGAGACTCCAAGAACTTGCGTGAAGAAGTTCTGGCTGCAGTTGCGTCCAACCCACAACAACGAAACAGTGCCAGCATCCATCAGGTAAGCACCATCTCTATTTAGTTTCTCTACAGAGATCTGGAGAATGGGTGGTTGGGGTATTGTCCTATCGTTGATATTAAGAGCTCCCTCATCTGTCAGATTATCGACTCTGTATAAATTTGGGTGGATCATGAGCATGCTGTATGCCAATGGCTGGCTCTTAATCTGACACATGGCAAACGTTCTCTCATCCAAACTTGCATTTGTCCCAGTCTGGAATGCTTTCTGTTTCAAAAGAGCCAAAACAAACATTGGAAAGAGACGCAAACAGCGAGGGGCCAAAAGGCCTGGCTGCTGAACAGTTAACACTGAGCTTCGATATGCACCAAGGGAATCGATTGCAGCATTTACTAAAGCATCACGCGCATCACTCAAGCTTGAAGAAATGGATCGATCAACAGCCATATTTGCCAAAAGTCCTGTTATGGTTTGTACATCAGCCCTGTTATGGTTTGTACATAGATATCTGATAGCGCAGGAACAACAGCTCAGATTTTCCTCCACTGACATTTGTACGGCAAATCCTGCATCAGGGTTGACATTTTGGAGAGACAGCAGATCTGTGGATCGGACAAAGAAGTTCCCATGGAAAGTATGGATGGAAAGGCCTTTAGTGCACCTTATCCTCATGACTGCCTCAAAACCAATCTTCCGTGTAAGGTTACGTTTAAGCTCTTCCTGACGTTTTTCTACTTGTACAGGATTGCGTTGATGGTGGTAGGCACGATAATAAAACACGCTCCCAGCTGAATATCTAGAAATGCAACCGAGTGAAGCCATATCAGAGTATTGACCGCTCAAGAGGAAAAGGTCAACAGCAATCTGCTGCCCTTGTATGTACGTGGTGGGCAATGGATAGCATTCCCCTCAACCCCCATAAAAAACATAACTTACCCCTTCAATTAACAACAGACAACTTCTTTGGAAAAACAGGCCAGAGCATTTATTAACATCACCAAATACTGTATAACTCCTTAAGCATATAACATAATAAATTAACATAAACACTTTTTATACAATCATACAGTAATCAAGAAACCGTCCTTGCCAATTTAACTTCCCCAAGGCTCTCACCTCCCCTCCTCGGCATAATAAAACCTCTTCCTTTTCAGGGCTCCCCACCAGCCGGTTTTCCGTTCGGTGGGGCCCAACCATAATGCTCCCCACCGGTCGACTTACAACCCAGTGGGGACACGTCCAACCTGGTACCTCCTCCAGGTTCACCATAAGAGACAGGGGGAGGATGAGACCCGGCCATTATCCCCCTTTTCATCTAATCTACCATCCCTTATTTGGCAAGGACATGCCCCACCACAAACCCCGCTGTTTTAAGCCTAAAATCAGCTGGGGCCCCCACCGAAACCCGCCATGGCCTGTTCCAAAGCTTCTTGAAGCGCCAAGTTAAACAGGTCGAGCCCGACCTCTGACAGATGCACCCCATCTGGTCGAAAAAAATGTGCTGCATCTTTTTCAAAAACCTGGTGCCGTATCGAGATTCCCCCAACTCCCGTTACAAAATTTGCAATCCGCCGATTAAACTTCTTGCGGCTGCGCTCCAGCGCACTCTGGCTGTGGGCCTGCCGCCAAAAATTCCTCGCCACTACCTCCGACCAAATCAAGGATACGTCGGGGAACAAGATTAAGATCTGGGACAAGTCCCTCCTGACCATATCCACCAGGTCCCCAGATCGTTACCCCCCAGATGGATAATCAAAACCGATGGAGCCGCAAGCAAGCGGGAAAGCCTGACCAAGTCAGGGAGGAGCCGGACCCACCTCATGCCTCTGACCCCGAACCACCGTACCTCCGCAGTTACTGGCGTGAGACCGAGACGCTCCCCCCCTGGCCGGACTGCCACGCCCAGTGGATATAGGAGTGGCCAATCAACCAGACCTTGTAGGGGACCAGACCTAGGGAGGAAAACAAAACAGTCTAGCTCTGGAGGCCGGCAGGACGCACATAAGAGACAAACCTCCTGTATTCCCACCTCCCAATTCGCTGTACCTCCTGATCCGGCATACCCAGCCGAGAAGCCTCCGTCGCTGCACCAATTCAGAAGGAGTGCCCTCCAAACTCCGCACCCTCCACGCCCAACGCAGCCAACCCCAGCCGAAACACCTTGACAAACTGAAAATGGGAGAGGAAGCTCCCATCCTCGTGCACTAGCAGGGGGCCAGCCAGTGCAGGGCGAACTTAGCAAAAACACGGGAAGGACAGAACTGGGCAGGTGGCCAACCCTGGGGCAGCTGCCAGCTGAACCCACTTACCTTTACCAAACACGTCCGTCTTGGAGCGGCAAATCTTAAAGGACACCCAGCCCGGCCCGTCCCTGACATCCGAGAAGAGGATTCCCCCAATTGCCCTGCTTGGACACACCAACTCCCCAATCCTCATGGCCCCAAAGAAAGCAAACGAAAAGGGCAAGCGGAAAAGCCGCACCTCGAAGCTTGAAAAGCACACCTGCGGGAGCACGTGGCACAATTGCGCCAGGAGCACCCCCGACACCGGCCTCCGGGTATCCACCGTAACCCGACCCCTACGCAGCCCCTTAACCGCCTGCCTCACCACAAACTCCTTGGTCACGTCCCCCCACCCTTGCAGCTTAAAGAAAAAACTCAGCCCAGCCAGGCGCGAGGACACCGCCGAAGGCAACATGCCCGCCGACACCCAAGTGTTCAATAGCCGCAACAAACCCCACAATCGAGCGGGCGTATCCTGTAAAACCCCCAGACCTGTCTCCCACTCAAGATTATGAATTTCCTTTGCAGTAGATTTTTAGTTTGGTTCTTCCCTTGGTTTCAATGCTCCTGTTCCCAAAGATGGAATTTGTGTTTGGAAGACAGATATACGTCCACCTGTGGGTGAAGTTAGTTTGTATGCTGCTTGCAATGCAAGTCCCAAAGCACTTTGTGTTTCTGCTGACTTTGTGAACATCGGTGGCAGGTTCTTTAGCAAGTCTTGAACAAGCTCTTTGCTCTCATTCAAATTTACCAGCAGATTTTCAGGCATAGGGATGAAAACATCATCAATATCTGATACCACTAACATCTGAGGCTGTGACAATCCTTCTTGCAGACTTTAGAAATGGATTGTGCTATCAAATGTGATGAAGCCAATCTTTGTCTTCGTGTTTCCAGGAAGCCAGTCAAGATTGTCTAGCAAAGTCTTGCAAACTGTGTCCAGGTAGCCAGTCTCTATTGCATTATGAGATACATCAAACATGAACAGATACACTGGAGGTTGTGGGGGACGCAACATGTATTAAGAAGGTGCCATAAACTCAATTGTGGCATTCTGGACTTCTGGCCTTTTATGAGGCTCTCCATAAACTCTGGTTACAGGATTGTACATAAACTCTTCAGGAACGTCGTTTACTCTGTAGCATATGTTGCACTTCCATCGCCTTTGGTCCAAAAATGTGACAAAGGGATTTATTTAAGTCCGACAGGTCCGACATCTGACTATTGTACTTGAAGTGACAACAGGTAGTTGCGACAGATCTTTGAAAGGATGGAGAAGAAGCCCCAAAGGAAGTTTGGCTATATTCAACAAAGCTTGAGTCTGAGGGATGTTGGTCAATGTGCAGCAAAATTATTCTGGCCTCCAGTTGAGCTTCTGAATGTCCTCCTGGAGACAAGGAGTAGGTGCTTGCACAGGAGTCTGTTGCAATATATTTCTCTCCTGTAGAAGATTCACAGCTCTTAGATCATCCAGCTGTTGAGAATGATGAAGGCTTAGTCCGCCAACTGATGATGTCAAATCATTGACTCCCATGGAAGGCTGAGGCAATTGTTGTGGCTTAGTTGGATATTGCCGAGAAGCGGGTGTCAGCCCGGGTCCTCCTGCTGGAAATGCATTCTGGTAACCAGGTGGTAATGATGGATAAGTACCACCGACATTCCTAGTCATTTTAGGATTTTGAGGTAGGGGAAGCTGAGCTGGATGAACCATTCCCATGTATCCACCGCCTTCTATTGTATCGTAACTATTTTGAACAGAACTGCTGTCAGTAGGTGGAGGTTCAGAAAAGCCATCCTGTGTAGGAGCACTTTGCAAAAGTGAGGGTGGTGGTGGACCCGTGCCACTTGGTGGACTAGTATGTTGTGTTTGTGGTCTTATTAAAGAAGGGGATGAACTAGGTGGAGGTCCCAATGGTGGTCGGCCAGGCTGAGAATGATTTGCTGGTGGTGGATCAGATCCTGGACTCATAAAACTGTTCTGAAGTGGAGGACCTCCAAAAGAAGCCCCATAATGTTGTGAAACTGGTGGCTGTAGATTTCCCTGTGGGGTTTGTCCTGATATTTTTCCATGAGCTTGCGGCTGTGCATGACTCAAAGGTGTTGGAAAATACTGCCAGCTTGCTGCTGGGTTTATTCTGGGAACACTGCCACCAACAGTAGCTGGCACACCAGTAGAGTTTTGAGAGGAAGCTGGCATCCTGGAAGAAGGTCCAGCATTTTGAAGAGATACTGTCGGCATGACTCCCACAGGCGGTCTATTATGAACCTGTCCAGATCCCTGGTAGTTTACCAATTGTGGAGAAGTCTGAGGACCACCATAATAATTGTATAATCCAGGGCCTGCATGCTGAGGAGCCTTGACTGGCATCTGTTGCTGGTTGGAGTTTTGGTAGAACAGAACTGAATCCTTGACCCAAGGACGACTAGGGTGGATAGATCAACTGGTTTTGAACTGGACCATTAGCATGGGGCGGCCCTGATCCCCCATTCTGGGAGTTATATCCAGCGCCGGACATGCTGGCTTTGGCAGAGGGGACTAGCAGTAGACGGAGTAGGGTTGGAGTACACTGCGATCCAGATTCTCAGCCGCTCATCCTCCCTGTCGTTAGCTGGAAGTCTGCTCCCCTGCACAGGCCCCGAGTTAGCAGTAAGTAGGTAACTGGAGCCTAGCTGGGCCGTCTGGCAGCAGGAAGTGCGAAGTCTCAACCCCCGGGCAGGCCTACCAGGAGGAGTATTTAAACAAATTTTTCCTTTCCCTCATTGCCCTGTCGTGGTTTCCCTTTGCTGGTTATCCGAGAGTGTGTTCCTGAGCTTATTATTCTGTTTTTTGACTTTGGCTTCATTTTCACTTTACTGATTTCTGGTATCCTTGACTTTTGGCTTTCCCTCATCGTTGTGTCTCCTTCTGTATCCCTGAAATTCGGCAGGTATTCTGACTATTCAGGGATACTTTAAGTCCAGCCATTCCAACGTCCGGTTAAACGTTCCTTAGTCCTAGGTGTGCTATAATTCTGCATGCTGGATCAACTAGTAATCCTGACAATTACAGAGCGATGCAAGGCCTCAAGGCCTCGTCCCTTCGTCAGAACCCGACCTACGATCAACCAGTGCCGGTGACGGAGGAGGTGGCTGGACAGCATGCAAGCTGGGAGCAGTCGGGCCCTCTTCGGGGACACGCTGGACTTCGTATTGGAATCGGACGCCAACCTATGAGGCTGGGGCGTGACAAGTGATGGCATATTGACAGGAGGCACCTGAACATCACAGGAACTCAACCTGCATATCAACTGTCTGGAGCTCCTGGCAGGATCCTTCGCCATACGCAGCCTAGCGAGAGACAGGACCAATTGTTGATTTCTCCTCAGGATTGACAACGTCTCGCGGTCCACTATATTAACCGCCTGGCCGAAGCCCGATCACGGCTCTTGACGGAAATAACAAAGGAGATTTTCGATTTCTGCCTTCCCTGCAACATCTCCCTTAAGGTGGAGTACCTACCAGGAGAGACAAATCTCATGGCAGACTGGTTCTCTTGACTGCCAAAACGGTAGTAACTGGATGCTGGATCCCCGAATTTTCAACATCCTCTTTAACCTGAGAGGCCCATTTCTATTGGATCTGTTCACATCATGCAACAACAGACAGACTACGGATTTCTTCAGCTGGCTCCCAGACCCGGAGAGCAAGGCAGTGGATGCTTTCCTACAAACGTGGTATAACACCGGAGCATTCCCCCCTTTGCTATGATAGCAAGGACGCTCCATTATCTGAAGACTCCTCAAATATCTTTGCTACTCATCACTTCACTATGGTAGAGTCAACCATGGTTCCCAAACCTTCTACTGCCATCCTATCCAACACTCCTCACGGATCCGAAAGGGAACCCTCACCCATTGCTATTGGACAATCATCTACCCCTGGTGGCTTGGGCTCTTTCCTGGGTGCCTGGCAGATCGGCGAAATATAGCAGGCTGCTATAGACCTCCTGGAACAGGTCTTCGATTTGTTTACGGCCCCTACGTCATCCATTTTAAACTTCTTATCATCACTGTTTTCCTCTGATCGATCCTACTGGTCAATTAACGTGGTGCGTTCAGTGAATTTGGTGGCACCCATCCCGATTCAGGAGATCCTGGTGGGTAAAGACCCTCTGGTGTGTCGATTACAGAGAGACATTCACCTGCAACGGCCCCCGGGCCCTAAATGCTCGTGTTTGTGGTATGTTGACCTTATCCTCGTTTTTTTAAGAGACTGGCCTCCCAATGACAGACTGCCTCTTCGCCAACTTTCGACCAAATTTACGGTTCTACTTTGCCTTGTCTCCTTCTGATGTGTTTAGGACGTACGGGCGAGGTATCCCGTCGCACTAAGTCTAATTCAACATCTATCTTTTATCCCTTTTTCATCACGGACCCTCAGCTATGTGTAGTCTCGACCTTACTGAGTTATGTGGAAACTACAACCCCACTCCGGGCAACTACCGGTGTCCTACGTTAGACCACATAGCCTGGTGTCGATAACTATGCTCGCCGATGGGTTTGATGGGTTTTGTCCCTAGTGGGTGTGGATTCAGCGTTCGGAGCTCACTCAGTGCACGGTGCGGCTGCCTCGTCGGCTTTCGCAGTGGGGATATCCTTCATGCGGAAGACTGGTCTCCTGAAGCCACGTTTCAGACCTTTTACTTTAGGCCGGGTCCTAATGCAGCTTTTTACCTACTACATCAGCGTTAAAAATGCAAAATAGGAAGCCTCTTGTCATGTGGTAAAAGATTATGCTAGCTTTAGTGTATTTATAATCTTAATTTTAGTAATGACAGGAGGCAAGTATTTTCCCACCTATTACCTCCTTCCTTGGGACTATAAGGGTTCATTCGGTGGGGTCTCTAGGGGCACTGGGCTTGCATGTCCTATCTATCTGGATTTCCGTCATACTATTCTTCTTCCTCATTTGTCCATCTCCTGTCTCGTCTTGTTTTCTCCTCATAGATCTCTGATGCCCATGATATAAGGAATGTGGTCATATTTTGTATATTTCTAGATTTAGTTACAGTCTAGGTTTTTTTTCGTGCTTAGCTACGCTTACTGTATTTTTATATAACTTACAGTATTCATACTTATTTTGTTGCTTTAGTACACCTGTAGTTTTATTCTTCATTCTGTTGAGGGGTTAATTCCTTTTTTTCATAGTTTCAAGACTCGTGCCTAACATATTTCCACATTCTCTTTTCAGTTTAATTCAAGGCAGGACTCTAATTCGTTCCAGAGATGGCCTACTGGGATTATCCTTCGTTTCAAGAGGAATATCTGTTGTTCGCTATGTTGAACTTTCCGTCTGTGATGTTGAAGAATATCTTTGTTCGTTATGTTTGAACTTTCCCGTCTGTAATGTCGCTAACTGAAAAAGGAGGAGGAGCCTATTCGCAGTGGATACTATGCTTCCTATTGCACTTTGATTGGTACACATTTTTATTTGCTGCTGTGGAGTGTTAGTAAAGAGAGAATATGCAAAATACTCCCATCCTGTCATTACTAAAATTAAGACTATAAGTACACTAAAGCTAGTATAATATTCAATTTTACCCCCTTTCCCCTAACAGTCAAAAGACGAAGAGATGACATCAGCAAAAAGCGAGAATACTCCCTTTATTACAATCTCTTCAACGTTGTAAAGTGTTTCCTTTTAAACTAAGGTCCTCTTTCTCTATCTTTTATTTTTCCCTCCTATATTCTTTCCTTCTTCTATTGCCTTCATTCCTGGTTTTAAATATAGAAATATTTTTATGGCAAATAAGAGCAAATTGTGTAATGCATGTTTCCAACTCCATGTCTATAAAATACTTCATATCAGCCAAATGCTAGAAATGATACACTGATGGTGACCATAGACAATCTTGTCTTGCCTTTCCCAACTCTACAATAATTTACTTTGGTATTAAAGGGAAACCATAGGCTAGGAATACAAACTTCCTAGCCTAGCACTATATCACCACCCTTGCTTGCACGACTCCCCCTCTCCCCCCCCTCTCCCCCCTCCCACAGCGCAGAACTCTTTTGTTACTTACCTGAGACCACTATGCTGGGTCAGACTCCTCCTTCGCTCCTCCATCCCCGACATTGGGTACTTAAATCACATGCGCGGCGAGATTGCAAGTGCATTAGCGCAGCCCCATAGGAAAGCATTGTATAATGCTCATGCATAGTGTGAGGACGTCCATTATCAGTTAAGTGACCAAAAGTCGCCTCACGGCTCGGAAGACCCTTGTAGACAGCCACTAGAGGTGGAGTTAATCCTGGATAGTAACTATTGCTGTTTCTTAACTACTGCAATAATTATTATTGCAGGGTTAAGGGGACTGGGACACTTCATCACTTTAATGAGCTGAAGTGGTCTGGGTGCCTATAGTGTTCCTTTAAAGAACAGAATAATCAAAATGGGTGGATGAAATATATATAATATTCATATATTCAATAAAACAACTGTAACAGGCAATATCACCATGTATCCACCGATACAGAAACAAAGGTCTGTGGGTTTTTTCTGCAAGCACTTTGATTCATTAATCATATCATATCCAACCTTACAAAAAAAAAGAGCTGGCATTAACATTTTAAGTATGTCATCATTATTAATTCAGTTGTTACTGCAGCTGAATTATTCATAATGAATATGGACATGCATGCATTTGGAAATCCTATTATATTTCAGAATTAATTGAGGTACCTCTGGTGGGATTTGAACTTATTACACTCTGATTCAGTGGAGTGAGGGTTATCAACTGTTAATAAAACTATTAATCATTCATCAGGTATTAATAAAAATGTACCATGCATAGTCATTCCATAGCCAGCTTTCCAGGTTAGCAATTGATCAATGTACCATCAATAATTTGTTTTTAAATATATCTGATATTCTGGACCAGCAAATTAATTGAGACACTGTGCCAGTGGGCAGCCATATGTATTCACGCCTGACATTCCCTGCTGGACTTGTAAAACAGGATTTCAAATTACACTAATCACAGAGCCATATAAATTAGCGTGATATGTCTCATATCATCGAGTGAAAAGGCCTTAAGGAACATGTATCGAAATCACATCATTAACCTTACTGTGCATAATGAAAGATTTAATCCAACACGCTGTTATCCTAATGATGGAAGTAGATCCCACGGTCCATATAAAAAGCCTATATTATTTTGTGTTACCATGGGCAGATACGATTTATTTGTATGCACACATTTATTGTCCTAAGCAATTCTAGCGGACTGTGGTCGATTAGGTAGTGGCAAAGATTGTTTTTAATTCTCCTAATGCCAGATGCTATTGACACCTGCATGCATTTCTATCATTGAGATGTTTATTTTAAGTAAACGATTCATTATTTTTATTGGTGACCGTGATGGTGCTGTCATTTTTTTTTTTTTATCACAGGCTATTTGACTGTCCTTGTTTACCAAGGTTACCATGCTTGATACAGATATGCATGGCTAGAGGAATGGTAGCTCAGGTTCATATGCCAGTCAGGCCACTTTACCTTGGGCAAGAAATTAAAGATCTTGATCTGTCTAGCATAGGCTGTAAGCTTGTTTGGGCAGGGCCTTACTCACCTCTCTAATTGTAAAGTGCTATGGAAAATGTTTGTGCTACTTAAAGACCAATGATAATGTCTCAGTTTTATGGGGTGTGCAATACAAATTCTGAAAACATAATACGGAAGTATGTGTTTTGTACTTTAGTGCTGGTCGGGGATTCTAGCTCTCCAACCTTCCAAAGAAGATTTGTTTGCTACGGACTGTGGACCACGTTGGATATTTATTAAATACACCTTTATTAATAAACTGGCGCAAAGATAATGCGTAAACAATATTCAATATAAATTCAATATAAACAATAATCAACATCAAATCCTGGTAATGAGATTGAAAACAGTAAGAAAAGCAAAAGTGCTGGTGTGCAGAATCTTCAAAGATACCCTTAATTAGAGTATATAGCTAAAGTGCTTTCTGGGTGCATATAAAACCAATGTTTAGGTGATATCAAGCCACAGTGTGATAAGAACATATATAGTTGCAACTCAAGAAAGTATACACTTGCGGTATCTAAAATAGGAAACAAAAATATAGAAGGCACTCCTAGTGCAAGATACAAATATGTGTAGAAATCCTATAGGTGTTACACTCGCAATTAGAGAGTGGTAATAGCCCCACAATGTGGATAGTTATGTTGATAGTTACCATGTCACTTGTAAAGGACCATCTGGAAATGGTGCCAGTAAAATATGATTGTATTTAACATAATTTAGGCATTTTTGGGAGATTTTGCACATGCACAAGGAGGTGCAAGACGTTCGTCTAATTTTCCCCTCACAAGCCCTATGCCAGCCTCACTTTATCCTCCTAACACCAGCGTAAACATTTGGTTTGCATGTGGCTTAGTCAATTTAGGATCCGTCCATGCTTTAATTTGGGCAAAACAATTCAGAGGAATTAAAAGGGAACAAAAATTGGTGCAGTTTGCAGTACATTGACAGATCAAAGGAGAAGTAACCAACAGAAAGCAAAAAAAAAATGTATATATTAAATATCAGTTTGGATTAGCCATATAAGCCCAGTAGACAAGATGCCAAAATAATTAATACATAAATAAATACAATAAAAAAGGTATCATTGCATACTGCAATACTCTGGTATTTTGGGCATCTTACATTAAATATATAATTATAGATTGTATTTACTGCTCTTCCTTTTTCCTTCTGTTGGTCACTTCTCACTTGTTCTGAGCATAAAGTCAGCATTTAGTGGCTATGCCCAAACCATCAAGCTTTTTTTTTTTTCTTTTTTGGCTCCACACATGGAACTCTGAATCACAAATAAACAAAGTGTTCTTTAATTGTCTGTTTAGTTTGTGTTGTGAAGCACTTTGGAGTTACGAAATACATAAGATCTGCCGATCGCTCCCCAAAATTCAGATGAATCGCAACTTGTTTAAAAGAAACTGCACAAGTCTAATACTCAGTCTCTCCACTCCCAAAACTTTTTTTCTAGTAATAACCATACTTGTTTCTGTTCTCGGATCCTGTACTCCCCTCCAACTATAATTCAAATCATATTTCTAGACTTATCTAACACCTTATTCTTATTTCCCCTGATCTTGCTTATTATGTTCTATGTGTCTGCATCAATTAATTTCAACTCCCACCTACCTGTAAGTTCTTTTCTTCCTAATACTCTTCCATCTCTCCTAGCATATTACAGAATTCCATCTACTCTTCTTCTTATACCCTATATCGCCACATATCCATTACTCATTAATTTGCCCCTTTATTTATTCTCCTATAGGATTTTCTTTCCTTCTAACTGGTTGATATATCCCTTCTCCGATTCCATTTCATCTAAGCATTCACTTTCCCTCTTCTGTTTCCATCTCCGACTCTCTTGCTAATTGCTATTTCCTGCTCTTTTGACTGTGATAGGCATTTAAAGGAACATTACAAGCAACATAGCAACTGAATGCAGGAGTGGCAAAATATAAAGAAGATAAATGCACAAAAAGGAAGAGAGTAAAGTGGGTGCTGCTGCTGCTGCTGAGCTAATTAGGGGGAGTGCCCCTCAATTTCCACCTGTGTGGGATTTGTATTGCCAATATAAACCCACTACTGACTCACAGAGCTTGCTCACTGGAGTTGCTTGAAAGTAGGCTATTTCAAGTAGTCTCTTTTAAGTAGGAGTGGAAATCAGGAGTGGAAATCAAGAGGGTAAATATTGTTTTTGCTCACTTGTGTTTTTTGTAACTGGGGATGAGTGCTAGCAAGATTACAAGTTTTACTCAGTGTACATCCTGCTGCATGTATGCATGCCTGGATAAATCTGTCCAGGGTCCATACCTCTGTGGTGGGTATGAGCGAGTGGCTTTTCTGGAAGCTCGGATTGGAGATCTGGAGAGGCAAATTGCAACACTGAGGGAGATTGATAATCTTGAGAGGAGTCTGCTGCTCACTGAGCAGAGACAGTTGGAGAACAGGCACATAGCTGGGTAACAGTGGGGCGAGGAAGCAGAGGGGGAGGGAAGAGGAAAGGTTTAGCTAGTCCTGATCTAGTGCAGCCTAACAGATTTGCCCGTTTGAGTGAAGATGTTGGGAGCATCAGCTCAGGAGTAGCTGTACTGCAGGAAGCTGTTGCTTCTAACAGCCGTGGGAACAGCCCCTCTAGTACAGGTGGTGTTGAGAGGGTAAGGAAGTCTAAACAGGTTGTGGTGGTAGGGGACTCTATTATTAAGAGAGTAGATAGGGTAATCTGCCACTCTCATAGACTCAACCGGACAGTTTGCTGTCTCCCGGGTGCTCGGGTCCGGCATGTTGCCGACAGAGTGGAGGGATTATTGGGAGGGGCTGGGGATGACCCAGCTGTCATGGTCTATATTGGTACCAATGACAAAGTCAGAGGAAAATGGAAGGTCCCAAAGAGTGAGTTCAGGGATCTAGGAATTAAGCTAAAGAAAAGTACCTCCAGGGTAATATTTTCAGGAATATTATCTGTAACGGAACCGCTGGCACCCCGACCGGGTACCCTCCGCTGAAGGATGCTCCTAGTGCTTTCCAAGGACTCCAAGCACTCCACCAGACACCATAACCACTGTAGACTCCCACGAACCGCCGCAGCTTGGTTGGGGTCTCGCCACGCTACCCACTCTGGACCCAAGACCAGGGTCTAGCTTCCAGTAGATGGACCTCTCCGAATTCCAGAGAGCAGGCACAGGAACAGCTCTTAGCAGAGCTCAGCGATTATAGCTTGGGGAGTATAGTGATTATAGCAATCCCCAGAGTGTAGTTCTCCAATCCCCCAAACATGAGCCGAAACTTCATGAAGGTACAAGATGATCTGAGGTGCTAGCACACCCAGTCTGCTTTTATTTCCATCTTACACATATAAGACCGCCCACAGGGGAGGGGTAAAATAGCCAATAGTATAACGGTTGCAACCCACAGGTTCCCTCCCCTCAGATAACCAGTTAACATAATTATTACAGCCAGGAAAAATACAGTTTTTATACATGTGCTATAACTTTAAAACCGTACATCCAATCTTTATAAAAAAAAATTACATATTTGAACTCAGCATACATCAAACATAAACACTTCCAAAAATCAGCCAAATCCCTCCAGTGGATCAAAAGTTAGCTGGAGGTCCAAAACAGTTCCATAGATTTGGGCTGTGCGGTCGGTCAATTTCATGCCGAAAAACGACTAAGTCCCATTTCGAACGAGACTTAGTCTCTGGAGCTGAAAAACAAAGTGTAGGAGAAGGTAAGGGTCAGCGGTGTTCGGCAAAATGTGTAGCCGATTTCCGTTCCACAGAATCTTTAGCATACACCGCTGACCGCATTCGAATGAACAAAGATGGCCGCCGCCACGTGCAATTAACCTGCAGTAACCTCACAGCCTGGGAGGTAAATTGCCTGCACACTTTAACTTCTGGGTGTGCAGGCAATTTACCTCCCAGGTGTGCAGGCCTGTGTGGTACTTGGTTCAGTAAGCCCTATTTACTGAACCAAGTGGGAGAAAGCATGGGGCAAGTTATTTTACAGGTCTGGGGACATAGTCTTAAAGGGACATTGTTCACCAAAGTTACAAGATGTCCCCAGACGGTTCTTAAAGGGCCATACACACCCAATAAAAGTTAATACTTTTCAGGGGCCATAGTCTTAAAGGGTATTGTTACCCAAAGTCTCAATATGTCCCCAGGCAGTTCTTAAAGGGCCAGCAGTCGCACAATAAAATGCAAAATGCCCAAATGTTGCACCTGAAGGGCCAAATCTCCCAGGGACCATAGTCAACAGGTAAGAGGCTGGCAATCAGGCTCCTCCAACGGCCGTGGGTAAAGGGCAGCTTGTCACCAATAAATTCAGTGACGAAAGGCATTTCGTCACATTATCTGTGCCACGCGCTTCAGGAGAAAGGCAGCAGGAGATTAGAGAGGTCAATGCGTGGCTGAAGTCTTGGTGCAGGAAAGAGGGTTTTTAGAGCACTGGGCCGATTTTGCGCTTGGGTACAACCTGTATAGTCGTGATGGATTGCACCTAAACGGAAGAGGGTCTGCTGTGCTGGGGGATAGGATGGCTAGAAGGTTGGAGGAGATTTAAAACTAGTAGATTTTAATTACCCGGACATAAATTGGGATAGAGGGACTAGTACTTCAGCAAGGGGAATCCGGTTTTTGAATGTGTTAAATGACACCTTTATGTCACAACTGGTACAAGCACCAACTAGAAAGGATGCTTGTCTGGATCTCGTTATAACAAACAATGTTAATCTTTTAACCAACATTCAAGTAGGGGAGCATTTGGGAAATAGTGATCACAATATGGTAACTTTTGAAATAAACTCAAAAAAGCAAAAGCACGTGGGGTATATTAAAACGTATAATTTAATAAAAGCCAATTTTAATACGATTAGGGCAGCTCTACAACATATCGACTGGCATAAACTCCTTAGTGATAAAAACACTGAGGATAAATGGAAACTATTCAAACAAATATTAGAAAGGTACATTTCACAGTATGTACCATTGGGTAATAAATATAAAAGAAACAAATTAAAACCAATGTGGCTTAGTATAGAAGTAAAACAAGAGCTTAAAAATAAGAAAAGGGCTTTTAAAGCATTTAAATCGGACAAATCAGAGGCATCCTATATAAGATATAAGGAAGCTAATAATACTTGCAAAAAGGCAATTAAAGTGGCTAAACTAGAAAATGAGAAATTGATAGCCAAAGAATGCAAAAACAACCCCACAAATTTTTTTCAAGTACATTAATTCTAAAAAAAACAAAAAATGAAAGTGTAGGTACACTGAAAACAGAGATGGGTCTGTTAGTCAATGAAGACCAGGAAAAGGCAGAAATTTTAAATAACTATTTTCTTCAGTATATATTAATGAGGATCCTATGGCAAGAGATATGCAAATGATTGCTGCAACAAACTTGCAGATAACTTGTGATTGGATAACTCGAGACAAGGTGCTACAGCTATTAAAGAAAATTAATGTAAATAAAGCTCCGGGGCCTGACGGTATCCACCCATTAGTACTTAAGGAGCTAAGTGGGAAAATAAGTGAACCTCTGTATTTAATTTTTCAAGATTCTTTTGTTTCAGGTATTGTACCGGAGGATTGGAGGAAGGCAGATGTTGTTCCTATATTTAAAAATGGATCAAAATCCTTGCCTGCAAAGTATAGACCTGTGATCTTAACTTCTGTGACTGGGAAATTATTTGAACGGCTATTAAGGGATAATATTCAGGAATTCATTAGGAAGAACTGTGTTATTAGCAACAATCAGCATGGTTTTATGAAACATAGGTCATGTCAAACTAACCTAATTGCATTCTACGAAGAAGTAAGTAGAAATATAGATCAGGGTGTTGCAGTGGATGTGATCTACTTGGATTTTGCTAAGGCATTTGATACGGTTCCTCACAATAGGTTAGTCTCCAAACTAAAAGAAATTGGTCTAGATGAATATTCTTGTTCTTGGGTAGAACATTGGCTTAAGGATAGAGTACAACGAGTTGTCATAAATGGTACATTTTCAAGCTGGACAAAAGTGGTAATTGGTAAGTGGTGTCCATCAGGATTCTGTTTTGGGACCGCTTCACATATTTATAAATTATCTTGAAATGGGCATTGAAAGCCATGTATCAGTGTTTGCAGATGACACAAAACTTTGTAAAGTAATAAAATGTGAGCAGGATATTGCCTTGCTGCAGAGGGATTTGGATAGATTGGGGGACTGGGCACTAAAATGGCAGATGAAATTTAACGTAGAAAAATGCAAAGTTATGCACTTCGGGGTTAAGAATGCACAAGCAATTTTACACCCTAAATGGTAGTGAACTAGGGATAACCAAACACGAGACGGATTTGGGAATTGTTATAGACAACAAATTAGGTAGCAATATGCAATGTCAATCTGCCGTTTCTAAGGCCAGTAAGGTTTTGTCATGTATAAATAGGGGCATAAATTCTCGAGATGAAAATATAATTTTGCCTCTTTATAAATCGCTGGTAAGACCACACCTTGAATATGCTGTGCAATTTTGGGCACCTGTTCTAAAGAAAGATATCATGGCACTAGAAAAAGTGCAGAGACGAGCTACAAAATTGATAAAAGGAATGGAGCATTTTAGTTATGAAGAAAGGTTAAAAAATTTAAATCTCTTTAGTTTGGAAAAATGGCGCCTGAGAGGGGATATGATAACATTATACAAATATATTCGGGGCCAGTACAAACCATTATCTGGAAATCTATTCATAAACAGGGCTATACATAGGACACGGGTTCACACATTTAGGCTTGAAGAAAGGAGATTTCATCTAAGGCAAAAAAAAGGTTTTTTTTACAGTAAGAGCAATAAGGATATGGAATTCTTGGCCTGAAGAGGTGGTTTTGTCAGAGTCTATACAGATGTTTAAACTGCAATTGGATAAATACATGCAAAAACATAACATACACGGATATAATTTCTAGTTAGTGTGGTAATAGCTGCTTGATCCAAGGAGACATCTGATTGCTATTTTGGGGTCAAGAAGGATTTTTTTCCTAGTTTGTTGCAAAATTGGAAGCGCTTCAGACTGGGTTTTTTGCCTTCTTTTGGATCAACAGTAAAAGCATATGTGTGGAAGGCTGAACTTGATGGACACAAGTCTCTTTTCAGCTATGTAACTATGTAACTATGTAGTGGTGCCAGAATTACAAAGACTAATTTATGACATTTTAGGGAAAAATAGCAGAACAAATGACATAATTAACTTGTTTTTGAATTTTGACTGTTGATGAAAAATCACGTAAAGAAGTAATGGCAAAATGATTACTCAGCTAAGTCATCTGTTTTTTTAACAAGTGCAACATTTGAATTTGGCAATTTCAGTCCATTATAATACATTCCTCATACATAATACCTAGAACCTTAAATATGCTCATATCAGACAGACCCTGGGGGCTATTCACTAAGCATTTGATATTTTCTAGACTGGCAAAACTCTGTGTAAATGCCTAGATTTCAACCAGATGTGCAATTCCATTATTTCTTGAAGACAAATCCGGTCAAAATTAGGTCATCCAGACTGATTGAGCACCATCTGGCTAGATCCATTTGATGTTTAGTTTAATATCAGTGTTTTCACATCCTAACATCACCCCCTTCTATTATATTTTGGCGCCCACCTGCAAACCACAGGCAGTGGGAGAAAGGCATGCCCCAACTGTATTATAGCAATTCCAGCTACCACTTCCTACACATGAGTGGGATCAATGGGGGTTGGAAATGGGGGTATCCAGTCCCCATTATTACTGTTAACCTGAGGGGTGTCCAAAAGATAGAACCCTCGATGTTGTTGAACTACAACTGTCATGATGCTTTGTGTGTTTTTGAATGCCTTTATAATGACAAGGCATCATGGAAGTTGGAGTTTTAAAACATCGGGGAATCTACCTTTTGGGCACCCTGGTTTAGCCTCTCTTGCTGCATGCTGATCACCGATTAGAAGACATGTCGTGTGGTTGTAAGGGGGGCATATTGACACCCTATATAATTTGTTTTTGTTAATTTTTACAGATGCGGCTGACTGGCAATAGCTGGCTGGCCACCATATGGTTAAACCTCGCCATGCCAAGGGTTTTTTTAACTATTAGTCTGCAGGCTGACAGTGGCCAAATAATTTGGATGTTTAAAATATGAATCTGTTTTTTTACAATCTGGGGTTGCACTTTGAGTTTTCCATTCCAGTACTGCAAAATCAGGACATTATTAACCCCTTAAGGATGGCGAGCGTTCTATGTCGTCCTTATTTGAGCGGTCCTAAATGCTGGAGGACAGCAGAAAACGCCGTCCTTACTACTTACCTGGCCCCCTGGCAGCGGTCACAATCCTGGGGGATTTTTGACACACAAACTAATATGAACGCTAGCTTTGTCCAGTGTTTGTGACTAAGTGGCTACTAAAAAAGCCTGGACATTTAGACTTTAGAAAAACAGACTTTTCTAAAATTAGAATATGTGTAAAGGAGTCATTATCAGACTGGAGCAATTTAAATGGAGTCCAAGAGAAATGGTATTATTTAAAAGTTGCACTACTGAAGGCAACAGAAAATTGTATTAGGCTTGTCAGTAAAAGCAAAACATTCAAGAAACCACTGTGGTACTCTGCAGATGTGGCCAAAATAGTAAAAAACTAAATGTTAGCATTTAGTAATTATAAAAAAACCCAGAGTGAGGAAGACAGAATGATCTATAAGATTAAGCAGAAAGAGGCTAAGCAAGTTATAAGAGCTTCCAAAGCACACACAGAAGAGAAAATAGCACAGTCAGTAAAAAAAGGACAAAATGTTTTTTAGATACATAAATGAGAAAAAAAAGTAAAACAAGGATTAATTAGATTAAAAACAAAAGAATGAAGGTATGTAGAAGAGGATAAAGGTCTAGCTGACTGCCTCAATTAATTTTTTTTTTTCGGTATTTACAGATGAAAATTAAGGAAAGGGACCTCAGTTAAGAAAAAGGATAAATTAGTCATTTATTACACGTGCATTTACAGAGGAAGAGGTTCTATTTCAACTGTCAAAAGTAAAGACAAATAAGTCAATTGGACCTGATGGAATACACCCAAAGCTATTAAAATAGCTTAGTGGTGTACTAGCAAAACCATTAACAGATTTATTTAACCAATCATGGTTAACAGGAGTATTGCCAGAAGATTGGAAGTTAGCGAATGTTGTGCCCATTCACAAGAAAGGTAATAGGGAGGAGTCGGTCAACTATAAACCAGTAAGCCTTACTTCAGTAGTGGGGAAAGTGATGGAAACCATGTTAAAGGATAGGATTGTTGAACATCTAAAAACAGATGGATTTCAAGATCAGAGACAACATGGGATTACTTCAGAGAGATCATGCCAAACTAATCTTATTGATTTTTTTTTGATTGGGTAACTAAAATTATAGATCAGGGTGGTGCATCAGACATTGCTTACCTAGATTTCAGTAAGGCGTTTGACACTGTTGCACATAGAAGGCTTATCAATAAACTGCAATCTTTAAGTTTGGATTCCAATATTGTTGAATGGGTAAGGCAGTGGCTGAGTGACAGGCAACAGAGGGTTGTAGTCAATGGAGTATATTAAAAGCTTGGGCTTGTCACCAGTGGGGTACCTCAGGGATCTGTACTTGGACCCATTCTCTTTAATATTGTTATTAGTAATATTGCAGAAGGTCTTGATGGTAAGGTATGTCTTTTTGCTGATGATACTAAGATATGTAACAGGGTTGATGTTCCAAGAGGGATAAGCCAAATGGCAAATGATTTAGATAAACTAGAAAAATGGTCAGAGTTTTGGCAACTGACATTTAATGTGGATAAGTGCAAGATAATGCATCTTGGACGTAAAAAACCCAAAGGCAGAGTACAGAATATTTGATAGAGTCCTAACCTCAACATCTGAGGAAAGGGATTTAGGGGTGATTATTTCTGATGACTTAAAGGTAGGCAGACAATGTAATAGAGCAGCAGGAAATGCTAGCAGAATGCTTGGTTGTATAGGGAGAGGTATTAGCAGTAGAAATAGGGAAGTGATCATGACATTGTGCAGAACACTGTTGAGACCTCACTTGGAGTATTGTACGCAGTACTGGAGACCGTATCTTCAGAAGGATATTGATACCTTAGAGAGAGTTCAAAAAAGGGCTACTAAACTGGTTCATGGATTGCAGGATAAAACTTACGAGGAAAGGTTAAAGGATCTTAACATGTATAGCTTGGAGGAAAGACGAGACAGGGGGGATATGATAGAAACATTTAAATACATAAAGGGAATCAACACAGTAAAGGAGGAGACTATATTTAAAAGAAGAAAAACTACCACAACAAGAGGACATAGTCTTAAATTAGAGGGACAAAGGTTTAAAAATAATATCAGGAAGTATTACTTTACTGAGAGGGTAGTGGGTGTATGGAAAAGCCTTCCAGCTGAAGTGGTAGATGTTAACACAGTAAAGGAGTTTAAGCATGCGTTGGATAGGTATAAGGATATCCTAACTATAAATGAAGGCCAGGGAATAATGAAAGTATTTAGAAAATTGGGCAGACTAGATGGGCCGAATGGTTCTTATTGCCGTCACATTCTATGTTTCTATGGCATACACCATTTGTAATACCTTTGGTTGTCAACTTTTGCAAACGGTATGCCATCATGGGGGTAATTCTCATTCCTGAGCTACCATATGGTCTCAAGGGAACATTACCAATCTGGCAAGTTTGAATGTGAAAAAACTGAAATGCAAGCCTTATATTTGACTCTCTAACTTTCCAAAACACCATAAAACCTGTACAATAGGTGTACTGTTTTACTCATGAGACATCGCTGAATACAAATATGTGTACTTTATTGCAGTAACCGTTAACAACATTATGACATTCACAGTTAAAATTCCATGCAGAACTAAAATAACATTTCTTAATTGCTCCATTTTTTAAAATATTTTATTCATATTAAATTATGTTTCATATCTAAATATTTGAGTCTAAATGAAAGCCCTGCTTTTCCTGAATAAAATGATATATAATAAGTGTGGGTGCACTTAACCTCTTAAGACTGCAGCCAAATGTACAAGTTGTGATCAAAACAAAACGTAAACAAAACCTGGCATTTGCGCTATATGTCTGTCCAACCGTAATTCACCTCTTTCATATTAAATGCACCAACACTTATTATATATCATTTTATTCAGGGGAAACAGGACTTTCGTTTAACGTCAAATATTTAGGTATGGAACATAATTTAATATGAAAAAAATATTAAAACATGGGAGAAAATAAAAATTTTATTTTAGTTCTACGTGACATTTTAACTGTGAATGTCAAAATACTGTTTGCTTTTACTGCAGTAACATACACATATTTGTATTCAGCAAAGTCTCACGTGTAAAACAGTACCCCCCTATGTACAGGTTTTATGGTGTTTTGGGAAGTTACAGGGTCAAATATAGCATGTTACATATTTCAGTTTTTTCACATTGAAATTCGCCAGATTGGTTACGTTGCCTTTGAGACCATATGGTAGCCCAGGAATAAGAATTACCCCCATGATGGCATACCATTTGCAAAAGTAGACAACCCAAGGTATTGCAAATGGAGTATGTCCAGTCTTTTTTAGTAGCCACTTGGTCACAAACACTGGCCAAAGTTAGTGTTAATATTTGAAAATGCAAAAAACTAATTTGAACGCAAATTTTGGCCAGTGTTTGTGACTAAGTGACTGCTAACAAAAACTGAACATACCCTATTTGCAATACCCTGGGTTGTCTACTACTGCAAATGGAATGCCATCATGGGGGTAATTTTCATTCCTGGGCTACCGTACGGTCTCAAAGGCAAACACAAGCCTTATATTTGACTCTGTAACTTTTGAAAACACCATAAAACCTGTACATGAGGGGTACTGTTATACTCGGGAGACTTCGCTGAACACAAATATTAGTGTTTCAATTAGTGCCATTTGTGTGTGAAAAATGCTAAAAATTTCACTGTCACTGACGATATCGTCGTTGTAATACATTTTACTGTTTTGAAACACTAATATTTGTGTTCAGTGAAGTCTTACGAGTAAAACAGTACCCCCCATATACAGGTTTTATGGTGTCTTGGAAAGTTACAGGGTTAAATATAGTGCTAAAAAATGTAATTCCCTGAACTTTCGGCCTGGGTTGTCAGGCAGGTCCTGCAAATTGTAATTAATAAAATGACCTAATTATGTAAAATTATTACATAAATATATATGTCGAATTATTATTATTATTATTTTTTTTTAAATCTTTATTTTATTGAGGCAAGTGGTTATGTTGGTACAGAATGAAGAGAGGGAGATTTGCAGGGATTATACAGTTTAGAAGCGTCAAGACAAATTACAAAATCTCCTAGGAGGATCAGCCTCATTTTATATTATATGAACATGCATAACGACAATAAGTTGTTAAAACGGGTGAACAGTAATTGAAGTTGTGTAATCAAGCTTTAGTACATGCTAGGAAGCATAAGGTCCGATTGGGTACATGCTATAATGTTATGGTCTGCTGTTCGGTGGAGTATGGGTAGACAATATGGCGGTCCTGCTAGACTCGGTTGTTTGCGACTAATGCTCGAGGTATGAGCAGAGTGTGCTTATCAGCAGTACAGGTATGTGTGTAACCGCCAGTCATGTGTAAATTCACGTCGCTTATGGCGATTTGTGTAGGACTCGTGTCAAGCTTATTAGGTGAGAGTGTCGTGAGGATGTCAGGCTGGTCGGTGTCGCTGTGTGGTGCCACGTGTTGATGCTGCGTTTGTCTGAGTTAGTTCCCTGTCTGTCTGTAGTCATGTAGCCATGGGCTCCATCTAATACGTACAAAGGCCTAGGATTTGCACAACACAAGTAAACAGAGTTTAGAGATAGGGTCTCTTCGCCACTAGCTAGTAGCTAACTTAAACTAAGTACAACTATACAACATGGGTTTAGGAGAACACAAATGCTGGTGCCCATATAGAAAGCAAGCATAGAGAAAATATTTATAGCAGACCTGGTGACTACATAGCCAGTGTATATCTCGATTGGTAGTAGGTTATGTAGAACAATATGTGATAAGTTCTTGCAGAACAGGGCAATACAATATGCAGGACTGACAGCTAAAGTATACACACTCTGCCTGGAGCTTCGTCATGTGTAGACTATATGCAGGTCTGACATCCAAAGTATACACACTCTGCCTGGAGCTTCGTGATGTGTAAACTATATGCAGGTCTGACAGCTAAAGTATACACACTCTGCCTGGAGCTTCGTCATGTGTACACTATATGCAGGTCTGACAGCTAAAGTATACGCACTCTGCCTGGAGCTTCGTCATGTGTAAACTATATGCAGGTCTGACAGCTAAAGTATACACACTCTGCCTGGAGCTTCCTCATGTGTAAACTATATAAGTTGCCTTTGCACCTAGTAGCATACCATATATTTAAGCCAACTTGTCAGTTTACTCTAGGCTATCTTAATATCAGGTACAACATATATCTACGGTGTTTCAATTGGTATAAAGTCAATCATATAACCTGTAAAAATGATATGAGGTATGGTACAAGTTTAGATATAGTAAAACAGTGTAAGATTAGGCATTGCGCATTGTTTTAGATAAACAGGTTTAAGATTCTATGATTATTACGAGATTGCCACTTGGGGCTGTGAGAAATGAGTCCCAAAAGTTAGGTCTAGAGAACAGTATGTCACGTCCACATAGGGAGACCTGTATATGTTGGGGAGTCTCCAGGGTATTGCAGTCCTGCAGAGCCATCTGTACTCATGCCGGGAGACAGTCCAGGGTCTTTAGCCTATTCAGCCGATGCCCAGCCTGTCATGTGGTTGTTGGTCGCCCTGCGTTAAGTTGGCGTTCAGCTGATATGTACCGTTGGCAGGGACGTGAGGTGGTATCTCTCCTGGGTGCTTCGTGGTGCTTCTGAGCGCAGGTCTGCCATCTTGTGGGATTGCGCTCGACTGAGTCCCGGTGGCTTTGCTTTTGCTTCTGTGGGAGGTCTGTCTCGCGGATTCCAGCGCCGCCCGGTGGTCCTCTGGCTGGCTTTGTTTGCGGCCCTCTCCCTGGCTTAGGTGGGAGCGAGTGCCGTTGTCCAAGGGACTTGACTCCGGTTCCTGCTTCATGAGGTGCTGGCGTTTCCCCCCCGGCGCCCCTCTGGAGGCCCGAGGAGGGAACCAGCTCATGCGTCGTCTGGTCGTCGGGCGGATCCAAGCTGCTGCCTCACTCCTCGCCCACCTAAAGGCCTGTCCCCGGGTGTGAAACTGCATGCAGAGGTAAGCCATGAGTCTGCCGCAGAACACTGTAATATTTCCTGGGGGCTTGTGTAGTGTGCGCTTTGTCGTCGCCATCTTGTTTGGGCCTTTTAGGTCCTGTTTGGTCGTCTCTTGGGTTTGCTGTTTCTCAGGGGATGTTGTCCCCAGATTGGACCGGGATAACCCCCGCCGATCCGAAGGGGGGGGTAGCAGGGCATTGTTCGCTTGTGTGCGGGTCCAGAGCCGGGGGATCGGCCGCCTCCCCCATGCTTTAGTCCCCGCTCTGTGTTAGGCCGCATGGCCGGTTCAGGCTTTCCCGTGGCGGTTCGGTACCGGAGTGGTACCATTCTGCTCCGCTTGGGGTCCCGGATCGATATCCAGATAGCTTGTGTAGTTGGCTTTGGTAGATTAGGCAGTTTGGATGTTTGTGTGCCCTCTGGTGCAGGAGCCCTCAGAGGACACATCCGGCCATCTTGGCTGTCAGGCCCCGCCCCCCCATATGTCGAATTATTATATATATATGTGTGTGTGTATATATATATATATATGTATGTATATAATTTTTTTGTTATTTTTATTTATATATAGATATAGATATATAGTGATGTATACGTATATACTTATTATTATTATTATTATTTTATTATTTATATAGCGCCAACAAATTCCGTAGCGCTGTACAATGGGTGGACTAACAGACACATAATTGAGATCAGACCACTGGACGTACAGGAACAGAGGGGGTTGAGGGCCCTGCTCAATGAGCTTACATGCTAGAGGGAGTGGGGTATAGTGACACAAACGGGTTAAAGTAGGGGAACTTATGTATATAGATATATATATTATTTTATTCTACATGTATTTTGATATCTATATATATATATATTCATTTTAAAATACAGTTCGAATGATATTACGCATGTATATATATTTATCTATTGATTTTTTATTTTATTTTAATTTTATATTTTAACGTATTTATATATTTATTTATTTTTATTATATATAAATATATATAATGAAAATTATATATATATTTAATCAATATCATTGTACGTGTATTTTGATATTAATATATATATATATATATAATATTATGTATGTATTAATATTAAAATAGAAAGTGTATGTATATTTATATTTATGTGTATGTGTGTATGTGTATATATAGGTATCAACCATTTTGATCGCATGCAATTTGGTCGCATGCATTTTGGTCGTGACAAATTGGTCGAATTACACTGTTTGTGCATTTTGATCGCATGCAATTTGGTCGCCATTCATTTTGGCCGCATTTTGATATAAGGTGTCATTTGGGTAATATAAGGTGTCAATATCTTAGGGTAAGGGTTAGGGTTAGAGGGTTAGAGGGTTAGGGTTAGGGATAGGGTTAGGGGTAGTGGGTTCCGGGTTACGGGTTACAATTGTGCGCTCATTCTGTGTAACTTTGGTAGACCGAAATCAGTGACAAAAAAACGTAATCTCACCCAAATATTTAATAACTATATATCAAAACCAATAAAAAAAAATATTTTTTGTTATGGTAAAAATGGCGACAAAAATCCATGCAATCACAATGCCATGCGACCAAAATGCATGGCGACCAGATTGTCTCGACCAAAATGCATGCGACCAAAATGCATGCGACCAAAATGCCCTAAACCGTATATATATATAATTAGATCATATATATAATAGATCATATATAAAATAAATGATCTAAGTATATATAATTAAATTTTACACTGTTTTAACATGTTTTCATTTTATTTCCAGGCAGCAGGGGGAGTACCTGTCATTACAGGCACTCCCCCTGCTGGCAATGCCTTGGACAGCATACCATGTGATCGTGGGATCCTCGCAAGGACCTCGCGATCACATGGCCCAGGGGGGCCGATGAGGACAGAGGGGACTCCCTGGGCTCCCAGGTAAGTCCCCATACCGCGATCGCCGACGTCGGATCGCCGGCGACCGGCCGGATAAGTACAAAAGATCGGGGGGCATTCTATGCCGCCCTGCGGCATTTAGAGCCATCTAAATAAGGACGGCATAGAACGCCCTGCGGTTTTAAGGGGTTAATATGAAAAAGGTGAAATACGGTTAAACAGACATGCAGCGCAAATTCCAGGTTTTGTTTACATTTTGTTTTTATCACAACTTGTAAACCTGGCTTCGTTCTTAAGGGGTTAAATAGTGTAAACAATGTCTGAATTTTGCTGATTGAATGTGTTCCGGTTAAATCCATATGATTTTTCTAAATCCGGATTAGACATTTTATTCCCTCCCCCCTCCCCATATTTTACATTTTCTTTATCTGATGTATAGGCTTGTGTAAACATGGCTTATTAACCCTTCTCTTTACTTATCATTAGATAAAAACGTACACAGTCTATATATATATATATATATATATATATATATATATCCAAAAAAATACCGGCACTCCAGGAATTCTCAGTGATACAAGTTTTCTTTTATTCAGTTTAGTACTAAACTGAATAAAAGAAAACTTGTATCACTGAGAATTCCTGGAGTGCCGGTATTTTTTTGGATATTTATGATTTTGGCTACCAGAGCACCAGGTACCATTATATTGTTATGTTGGAGTGCAAGAATACCTTCTCGTCTTTGTATATATATATATATATATATTTAACTAAAATAAATGTCGCTCATAGCATTTTTTTGTGCAATAAAAAAAAGAAGAAAAGTTTTTCAACAGCACTTTAAATTCAGGCCACATGCTTTATTCTCTTTGTAAGACTGAGTTTTTCAATAACCACCAATGTATCTCAGAGAAAAGATGACAAGGGCCATCAAGAGTAAAAAGCTTCTTTCTGTTGCACCAATTAATGGCGTGTCTAAGTGACATGCCACCGAAAATTGTATTGATTTACCTGTCTAAAATATCTAAGTGAAAGAGATACAAGTAGAAACAACTAATGAGTCTTCAAAAGTAAACTAGTCAGAGAAAAGACAACTGAGAAAGCTGAAGATGACATTTTAATAGAAGTATCTTTGAAAGAGGTTATATGGTGTGAGACCCACACACCTAAAACTGTCTCCGTGTCTGTATAACAAAATCTTAGTTGGGAAGTGGAAACATAGGCTACGGACTGTGCTGATTGGAATATTTCCCATAATAGAACGTGTTAGTCTTGGTAACTAAGCGGCTTAATATAACTGCCCTCTGATATGGTGAGGTCTTCTGCTCTACAGTACACGTCAACAAAAGCTGTCAGGTTATTTTATTATTACAATTCTTACTGTGGAAAACATGTTATATAGATAGAGATATATTTTGTTTCTTCTTATTTGTGATCAGTAAGGAATATCTTGCAGGGTGCTAGCAAAGAAAGAATTGTTCCAGCTGTGCCGGCTTTGACTTTAATGGGATACTCTTACCACCAACACAACTTTGGCTCAATTAAGCATTTTTGGTGTATCGCTCATGCTACTGTAGTCTCACTGCTCGGTTCTCTGCCATTTAGGAGTTAAATCATTTAAAGTTCACTATAGTAAATAACCCATGTTTTATTGTACATTATGGAGGCTCGTGCTTGTTGTTCCCAGCTATGCTTTCTACTAAAAACACGTGGAGAACCTCCAATTGTGCAATATCACTATTAAACCTACCAAATGGTCTGAAAAAAAAAAAAAACACTTCTAGAATCCAAGTATTTTGGAAGTTATGGAAAGTAATATTTATTTATTTTTCATTTCACTATTAATATCATATTATTTAATGGAAATTTTGATTGAACATAAAAAAATAATGTACCATATGTATCTGGATCTGGGCCGACAGGTTTTTATCTGCCGTCACATTCCATGTTTATTCTTGACCCCACCAGCAGCACCATATAATATATGCATGTTCAGATGAGTGTAGCCTCTTGTTTTTGTTATATATATATATTTATATATATAAATATCAAAAAAATCAGCACTCCGAGGTAGCTTTCATAGGAACTTCTTTTACTAAAAAGTGTAACAGTCAACGTTTCAGTTCCATTCAGGAACTTCCCCCCACCCTGCATTCATCAGTATGGCCATTTCTATCCGTTGTAAATTCATCCAAACAAATGTATGGAATCATCAATAATATTTTGTGCAATGCAAACTATGCAAACCTATATTGCAACCAAGTAGATTATGTGGGAGGTCTTGCATATTTTCTATTCTCACTGTATACAATATACACTGCTCCAAAAAATAAAGGGAACACAAAAATAACACATCCTAGATCTGAATGAATTAAATATTCTTCTGAAATACTTTGTTCTTTACATAATTGAATGTGCTGGCAACAAAATTACACACAAAAAAAAAAAAAATGGAAATTAATTTTTCAACCCATGGAGGTCTGGATCTGGAGTCACACTCAAAATTAAAGTGGAAAAACACACTACAGGCTGATCCAACTTTGATGTAATGTCCTTAAAACAAGTTAAAATGAGGCTCAGTAGTGTGTGTGGCCTCCATGTGCCTGTATGACCTCCCTACAACCTCCCCTACGACCTCCCCTGTGCATGCTCCTGATGAGGTGGCGGATGGTCTCCTGAGGGATCTCCTCCCAAACCTGGACTAAAGCATCTGCCAACTCCTGGGCAGCCTGTGGTGCAACGTGACGTTGGTGGATGGAGCGAGACATGATGTCCCAGATGTGCTCAATTGGATTCAGGTCTGGGGAACAAGCGGGCCAGTCCATAGCAACAATGCCTTCGTCTTGCAGGAACTGCTGACACACTCCAGCCACATGAGGTCTAGCATTGTCTTGCATTAGGAGGAACCCAGGGCCAACCGCACCAGCATATGATCTCACAAGGGGTCTGAGGATCTCATACCTAATGGCAGTCAGGCTACCTCTGGCGAGCACATGGAGGGCTGTGCAGCCCCCCAAAGAAATGCCACCCCACACCATTACTGACCCACTGCCAAACCGGTCATGCTGGAGGATGTTGCAGGCAGCAGAACGTTCTCCACGGTGTCTCCAGGCTCTGTCATGTCTGTCACATGTGCTCAGTGTGAACCTGCTTTCATCTGTGAAGAGCACAGGGCGCCAGTGGCGAATTTGCCAATCTTGATGTTCTCTGGCAAATGCCAAACGTCCTGCACGGTGTTGGGCTGTAAGCACAACCCCCACCTGTGGACGTTGGGCCCTCATACCACCCTCATGGAGTCTGTTTCTGACCGTTTGAGCAGACACATGCACATTTGTGGCCTGCTGGAGATCATTTTTCAGGGCTCTGGCAGTGCTCTTCCTGTTCCTCCTTGCACAAAGGCGGAGGTAGCGGTCCTGCTGCTGGGTTGTTGCCCTCCTACGGCCTCCTCCACATCTCCTGATGTACTGGCCTGTCTCCTGGTAGCACCTCCATGCTCTGGACACTACGCTGACAGACACAGCAAACCTTCTTGCCACAGCTCGCATTGATGTGCCATCCTGGATGAGCTGCACTACCTGAGCCACTTGTGTGGGTTGTAGACTCCATCTCATGCTACCACTAGAGTGAAAGCACCGCCAGCATTCAAAAGTGACCAAAACATCAGCCAGGAAGCATAGGAACTGAGGTCACCACCTGCAGAACCACTCCTTTATTGGGGGTGTCTGTCGTGCTGTGTTCCAATCATTTTATGAGTCCTAGCATGTGGTAGTGGTACCTCTCGTGTGGATGTTGATTTACGAGTTAGTGTGGTCGTGGTGCTATGATGCAATTGTGGGGTGTGTGTGGTGGGGGTGGTCGCGTGTGGTGGGTGTCGGTTGTCGTGTATGTGTTTGTGCGTGGTGTGATATGCGAGGGGGCTGTGTGGGTGCAGGGCATGTTTGAGGTTGTGGGTGTTGTGTCGTTCTCTCAGCTCCCCCCCCCCCCCCCCCCCCGTCGGCCCCGTCCCCGCGGTCTCTCTTCGCTGTGTATACAATCCATGGTTGCCATTTGTCTGTGTGCCAACTCTTTTATTTTAGCTTCAGTTTTGCAATTGAGATTTAATTCACTATAATTTAGACCTTAGTGAATAACATTGCTGATATTTGCTCCATAGATAAATCTTACTGCAAGTCACATTTTGAAAAATGTGTTCATCTATATTAATAGACGACATCACAGTATATAAAAAAAAAATTTCAGTAGCAACAGTATCTGGTATATGAGCCAGATATCTTTATATGTGATTGTGCGTTGTCTGATTTTGTTAGAGGCTAACCAATAATATCACAATTTCACCTTTATACAGCAAAATACAGACAGACTGGCTGGCCATCACATTTCAGCAAATGTTTTTTGATTTTTCAATTGATAGATCAGCTTACACTTAAAGTCAAATGGTGTACATTATTAATGACATAAAGTCAGTAGAAATCTTACAAAATTGCATGCTGTTTTGTACAGTGCCTTGTGACCTTTGCTGACGAGCTCGCTGTCTTCAAATAGACAATTCTATATATCATAAGATAGTAGAAATGTCACTCACCCAGAGACTGCCATGATAAGGATAAATGTGAAATGGCACTATGTTAAAGGGTAAATAATTCACAGAATAACTCAGAAAAGATCAGTAGGAGGATAGGACAGCAATGGAATTAAAGCACTATGTATGGACTCATCATGGTTTGACAGAGAACTTAAATCTGAATTAACAAAGTTGTGTTTTAGAATTGGATTGCATGTGAGCTCTAACTTTTTTACTGTACAACTGCATTCTTCATATAAGAACCTTGTTCCCAGGGAAGATGATCACCCAGACATATATTGGTCATGGGAACAAGAACAGGATGTTAGCGAAGCTTGCAGTTGTGCAAAAGCATGGTGTGCACTTTGGATTGGGTGAGCAGGGTTCCAGCCCTACTCTGTGTGCCTTGGGGGACTCTGTGTGTGTAAAAGGTACGATCACTCGGCACTCACCAAGGAATCCTGGGTTCCAGGGAGTATGCCTAGGATGTCTGTGTGATAGCCACCTGATTGTACTTCTCACCCAAGTGAGACCCCTCAAATCTAAGATTTGTCAAATGAAAACAGGAAGTGGGTGCTAGAGTGTGATGTCATAGCCCAACACCCACAGCTTGTCTAATTGCCAAGGGGAATCAGAAAAAAAAGGCTACACTGAACAATGCACAGATGCCCTGATTCATCAACACGGGACACCTTGAACAATGAATGGAGCCCTTCCACACTACTACCTTCTCAGGCTGAAGGTAATAGGATAGCTAAATACATTTTCGTGGGTTATTTGCAAAACACTGAATTTTAACAAATTAAGGCCTCCATTTACTATTTTTGGATAAACTATTCAAATGGTTTAATGTTTTTTTCAATAAACTTTACAAATATAATACAAAAATATTAAAATATGAAAAAATATATTGTATAAATATATAAAAAATATCAAAATGTTAATATATATATATATATATATATATATATATATATTTTAGAATATTAAGTCCTTAAGGACTGCGGACGTACTAGTACAAAAAAACAGTCCTTACTGACTGCAAACATATAGTATCTCACAAAAGTGAGTACACGCCTCACATTTTTTTTTTAAATTCTTTATTTTTTAAGTGCATAGATAAAAAGCAGTAACAAATACGTTTGTCATGCCCTGACAGCATGTACTCACGATTTAACCGTTAACAGCAAGTAACCAAGGCATGGCATGACAGCACAATGCGCATTTTTATGTATTATGACATGAAGGCTAGTTCAGAATATAAGTAGTTATACGTTGAGAGAAAATGATACAAGAAACAAATTAATATACAAGTTGGTTAGCATAATACACAGGCTATACCTGTTGAGATTTATGTAGAGTAGGGTGCTTCTTTTATGCAGAAGACCCAGATCAGGGGTGACACTGCAATTTAACCCCTTAAGGACACATGCCATGTGTGACATGTCATGATTCCCTTTTATTCCAGACGTTTGGTCCTTAAGGGGTTAAATCAAAAGAGGCTGGCAACCCCAGTGCATTGTGCCTGTCTGGGGTGCTGCACCATTTGTTAAATCGAAATATAGAGCCTGGTGGGTAATGTTCAAAATGTAGGAGTAGAAGGAGCAAAAGAGTAACCAGGAATCCTCATGGGACTTCTGCATGAGGATGAATAATAACTATCCCTAGAAATACAGCACATAAATGTAAGATAGCTTAACTGAAGGGTTGGATTTACTAGAGTCCTGTGGTAGCCGTGTTGAGGCCCAGTACAAAAAAAATAAAAAAAATAACAATAACCCTGATGATGGTTATTTGGGGGACCTGAATCTTGGTTAACCCTTGCCAGTTCGGATAAGTCATAGCCCCATGGTGTAGTCAGTGTCCAGAGAGCCTACGGCTCAGAAGTCTGGGGTTTTCCCACTACGGTCCGGAACCAGGCCCCTGTCTCTGAGGACCAGGGCCGGCCTTAGGCCTTTGGGCGCCCTGTGCGAAAAATCTTCACAGCACCCCCCCCCTTCCCGTCCCTCTCTCTCCCACTCCTTCCCCCCCTCCTTCCCCCTCCCCACACACCCTGTCACACACACAGGCAGACAGCCATACACACACACACACAAACACACGCAGGCAGTCACATACAGACAGCCACACACACACACACACAGACATAGAATGTGACGGCAGATAAGAACCATTCGGCCCATCTAGTCTGCCCAGACAGTCACACATAGGCAGTCACACACACACACACACACACACAGGCAGACAGTCACACACACACACAAACACACACAGGCAGACAGCCACACACACAGGCAGACAGCCAAACACACATAGGCAAACAGCCACACACACACACACACAGTCACACACACACATACAGACACACAGACAGACAGACACACATAGACAGTCACACACACACTGGCAGCCAGTCACACACACAGACAGTCACACATACACACAGGCAGACAGTCTCACACACACACACACACACACACACACACACACACATAGGCAGACAGTCACACACACACAAGCAGATAGTCAAACACACAGACAGTCAAATACACAGACAGTCACACACACACACACACACACATACAGACAGTCAAATACACAGACAGTCACACACACACACACAGGCAGTCAAATACACAGCCACACACACACACACACACACACACAAGCAGACAATCACACATAGTTACCTCTGTTCCTTGTGGAGTCAGACAGGCAGTGCAGCTCCAGGATTCTGTGTGTTGGGGGAAGCAGGGACTCCTTCCTGCTTCCCCTGCAGCAGTTAGAAGGCATTTTAGCTCCGCCCCCACCGCACATTTTTTTAATTTTTTTTTATTCCCAGCTGGCCATGTGTGAGCTATGCGGCCGCAGGGCACCCCCTGCTGCATGGCACCCTGTGAGGCCGCACAGCTTGCACACCCCTAAGGCCGGCCCTGCTGAGGACGTTCCCGTTTGTAAGGTCCCCGGGTGCCTGCCACTGGGGCTGACTTAAGCTTCCTCCGGTGTCTGCGTCGTGTGGATGTAGGAGCTCGTCGAGGTCGCATGGTGCGGCTTTTGCTTGGGTTTAGCTGCCTCTGTGTAGAGGGGTGAGCACGGGGATTGGTTGCCGGAGCTCGAGGCGCGGATCGGGAGGGCATCGGTGAATTACTCTCTGTGGCATGCTTTTGTTGCCCTTGGAGCATGTACTCCAGCTTCCCCCAGAATGCTTCAAAGTGATTTTGCAGGTTTGTCACTAGGTCAGGTGCATCGTTGTTGATTCCATTGCCACAAACGTTATCCGCCATCTTGTGTGGAGTTCCCTTTATGCTCTCTGCTCTTGCAATGTCACTTCGCTCTTCTGCCTGCTTTGCGTGTGTCTCTTAAGTGGACCGGGATCACCCCCACCGGTCCGAGGGGGGGGAAATGGGGCTTGCTCGTGTTGTGGACAGCGTCTAGGCAGCTCCGGGTCATGGGAGTGGCCGTCTCCCCTGTCCGATGCATGCCAGGCCGCAGTATCGGCCGCGATACCAGCGGGTCTCGGTCGGGTCACGAAACACCCTACTGCACTCCTCCCGATATGGGGGGCCAGTGGTTGCTCAGATCTCTTGCTTGTCTTGCTGAAACCGGCTGTAATGTGCTCAGATTGCCAGATTTGTGCGGGAGCCCATGTGAAACACGTCCTCCGCCATGATGGTTAGGCCCCGCCCCCACATGCCTCACATTTTTGTAAATATTTTATTATATATTTTCATGTGACAACACTAAAGAAATGACACTCTGCTACAATGTAAAGTAGTAAGTGTACAGCCTGTATAACAGTGTAAATTTACTGTCCCTCAAAATAACTCAACACACAGCCATTAATGTCTAAACCGTTGGCAACAAAAGTGAGTCCAAATAAGACCCCCGCGGGCCATGTGATCGCTCCGAAAGAGCAATCACATGGCCGCAATCGGCGTCCATAGTGCTGCCTGCACTGACAGGCAGTCTCCATGCTGCTGTAAAATAAAATAAAAATGTTAATAAAAGCGACATATATATCATTATTTTATTTTTTATATAGCTCCAGCAAATTCCGTAGCGCTGTACAATGGGTGGACTAACAGACATGTAATTGTAACCAGACAAATGGATGAACAGGAACAGAGGGGTTGAGGGCCCTGCTCAGCTTACATGTCAGAGGAATGGGGTTTAGTGACACAAAAGGTATAAGTAAGAGTAATAACCCAATGTTGAGATTAAACACTTGACCGAAACATGGAAAAATATATTCCCCAATCTAAAAGCTAAAACTGTAGCACATGGATTACAGAAACATCAGGATACATAGGGACTAAACTCCAAATGTTATGTTCTAATGTCTAAAGATTAGTGATGTCCCGAACGGTTCGCTGGCGAATAGTTCCTGGCGAACATAGCTTGTTCGCGTTCGCCACGGATGGCGAACATATGCGATGTTCGGTCCGCCCCCTATTCATCATCATTGAGGAAACTTTGACCCTGTACCTCACAGTCAGCAGACACATTCCAGCCAATCAGCAGCAGACCCTCCCTCCCAGACCCTCCAACCTCCTGGACAGCATCCATTTTAGATTCATTCTGAAGCTGCATTCTTAGTGAGAGGAGGGACAGTGTAGCTGCTGCTGATTTAATAGGGAAATCGATAGCTAGGCTAGTGTATTCAGTTTCCACCTCAGTCCTGAAGGACTTTGCGGTAAGGACAGCACCCGAAAAAGCCCTTTTTAGGGCTTGAACATCAGTCTGCTTTTTTTTTTTCCTGTGTAATCTAATTGCAGTTGCCTGCCTGCCAGCGTGTGTGTCAGGCTCACAGCGTATACTGTGCCCACTTGCCCAGTGCCACCACTCATATGTGGTGTCACAATAGCTTGCATTTAACAAAAAATTACTTTTTGGACTGTAATATAATAGCAGTCATTTTCCTTCACACGTGTGCATTTCAGGTCCTGCTAGGGCACAGTGTCACACCAGTGCAACTCATATCTGGTGTAACAGTAGTGTACATTTAAAAAAATATATACAATTTTGACTGTAATAGATTGAATAGCAGTTAGTTGTCTGCCACAGTGGTGTATCCTGGTTTTGTGCTGCCCTAGGCAGGGCAAAACTCAGGCGTCCCCCCCCCGCGCGCCACCCCCATCCAACCTTTACCCCGCCACGTATTCTAAATACACACACACACATTCACTGACAGATACGCATACACTAGCTAACAGAAACACTCACTCGCTAACAGAAACACACACACTAACAGACCCACTCACACTCAGTAACAGACAGACACACACTAACAGACACACACTAACAGACACACACTCAGTCACTAGCAGACACAAACTAGCAGACACACACACTCGCAGGCAAACACACACACTGACACACACAGTCAGACACACACACACACACACACTCACAGGCAAACACACTAACAGACACACACACACACACTAACAGACACACACACACACACACACACACACTAACACACACACACACACACACACACACACACACACACACACTAACAGACACACACACACACACACACTCACTAACAGACACACACACTCACTAACAGACACACAAACTCACACTCACTAACAGACACACACTCACTAACAGACACACACACACTCACACTCACTAACACACACACACACACACACACACACTCACACTCACTAACAGACACACACACTAACAGACACACACACACTCACACTCACTAACAGACACACACTCACTCACTAACAGACACACACACTCACACTCACTAACATACACACTCACACTCACTAACAGACACACACACACTCACACTAACAGACACACACACACTCACACTCACTAACAGACACACACACACTCACGCTCACTAACAGACACTCACACTCACTCACTCACATTAACACTTTTTTTTTTAATTTAACCCCCCAGCCTCCTTACCTTTGGGAATGCTGGGGGGGGGTCATCTTTCTCCCTGGTGGTCCAGTGGCTGCTGGGCGGTCGGGCGGCACTGGTGGGCGGCTGGCGAGGGAGCACTTCCTCTGAGCTGTCTGCTCAGCTCCCTCGCGCGCCGCACAGTGAGGCTGGGAGGCGGAGCCGGAATATGACGTCATATTCCGGCTCCCAGCCTCACTGTGCGGCGCGCGAGGGAGCTTAGCAGACAGCTCAGAGGAAGTGCTCCCTCGCCAGCCGCCCACCAGTGCCGCCCGACCGCCCAGCATGTCTGTTAGCCGCAAGGCTAACAAGACATTTGCCTTGGGCATTTGGGGGGCGGCTTTTTTTGCCGCCCCCTGGAAAATGCCGCCCAAGGCAAATGCCTTGTTTGCCTTGCGGCTAATACGCCCCTGGTCTGCCAGCGTGTGTGTCAGGCTCACAGCGTATACTATGCCCACTTGCCCAGTGCCACCACTCATATCTGGTGTCACAATAGCTTGCATTTAACAAAAAAAAACTTTTTTGACTGTAATATAATAGCAGTCAGTTACCTTCACACGTGTGTGTTTCAGGTCCTGCCAGGGCACAGTGTCACACCAGTGCAACTCATATCTGGTGTAACAGTAGTGTACATTTAAAAAAAAAAAATACAATTTTGACTGTAATAGATTGAATAGCAGTTAGTTACTTGATATGTCAGAGGAGTTATTTACACATCAGTTGGTAGAAATGAGTGATGCGCAAGCATTATTGCCAGAGGATGTTGATAACAGGGATATGACTCGGTCAGGCAGCATTACACACATGGACGTACGGTGTTATGATGATGATGATGTTGTACCCGCTGCTGCTTCCTTTGCTGAGTTGTCAGATACAAGTGAAGTGGTTGATGATGACGATGCGTCCGTGGATGTCACGTGGGTGCCCGCTAGAAGAGAAGAAGAACAGGGGGAAAGTTCAGATGGGGAGACAGAGTGGAGGAGACGAGTTGGAAGCAGGGGGAGGTCGTCGCAAGGAGCTAGTGGCACAGTCAGACAGCATGCATCGGCACCCGGGGTCAGCCAGACAGCACGCCAATCAACGCATGCTGTTGCCACCACCAGAATGCCGTCATTGCAGAGCTCAGCAGTGTGTCATTTTTTTTTGTGTGTCTGCCTCTGACAACAGCGATGCCATTTGCAACCTGTGCCAAAAGAAACTGAGTAGTGGGAAGTACAACACCCACCTAGGTACAACTGCTTTGCAAAGGCACATGATTGCACACCACAAACGCCTATGGGATCAACACATGAGTTCAAGCAGCACACAAACTCAAAGCCGCCATCCTCCTCCTGGTCCAGCACCTTCAGCCACGTTAACCACTGCTGTCCTCCTTGCCCCCTCTCAACCATCCGCCCCTCCGTCTCTCGCCTTGAGCAGTTCCTGCACAACTGCCCACAGTCAGGTGTCTGTCAAGGACATGTTTGAGCGTAAGAAGCCAATGTCACATAGTCACCCCCTTGCCCGGCGTCTGACAGCTGGCTTGACTGAACTCTTAGCCTGCCAGCTTTTACCATACAAGCTGGTTGTGTCTGAGGCGTTCAAAAAATTTGTAGCTATTGGGACATCGCAGTGGAAGGTAACCGGCCGAAATTTCTTTGCACAAAAGCCAATCCCCAACCTGTACTCGATTGTGCAAAAGGAAGTAATGGCATGTCTGGCACACAGTGTTGGGGCAAGGGTCCATCTGACCATTGATACCTGGTCTGCAAAGCATGGTCAGGGCAGGTATATCACCTACACTGCGCATTGGGTAAACCTGCTGACTGCTGCCAAGCATGGAATGCGTGGCTCTGCAGAGGAGTTGGTGACACCGCCACGACTTGCAGGCAGGCCTGCTGCCACCTCCTCTACTCCTCCTACTCCATCCTCTTCCATAACCTCCTCGGTTGAGTCCTCTTCTGCTGCTGTGTCTTGCTCCACATCAACGGCACCCCCCCCCCCCCCAGCTCCCCAGGTACTATTCCACATCCCGGATATGGCAGTGTCACGCCGTCTTAGGTTTGACTTGCTTGAAAGCAGAGAGTCACACTGGACAAGCACTCCTGTCTGCCCTGAATGCACAGGTGGAAAAGTGGCTGATTCCGCAGCAACTGGATATCGGCTAAGTGGTTTGTGACAATGGAACAAATTTGTTGGCGGCATTGAAGTTGGGCAAGTTGACACATGTGCCGTGCATGGCACATGTGTGTAATCTGATCGTACAACGCTTTGTGCATAAGTACACAGGCTTACAGGACGTCCTGAAGCAGGCCAGGAAGGTGTGTGGCCATTTCAGGCGTTCCTACACGGCCATGGCGCACTTTGCAGATATCCAGCTGCGAAAAAACATGCCAGTGAGGCGCTTGATTTGCGACAGCCCGCCACGTTGGAATTCAACACTCCTAATGTTCGACCGTCTGCTCCAACAAGAATATTTGTATGACCGGGGTGCTAGGACAGCCTCTGGGGAGCTGGGAATTTTTTTGCCACGTTACTGGACGCTCATGCGCAATGCCTGTAGGCTCATGCGTCATTTGGGGAGGTGACAAACCTAGTCAGTCGCACCGAAGGCACCATCAGCGACATCATACCATTTGTTTTCTTCCTGGAACGTGCCCTGCGATGAGTGCTGGATCAGGCCGTAGATGAGCGTGAAGAGGAAGAGGAAGAGTTGTGGTCACCATCACCACCAGAAACAGCCTTATCAGCATCGCTTGCTGGACCTGCGGCAACGCTGGAAGAGGATTGTGAGGAAGAGGAGTCAGAGGAGGAATGTGGCTTTGAGAAGGAGGAGGAAGACCAACCACAACAGGCATCCCAGGGTGCTCGTTGTCACCTATCTGGTACCCGTGGTGTTGTACGTGGCTGTGGGGAAGAACATACCTTCATTGACATCACTGAGGAGGAGGAACGGGAAATGAGTAGCTCGGCATCCAACCTTGTGCAAATGGGGTCTTTCATGCTGTCGTGCCTGTTGAGGGACCCTCGTATAAAAAGGCTGAAGGAGAACGACCTGTACTGGGTGTCCACGCTACTAGACCCTCGGTATAAGCAGAAAGTGGCTGAAATGTTACTAAATTACAACAAGTCGGAAAGGATGCAGCATTTGCTAAATAAATTAAAAAGTATGCTTTACACAGCATATAAGGGTGATGTCACAGCACAACGGGAATCTAACAGGGGAAGAGGTGGAAGTAATCCTCCTCCTCCCATGACCACGCCGGCAAGGACAGGACGCTTTAAAGACGTGTTGTTGATGGAGGACATGCGGAGCTTTTTTTTTTTTTTTTTTTTTTTTTTTTTTTTTGACAATCTGAATGTTTATTTGGATTTTATCAAGACAGTATAACATAACAAACAAATAAGCAGTTATAAGGGAAAGTGCGTAAACATACACAGTGGGAGTTGTATATCGAAATAGGTGAACAAAGCGGGTTGGGTGTTCTCCTCTACATTGAGGGAACAGGAGATTCAACCAGGAAGTTTCAGCCCCGTCTTGTAAAGGGGGGGCTCAGCTTAGTCTCCCAGTGTCAGATGGGAAATATAGGGCCTTTTACAGCTTAGGGGGTCTTGCTTATAACACAGATATTGCCTGATAGGTCTCATATGCCACCCAACTCAGCTGTATTACAAAATTTCAAACTAAAGCCCAGGTGTATGTTAGCTTGGTTGACTAATCACTTAGATCAATGTTGGAACTGTCACCCTACTTAGACCCTAATTGGTGATGCCCTGAACAGGCGCAACTGCGCAACTATATTGTCCCTATTCGGTATCTGTCTGTCCCCCTATGGGGGGGGGGAAGGGGGGGGGGGAGGGAAGGAGTGGGAAACAGGTCGGGGGCAAGTCTGAGTGGTCAAGGGTCCCTTGTCAGGGCTTGTCAACGTCAATTAGGCGCCCGGTGGTGTAGGTAGACACCTCGGTCCATACTACTTAAGAGAAGGCGGGTAGATTCGTCGTCTATATACAGTATGTTACTTCCGTAACCATAGCTAGGTCAGAGGGCCATACAGTGGGGGGACTGTTGCTTAGGCAAGGTAGTATAGGGCAGATGGGGAAGGATTACAGGGGGGGGGGAGAGAGGGTCGGCAGCAGCAGGGAGGGAACCAGGGGGAGGGTCCGCCAGCGACACCCCGGCCCATAGCCCAACAACCCGAGTCCACCCACACTCCCGTTTATTCGGTCCCACGTCTCCGGGAACCCGCCGGCACACGAGCCATGTATTCGATCCAGGGGGCCCAAAGCCGGGCGCACTTCTCCGCCGTCCCCTGTAGGTCAGCTGTGAGGCTTTCCATACTGTATACTTCTTCAACTGCTTCCATCCAGTTAGCCATGGTGGGGGTTGTTGTGGATTTCCAGCGGGCGGGGATGAGGCTCTTGGCCGCGTTTAGGAAGTGTCGCGTGAGAGATCTCTTGTAGGCTCCTAGGGGCATCGTTGAGTGGTGGAGTAGCATCGGTAGGGGTTGTAGTGGTATGTCGGAGTCAAGGATCTCGCGTAGCTTCCCGTGTACTTGTCGCCAGAATGTCTCGATAGGCGGGCATGACCACCAGATGTGTAGGTCCGTGCCATCGTCCGCTCCACATCTCCAGCACCTAGCCGATGGTAGCAACCCCATCTGGTAAAGCTTATTGGGGGTCCGATACCAGTTCGTCATAAGCTTGTAATTGGTTTCTTGAAGTTTCGCACTGGTCGAACCTTGATGGGCGAGGACGTGTATTTTTTCCCATTCCATTTCAGTGAGGGTAGTTCCCGTGGCTTGTTCCCATTTAGTTTGGTATCTCGCAGGGGGGAGCCTGGTAGCTTGTAGTATCATAGAATACAGCGTGGAGATACCTCGCGGAAGGTGTCGATTCTCCGTACAGAGAGTCTCAAAGCCCGTCTTTTTCCTGGATAGTAGTTGCTTTCCCTGGAGGGAGCTATGGTAGTGTTGGATCTGGTGGTATCGGAAACGGGCTAGCCCCGTTGGAGGTGTTAAGGAGGTTAGCGTCTCGAGGGGTTTCAAGTGTGTGTCTGCACACCAGTCTCCAAGCCATGGGGCGTTCGGGTTGCCTAGGCCTGTGATGTCCCCTGGGGCCAAACCTCCGGCAATCTCTGGATTGTAGATCACTGGGGTCAGCGGATTGGGGTTGGTGGTGAGGTCGAGCTTGTAACGTAGAGTCGCCCAGATCTGCAGTGTAGCTCCAATGAGTGGGTGAGACCTGATTTCATTAGTCTGTGCGGGTTTTGGCAACCAGGTAATCCAGGGCAGGCGCTCTTTGGAAGCAGCTCGCTCTAGACTAACCCATTGTTTATCTGAGTCCTGCACGTGCCATTCTATCACCCTGAGGAGGTGAGCTGCCTGGTAGTATGTTTGGATCGAGGGAAGTGCCACTCCACCCTGGCGTTTTGGTCTAATCAGGTGCGTGTGTCGGAGTCTGGCTACTCCTGAAGCCCAGACGAAGCGATTGATGACCGTGGACATCTCGTTGAAGAAGGTTTTGGGGATTTTGATGGGGATCGTCTGAAACAAGTACAGGAGGCGCGGTAGGAGGTTCATCTTCACCGCGTTTATCCTCCCGAACCATGAAATACAGGATCCCCCCCATCTTTTCATGTCCGCGGCCAGTGTCCGTAGGAGGGGAAGGAAGTTTTCCGTGAACATCTTTGCTAGGTCGCTCATCAACCAGATGCCGAGGTATTTAATGCGTTGCGTGCACCAACGAAATGAGAAGTTTGCCTTTAGATGGGTTGTTAGGCCGGGGGGGAGCCCCAAGGGCAGAGCCTCGGATTTCTCCGTATTCAGGCGTAAGTTGGAGAGTGCTCCATACGTTCGAAAGGACCGTAGTAGATTGGGGAGCGAGACTTTCGGGTTGCCGATAAAGAAGAGTAAGTCATCCGCATAAGCGGCCACTTTGTGTTCCGATTTGGCTACCTGTATTCCCGTAATACCCCCATCCTGTCTGACCGCCGCCAGAAAGGGCTCTAGCGTGAGGGCAAACAGGAGGGGGGACAGGGGGCACCCTTGTCGCGTGCCGTTGCTGATGGGGAAAGCGGGGGATAGTGCTCCGTTAATCCGCAGGCGGGCCTTCGGTGACGTATATAGGGCTGCTATCCAGGTTCTGATGTTGGGGCCGAAACCCATTGCCTGGAGGGTTGCTTCCATGAATTGCCAGTCGACTCTGTCAAAAGCCTTCTCGGCGTCGGTGGAGAGCAGGAGGCCCCCTCGGGAGGTGGTTTTAGCGGAATGGATGATATTGAGGGCTCTGGTCGTATTATCTTTCGCCTCACGTCCTGGGATGAAGCCTGTTTGGTCCGGGTGCACCAGTTCTGGTGCAACCTCCCCTACTCGTCGGGCCAGGATCTTCGTAAAAAGCTTGAGGTCCGCATTAAGGAGGGAGATAGGTCGATAGCTGGCGCAGGATGTAGGGTCCTTACCCTCTTTGGGGACCACCGCTACTGTGGCCATCAATGTATCCTCTGGGAACCTCCCACCATCCAGCAACGAATTAAGGCTTGTCAGTAGTTCGGGCATGAGCAACTCTTCGAATGTCCGCAGATATCTCACCGGGAAGCCGTCGGGACCCGGCGCCTTGTTCGCTTTTGCTGCCTTAAGGGCTCCTTTGAGCTCCTCTAGGGTGATGGGGGCGTCCAGGTCCTCGGCTTGGGTCCGCGTGAGCCTCTGGGTGAGATGTTGTTCCAGGTATTCCCGAATGTCGGCACGTCTCCGAAGTTTCGCCTCTGCTCCTTCCTCCTTCGGTAGGTTGTATAGTTTCGCATAGAACTCTCCAAATTCTTCCATGATGGCTTGTGGCCTCCGTTCAGGGGGCGAATTAGCCTTTTGCAGGAGAGTAATGCGGGACCGTCTCCTTTTCTTGCGGAGCATGTGAGCCAAAAGGCGACCGCATTTGTTTGAGTTCTCATAGAAGAATCTCCGGGATTTGCGGAGTGTGTGTGTCAGGTTCCTGGACAGGAGGGAGCGTAGGTTCCTCCTCGCCTCTAGCAGGGGGCGGAGGTTGTCTTCGGTCGGATCAGCTCTGTGTACCAGTTCCAGCTGCGCTGTTTGTTTGTGTAGGTCCTTCAGTGCGTGATTTTGGTCCCGTTTGCGTCTTGTGCAGGTCCTAATAAAGTGGCCTCGGAGGACACATTTGTGGGCTTCCCATCGAACTTGTGGGGAGGTGTCCGTGGCCGGGTTCTCTAGGAAGTAGCGTCGGATGACCTCTCTCGTGTCTGTGCACACAACTGAATCTCCAAGCACCTGTTCATTTAGTCTCCATTGTCTGTCACTTGGTTTAAATAAGGGAGAGCGCAGCGTGGCTAGTACCGGGGCATGGTCTGACCAGACGGTCGTCTGGATGTCGCAGGTCAGAAGGAGGTGTAGGTATTCCTGAGCAATCAGGATATAGTCCAGGCGGCTGTGACCGTGGTGGACCTGCGAGTAAAACGAGTAGTCTCTGTCTTCCGGGTGGAGCACTCTCCAAGCGTCAGCCAAACCCGAATCACGCAGGGCCTTCCCTACTGTCCGGACACAGAGACCGGAGTGCGAGCTACACCCTCTAGAGGTGTCGAGACGTGGGTCTAATGGGACATTAGTGTCCCCAGCTACTATGAGTAGTCCCTCTCGGAACCTGTCTAGGAGTTGGAGGGTCCTTGATAAAAATCGGTGTTGTCCCGAGTTCGGGGCGTATATCGTGGCCAGTGTATATTTCTTATCGGCAATTGTGCCTTTTAGGAATAAGTAGCGCCCGTTCGGATCTATTTTCGTATCCAGGAAGCAAAACGGGATGTGTTGGGAGATTAGAATTGCCACACCTGCCCTCTTAGCTGACTGGTGGTTTGCGAAATACCCAGTTGGGAACCTCGAGTCCCTCAGGGGGGGGGGAGCAGCACCTTTAAAGTGGGTCTCCTGGAGGAACGCTATGGAGGCCCGAGCCGTCCACAGGGACCGGAGCAAATGAGACCTCCTTTCCGGGATGTTAAGGCCCCTCACATTGTTGGTCCAGAGGCGCAGAGGGGCCGGGCCGAAACCCCCACCAGGGCTCCCCGCCATAGCCGACAAGGGAGGGGGGGGGTGGGTTCGGAGAGTGGGAGGGAGGGAGGAGTGCAGTCAGGGGGGGGGGGGGAAGGGTAGGGCAACTGTCAGGGGGGGGGTGTGGGTGGTCAGTGAGGTAGGGAGAGAGGTCAGGAAATAGCGGTTTTACCGCTATCAAAAGTGAATGGACTTGACTGTGTGGAACGCGTCCGACAGGTCTGAGTCCCCAAGCCCTCTAAGTGACTCAGTCGCCCGCGGTCCTCCCGTCTGTAACCCGCGGTCTGTCCTTGGGGTCGTAAACAGAAACCGTACAGGTATACTCAATGCATTCAGTGTAAATGTGGTACAGTGTGATAACAAAATAGAGAAATTTAGTGTGTCGTATATTACAACGTCCGGCCCTCGGCCGGTCTGATTTGAGCAAAACTATGGTTAAGGTCTAGGTACTTCTCTGGGTTCGGTTAATATTTTACAGTGCAGGGGGCTTAAATCAAGGCTAACGGACTAATCTTCAAACCCCAACCCCCCGGGCCGCGAGGCACACCATATGTTATTGGGCCTATTGCTATTATTTACACACATTCAATTCCCCTACCCATGCCACCCCAAAAGCAACTTTCAAGTTGGGTCGTTTTAGCCAGTTCACCCGAGTCCCATCCGGGTGGTATTGTCCGGAAACCGGTCCCCCACCCAAATCCCAGGGAGGGGCTGACGCTTGGTAAATACGCTAACCCAAAGTTATCAATATGGGGGGGGGGGGGGGGGGTGAGGTGGTGAGCGTAGTTACTGGATAGCGTCCCAAGTGCATGGCGATGTCGACCAGCGCGGGGGGGGGGGGGGGGGGCAGCAGCAGAGTCACCTTTGGCCAGTGTCCGAGGTTCAGGCCCCCCTCCCAACCTATCCACTACTGCCCACTATGGTCAACCTCGATGCCCATCCCAGGTACCTCAGTTGTAGATCTCTGCTGGGTCACTCTTCAGATCCCGTCGGGCCTCCAATCATCCGAGCCGGGGGGTCTCGCTCTCTCCTCGCGTCTGGCGGTGGGCTGCCCGTACCTCGTCTCCGGTTGGGTGCCAATGGTGTCTCTAGAAGCCAGTTACGGGTGCGTATGAAGGGGATGTGTAACGCACGTAGAGTGGGGGCCACGTCGTCCGGCCATCTGATGTGTAGCCAGGTATTGCCCTGTCGAATCTGTAGGCTGAACGGGAAGCCCCAGCGGTAGGGCACATTTTTCTCCCGTAGTATGGCAGTTATGGGCCGTAGTGCTCTCCTAGCGTCTAAGGTCAGGCTGGAGAGGTCCTGGAACAGCGCCACGTTTGCGCCCTGGAACGATATGGAGTCTGAGCCCCTGGTGGCAGCCATTAGTGCGTCTTTCAGGCTATAGGCGTGTAGGCAGCATAGCACATCTCTGGGTTTCCCATCTTGCCTCATGGGGCCCAGGGCTCTGTGGATCCTGTCGAATTGGATGGTCTCTGGGCAGTTGCGGCCTAGGATCTGCCTAAACAGGGCCTGTACCGTCTCAGACAGCGGGGTTGAGTCTGGTTCAGGTAGGCCTCGGATGCGGATGTTCTGGCGGCGGCTCCGGTTCTCTAAGTCCTCTACCTGCCGCCTTAGAGTGAGTAAGAGGTTGCCTTGTCTTGTGGCGGCAACCTCAGCAGACCTGTGTTGGGACCGGCTCGCCTCCGCTTCAGTCTCAAGGGCCTCAACTCTCACCTCTACCGCCGTCAGCTCGGTGCGCATGGAGGCGATCTCTTCTCGCATTGCTGCGCGAAACTCTTTCAGCATCCCGGTAGAGTCTGCTTTAGTGAGCATGCTGGACGAGATCCGTGAGAGTTCTTGCCGGATCAGTGTCAGCGCATCCGCCTGTTCCCCGTCTTCGGAGGGGGCTCCCGCGCTTTCTGCATCAGGGGAAGCCGACGCCATCTTTGTAGTAGGCCCGGCGGAGCGAGAGTCCGACGGTGTGGACACAAAATCGTCTAAGGTACCTCTACTGTTCCTCGGGGAACTGGTGTGGGGGGTACCCAGGAGCAGGTGCCTCTTTGTACGGACCATTTAGGGGTCTTTTGCAGGCTTTGGTAGCTGTTAGTATAGGCCGAGGGCACGGAGCTCGGAGACTACACGTCTGCTCTCATGCACGGTCCGGCCCATGCGGAGCTTTTTAAGTCCTACGCATCGCCACAGCCCTTCGGGATCCACCCTCAGAGAACGACTCGACCGACAGGTAGCAGACTACCTCGCCTTAACTGCAGATATCGACACTCTGAGGAGCGATGAACCCCTTGACTACTGGGTGTGCAGGCTTGACCTGTGGCCTGAGCTATCCCAATTTGCGATAGAACTTCTAGCCTGCCCCGCTTCAAGTGTCCTCTCAGAAAGGACCTTCAGTGCAGCAGGAGGTATTGTCACTGAGAAGAGAAGTCGCCTAGGTCAAAAAAGTCTAGATTACCTCACCTTTATTATGATGAATGAGGGATGGATCCCGAAGGGACTGACAGTGGGCGATTCATTCGACTAAAAAAGGCCTGATGAGATGAGCTGCCTTGGGCTAAAAATGGTGACCCTATGTAGGAGGAACAGTCCCTATTCTGCTCTGTCAGTGTGTATCAGGGTCCCTGAGGACAGGTGTCAATCCATATCTGCCAAGTGACCCTATGTAGGGGGAACAGTCCCTATTCTGCTCTGTGTCAGTGTGTATCAGGGTCCCTAAGGACAGGTGTCAATCCATATCTGCCAAGTGACCCAATGTAGGGGGAACAGTCCCTATTCTGCTCTGTGTCAGTGTGTATCAGGGTCTCTGAGGACAGGTGTCAATCCATATGTCAAGGTGTTGATATGTCATATGTCAGGTGTCAATCCATATCCATTGTGATTTAGGAATGTTAGGTGATTTATGCCCTTTATGGATTAAAACCAGACTCTGCATCAACTGTGTAATTTTCCATGGGAGTTTTGCCATAGATCCCCCTCCGGCATGCCACAGTCCAGGTGTTAGTCCCCTTGAAACAACTTTTCTATCACTATTGTGGCCAGAAAGAGTCCCTGTGGGTTTTAAAATTCGCCTGCTCATTGAAGTCTATGGCGGTTTGCCCGGTTCGCCGGTTCGCGAACGTTTGCAGAAGTTCGCGTTTGCTATTCGCGAACCGAAAATGTTATGTTCGCGACATCACTAATTGTCATGTGTAAAAAGGGGCATTATTTCTTGGGATGAAAATATGATTTTGCCTCTTTATAAATCAATGGTAAGACCACATCTTGAATATGCTGTGCAAAATTTGGACAACTGTTCTAAAGAAGCATATCATGTCGCTAGAAAAAGTGCAGAAGCAGGCTACAAACAATAAAGGAATGGAGCATTTTAGTTGTGAAGAAAGGTTAACAAATTTAAAAGGACACTATAGTCACCCAGACCACTTCAGCTCAATGAAGTGGTCTGGGTGCCAGGTCCCTCAGGTTTTAACCCTTCAGATGCAAACATAGCAATTTCAGAGAAACTGCTATAATTACATTTGTGGTTAAGCCAGCCTCTAGTGGCTGTCTTCCGGACAGCCACTAGAGGTGCATCTGCAACGCTGGAGGCATATTATGCCTCCATCTCGCAGAGCGTCCAGAGGCAAGCATTGAGCATTTTCTATGAACACTTTGAATTCACTGACGTCGGCAGAGGGATCTGACGTCGGCGGGGGAGGAGAGGTCACCAGCACCGAGGGAGCCTGACGCTGGAATAAGGTAAGTGGCTAAAGGGGTTTTAACCCTTCAGCGCCACAGGAGGGGGACCCTTAGGGTGGGGGCACCCTTAGGGCACTATAGTGTCAGGAAAACTGCTTTGTTTTCCTGACACTATAGTGATCCTTTAAATCTTTTTACTTTAGAAAAACAGCACCCCATTGGGGATATAATAGCGTAATACAAATATATTGGGGGCCTATGCAAACCATTGTCTGGAAATTTATTCATAAACAGCACATTTATGAATATAAAGTGGAATCTGTACAGATGTTTAAACAGCAACTGGATGAATTCATGCAAAAGCATAATATTCATTCAATTCAATGTTATAATTTCTAAATTGTTGGTAATAGTTTCTTGATCCAAGAAGAGACCTGACTGCTATTCTGGGGTCAAGTGGTTTCTAGCTTGTTGCAAAATTGGAATCACTTCAAACAGTTATTTTTTGTTTTGCCTTCTTTTGGATCAACAGCAAAACCAGATGTGAGAAGTTTATGGACGCATGTCTCTTTTCAGTTATGTAACATAGTATAAGTGTATCATTAAACATGCAATTAATTAAACATGCAAATCTGGGGAAAGTTCCTGGTGTGCTCAAAAGCAGGACACCAAGAAAAAAAAGATTGGGGACCGCAAGACTGAATCCTAAAACTGGCACTGTCTACTGGTATTAGACCATTTGTAAGGCCTGAAAGAGGTTCCTTTGCTATATAAAATTGTCCCCAGAAAAAATCTATTGATGCACTTGTGCTACATTTAAGGCATTATAACCATACATTTAGTGCTGTAAAAGTGGTCCCTGTAAAGTCTGCCCCCAACCAGGTATGCATGAACTCCTATTTAGTCCCTTTGGAGGTATGTCAAAGAGAGTATGAGAACTCACAATGAAAGAATTGGACATATGTGTGTATAATGATTTCCCTTTCGTATCTGTGCCCCATATGCTTAAGTGATTCTGAATAATTTTTGAAATATACAGCCCACTTACCAAAATAAGAACACTTTATTTTCCCTTCCCACCCACAGAGTAATGAATAATGACTCTCTCTCTCTGATGGATTCCTATTTTGCCACTCTTGGAGATGCCATGACATCACACATAGCCAACATGAAAGGAAGAGTAGTTTAACAGATGGGAAGGCGTAAACCCACTCATCTCTCCCAAGAAATGGCCTAGATATGAAATGCAAGCGGCCTAAGCTTAACTAAAGGACCTCTAGACTGGTTACACCGCCTCTCTCACCTTTCGGCCAATTTAATCACTAATTTATATAAAACATTACTTAAAGGGACACTAAAGTCACCCATACCACATCATCTCAATGAAATGTGCAGCATAAGCCACAGCTGATGCCAGCTGCACCGGACAGCACGGGGTCGAGATAGGGGTGACAAACTCAGGGAGCGCCCCGGGTGGCAAAAGCTCTGGTTATGCCACTGTTTAAGGTATAGTAGTCATGTTTGGACTTCTTTTTTAGGAAATACCCTCAGCATATCATGTCGCTAGAAAAAGTGCAGAAGCAGGCTACAAACAATAAAGGAATGGAGCATTTTAGTTGTGAAGAAAGGTTAACAAATTTAAAAGGACACTATAGTCACCCAGACCACTTCAGCTCAATGAAGTGGTCTGGGTGCCAGGTCCCTCAGGTTTTAACCCTTCAGATGCAAACATAGCAATTTCAGAGAAACTGCTATAATTACATTTGTGGTTAAGCCAGCCTCTAGTGGCTGTCTTCCGGACAGCCACTAGAGGTGCATCTGCAACGCTGGAGGCATATTATGCCTCCATCTCGCAGAGCGTCCAGAGGCAAGCATTGAGCATTTTCTATGAACACTTTGAATTCACTGACGTCGGCAGAGGGATCTGACGTCGGCGGGGGAGGAGAGGTCACCAGCACCGAGGGAGCCTGACGCTGGAATAAGGTAAGTGGCTAAAGGGGTTTTAACCCTTCAGCGCCACAGGAGGGGGACCCTTAGGGTGGGGGCACCCTTAGGGCACTATAGTGTCAGGAAAACTGCTTTGTTTTCCTGACACTATAGTGATCCTTTAAATCTTTTTACTTTAGAAAAACAGCACCCCATTGGGGATATAATAGCGTAATACAAATATATTGGGGGCCTATGCAAACCATTGTCTGGAAATTTATTCATAAACAGCACATTTATGAATATAAAGTGGAATCTGTACAGATGTTTAAACAGCAACTGGATGAATTCATGCAAAAGCATAATATTCATTCAATTCAATGTTATAATTTCTAAATTGTTGGTAATAGTTTCTTGATCCAAGAAGAGACCTGACTGCTATTCTGGGGTCAAGTGGTTTCTAGCTTGTTGCAAAATTGGAATCACTTCAAACAGTTATTTTTTGTTTTGCCTTCTTTTGGATCAACAGCAAAACCAGATGTGAGAAGTTTATGGACGCATGTCTCTTTTCAGTTATGTAACATAGTATAAGTGTATCATTAAACATGCAATTAATTAAACATGCAAATCTGGGGAAAGTTCCTGGTGTGCTCAAAAGCAGGACACCAAGAAAAAAAAGATTGGGGACCGCAAGACTGAATCCTAAAACTGGCACTGTCTACTGGTATTAGACCATTTGTAAGGCCTGAAAGAGGTTCCTTTGCTATATAAAATTGTCCCCAGAAAAAATCTATTGATGCACTTGTGCTACATTTAAGGCATTATAACCATACATTTAGTGCTGTAAAAGTGGTCCCTGTAAAGTCTGCCCCCAACCAGGTATGCATGAACTCCTATTTAGTCCCTTTGGAGGTATGTCAAAGAGAGTATGAGAACTCACAATGAAAGAATTGGACATATGTGTGTATAATGATTTCCCTTTCGTATCTGTGCCCCATATGCTTAAGTGATTCTGAATAATTTTTGAAATATACAGCCCACTTACCAAAATAAGAACACTTTATTTTCCCTTCCCACCCACAGAGTAATGAATAATGACTCTCTCTCTCTGATGGATTCCTATTTTGCCACTCTTGGAGATGCCATGACATCACACATAGCCAACATGAAAGGAAGAGTAGTTTAACAGATGGGAAGGCGTAAACCCACTCATCTCTCCCAAGAAATGGCCTAGATATGAAATGCAAGCGGCCTAAGCTTAACTAAAGGACCTCTAGACTGGTTACACCGCCTCTCTCACCTTTCGGCCAATTTAATCACTAATTTATATAAAACATTACTTAAAGGGACACTAAAGTCACCCATACCACATCATCTCAATGAAATGTGCAGCATAAGCCACAGCTGATGCCAGCTGCACCGGACAGCACGGGGTCGAGATAGGGGTGACAAACTCAGGGAGCGCCCCGGGTGGCAAAAGCTCTGGTTATGCCACTGTTTAAGGTATAGTAGTCATGTTTGGACTTCTTTTTTAGGAAATACCCTCAGCATATCATGTCGCTAGAAAAAGTGCAGAAGCAGGCTACAAACAATAAAGGAATGGAGCATTTTAGTTGTGAAGAAAGGTTAACAAATTTAAAAGGACACTATAGTCACCCAGACCACTTCAGCTCAATGAAGTGGTCTGGGTGCCAGGTCCCTCAGGTTTTAACCCTTCAGATGCAAACATAGCAATTTCAGAGAAACTGCTATAATTACATTTGTGGTTAAGCCAGCCTCTAGTGGCTGTCTTCCGGACAGCCACTAGAGGTGCATCTGCAACGCTGGAGGCATATTATGCCTCCATCTCGCAGAGCGTCCAGAGGCAAGCATTGAGCATTTTCTATGAACACTTTGAATTCACTGACGTCGGCAGAGGGATCTGACGTCGGCGGGGGAGGAGAGGTCACCAGCACCGAGGGAGCCTGACGCTGGAATAAGGTAAGTGGCTAAAGGGGTTTTAACCCTTCAGCGCCACAGGAGGGGGACCCTTAGGGTGGGGGCACCCTTAGGGCACTATAGTGTCAGGAAAACTGCTAATTAGGGATTATTCTAGCCTCGGTGAGGGAATAATCTAAATTTTATTAAAGACAGGAGGCGAATATTTGCTTTACCTTCTTGACTGAAACCTCCAGCAGCAAAGAAACAGTTAACATAACTTTTCAAAACAACCAATCAGAACAAAGCAACAGTAGTATAAAACCCCTAAGCAGGCTCTTCCACTTCCTCTTTCTTTGATGAGGTCGAGCAGGAGAGCAAGGAAACCAACGAATCCACCTTGTAGCAGACACATCCAGAGAAATAATCGTCAAGCCCAGAGAGAAAATAGATTACACTGCAAGAAAAAGGAAAACATCGTGAAAGTAAACTGTCAAGGCAAGATGTCATATCCATACAATATCACTTGCACATTATAATACCTGATGAATAAACAAAGTCTACAGATCTTATGAAGACCTAGTATGTACCTAAACTAAAAGGCATAGACTAAACATAATTACAACACAAACATGATGAATAAAAATGCACACAGACAATCATCACCAAATAATAGAAATAACCTTTATTATGTAAAACAATGCATTTACAAAACATAACAATATCCCCAATTAATTATAAGACCCAAATCCAGGGAGGGAACGTAAGAAAAGGGGGGGAAATATTCGCCTCCTGTCTTTAATAAAATTTAGATTATTCCCTCACCGAGGCTAGAATAATCCCTAATTTTATGGCAGGACAGGAGGCTTCATATTTGCAATTTTAACGCCCAAATAGTAGAACCAGAAGCAATATGACATAGAGGACTGAAATGAAAGGAGAATGGAAAAAAACATTCCCTAAACCAAGCAGCGATGTATAGAAAATGCAGAAACAGTTCAAAACGTCCGTACGCAGAAATCAACAGCTGTCCATGAGTAGACGGAGGAAAGAACCAGATCCTGGATCTACATGGTCGTGTACAACCTGTCAACAGAGCCGTGGCCTATCCGGAGAATAGGGGTACAACACAGAGGACAAATAGAAATGAAATATGTGTGGAGCAGAAAACGATGTACTGAACGGCAAGAAGGGAGAAGACACCACGTCGATACCATGACGTCAGAACGCCATGAAATACAAGATGTACTGGGGAAAACCGTAAGCGGAAAAACTGGCGCAAGGCAAGTCCTTGTCATCAGGTCATTCCTCAAGGAAATGCAGAACACACCATACCACTAGACTTGAGGAATAGCGAGAGATAGGGCTCCCGTAAGGTATACTCCTCTTGGTAGATTGCAGACCACGAGATCCTTACCAATGCCAGAATCTTGCGAAAACGCACATGAGTCGTCCTCTAGCTGACATAGGAAGTGAATGGCCCCATACGATCCTACCCTGAGAGGGCAACTCAGCCAGACAATGGGGACAGCCATAGGGACCCAAACATCTCTCCAGACACCATGGCAGGCTACCCCTGTGGATCCCACACAGGACATGGAGACAGGGAGTCGTAGATTGCCTTCCCATGGCAAACTCCTGCAAAAGGGGAAAGCACGGAGGACTCCTCCGAAGTGGTGTGGCCAGGCGAAACGACACTCACAGGAATTCGGTCTGAAGCAAAGCCCGAAGTATCCTGGAAGTAAACAGGATGCATACGCCCCGAAGGAGACCAAGCTTGGAAAACGCGTCCCTCACCTTGCTGAGGGTCCGGCAGTCAGCTGGAGAACTGCTCCGTATGGCAGTTCCCACCGAATTTAATCATGCCAGTACTCGAGACCCCGGAGGGTGAGGCAACCAATCATTGGGGTCTCTCCATGGTCGGATGAAGCCATTCGCCACATGAGTGTCTCGTCCCGCAGACATTGTCACAAATGACGAATACTTGTCCAGACGCTATAGATAGCGATCCTTCGTGAGATCCGACTGCAGTCCAAAGTGGGCAACCAGTGATAGGTCCAGGCCGGAAGGTAGTGAGCAGTACTACTTCCCCTGGGAAAGCTGTAAACGTTGAACAGACCTGCAGGTAGTTCCACGCAGTTGGTGTGAAGAGGTTCCTCCTTTGAACTCCAGAGTCCAGGCCGAAGTTGGTTGGGGTCCGAAACTCCTAGGTAGGCCAGGTCCCCCTATGTCGGAGTCATCAATTAAGTTTTAGATGATCTTCGTCCGAAGGTCACATGATTCGGCCATACCAGGCCGAGGACCCGAGAAAGCGTCATGTTGGAGTGGCTGATAGTACCGGATCCTGGAGGTATGGCCTCGATGGCGAATAACAACTGGTCAATCGACCGGGTTGGGCCCCTAAGTGTGACCCGCAGGTTGCAGAGCATATGCCTGGCATTTTCCTTGAAGACGGACATCTTGGTCCTCGGGTGGCGGAGCATGCCTGGACCGAATATCCTATGAAAGACCAGAAACTGGGTTGACTGGGAGTGAGTCAGATTCAATATGTCTATGTTGATGGCAAAATCCATGTGGGTTTCTCTCATGTCCAGTTGAGGGAGAGAACCAATCATCCACGCCGAGCAGCTCTGAGGGAATGAGTGTCCTCCGTCTCAAAGTGTCCACAGGCGACAAATGCATTGGGAGCATGTAGGATGGGGATGGGGCGGGAGTCCACTCCGCCGCACACTTCGCCCAGCATGGCAACTTCGGAATGGACGCCTCTTTTGGTCATGTGTATTGCTCATGGAACGGTCCAAGGTTCTGTAACCTTGATCCCCGTTTTGCGGTTCTCAGGGGTAGAAACCAACTAGGCGATACCCATAAGTCATATAGGTACCTTCCAAAAGGGAATTTTGTATTTTTCGCTTTCCAAGCTGTAACGCGCCATTTGTCCCGAGGAAACATCTGTGTCCCCGTGTTGTCGACATCCAGTGGTTAGTCCCGGATAGAGTGCAAACCCTGTATCAGGTGTCTGCGGGGACCTTTCCGGACTCCGTCATGAAGACTGATCCTCTAGATGAATCCATCCGTTAGCCAACGCGTACCAGGGGTGCTCGGTGTACCGTCTAGAATGGCCGGTGGAGTGTCCCCTGTAGGGTACCGATGGTTTCTGGAAGTGAGGTCAGCGGGGTGGCATGAGGACAGGCCAAGTGACCTTCTGGGCACGGGAGATTTGTCCATTAGTCGTGATTGCATAACTGTCATAGAGGTAACACTGTTGGAGTGATACCTGGTGAGGCCAGCTGGGGGTCACCCAGCGTGCAAGAGGAGGTCACCCAACAAGCACAAGCATACTATGCAGTATAGGCCAGCAGGGGAGGGGGTCACCCTCAGTCTGAACAAAATCGGCCACTGTAGGTACAGTAGTGCCGTAGTGGTTAGCCTTCAGACGTGATTGCATTACTGCCATAGAGGTAACACTGTCTGAGTGATACCTGGTGCGGCCAGCTGGGGGTCACCCAGCGTGCAAGATTGGGTCACCCAACAAGCACAAGCATACTATGCAGTATAGGCCCGCAGGGGAGGGGGTCACCCTCAGTCTGAACATAATCGGACACTGTAGGTACAGTAGTGCCGTAGTGGTTAGCCGTATAATAAAAGTAGCCAGACATTGCCAGTCCAGCAGTGCAGATGGCAGGAGGGGGTCACCCTCATATAACCATAACCGGGCATTGCAGATCCAGCAGAGCTGTAGGTAAGAGGGGGTCACCCTCAGAGTGGTATCATAGAGGTCTGTACACCCAGTAGTGCGGTCAGCGAGAGGGGGTCACTCTCATTACGGTTATGACAGGACTGTATGTGGGGTCGGTTAGCCCCCCTGAGGGGTAGAAGGGTCCATACAGCTAGAAGCTGATGCACAGCTACAGACCACTCAGGCATAATAATATTAGGATACATTTGAAGTGTATGTATAGTGGAAAATTTTAAGCCCCTTGCAGGAAGGGCAGCAAAAGCTTGGCAGGGGAGCTAGGTGCTGAAAACAGACCATATAATGTTTGTTGAGAGAAAGGCTTGAGTAGCATATAACACATGTGGCATAGTCTTGTTACACAATGATTTTTAAACAAAGATATTTATTTGAGCAGTAATACTCCTGTAAATCTAAGATTCTCCTTAGTAGCAAAAAGTGTGGCAAGTTTATTGCTAGGATAGAGAACCTAGTCACATTGCATCAGACATCATAGTAAGCTGCAGTGTGAGCTGTGAGAGTGCCTGGGACAGATCCTGCTATCCAGGATCCAGTAGCGTACATAGCGGCTGCGACTGGGCCCGGCCCACCAGGGGGCCCGGCCGCCCCTGCGACCCGGTATGTAGGTCACTGGGCCAGCCTCTTCTCCTGGGGGGCCCTGAAGCCCCCCAGGCCCCCCGAGGCTGGCCCTGCTCCGGGCCCCCCGAGGCTGGCCCTGCTTACACCCGGCGGGCAGTCAGTCTGGCCGGTGTGCGAGGGAGCACTCTCCCCTGAGTGCTTCCTCTTCAGCTCCCTCGCGCGCCACGTAGGGATGCCGGCGCCGGAAGATGACGTCATCTTCCGGCTCCGGTATCAGTGCGGTGCGCGAGGGAGCTGAAGAGGAAGCACTCAGGGGAGAGTGCTCCCTCGCGCACCGGCCAGACTGACTGCCCGCCGGGTGTAAGCAGGGCCAGCCTCGGGGGGCCCGGAGCAGGGTGTTAGTGTGTGTGAGTGAGTGTGTGAGTGTTAGTGTGTGAGTGAGTGTGTGTGTGTGTGTGTGTTAGTGTGTGTGTGAGTGTTAGTGCGTGTGTGAGTGTTTGTGTGAGTGTGGGTGTGTGTTAGTGTGTGTGTGTTAGTGTGATTGTGTTAGTGTGAGTGTGTGTGTGTTAGTGTGAGTGTTGGTGTTTGTGTTAGAGTGTGTGTGTCTGCTAGTGAGTGTCAGTGAGTGTGTTACTGTGTGTGTCTGTTACTGAGTGTGTTTGTGTGTGTGTGTTAGTGAGTCTGTTTGATGTCTGTTAGTGAGTGTGTGTTTGTCAGTGAGAGTATGTTTTGTAAGTGAGTGTGTATGTATGTCTGCCGCTGAGTGTGTCTCTGCCAGTAAATGTGTGTGTCTGTTAGCTAGTGTGTATGCATTTGTTCGTGAGAGTGTGTGTGTGTCTTCAGCACTTACCTTTCTCCAGCACCGGACTACCATGGCGCTGGGGATCCCTCCGCCTCTCAGCTCCGAATGCGCATGCACGGCAAGAGCTGTGCACGCATTCAAACCGCCCATAGGAAAGCATTACTCAATGCTTTCCTATGGACGTTCAGTGTCTTAAAATGGCGGAAGCGCCTCTAGCGGCTGTCAGTGAGACAGCCACTAGAGGCTGGATTAACTCTCAGTGAAACATAACAGTTTCTCTGAAACTGCTATGCTTTCAGCTGCAGGGTTAAAACTAGAGGGACCTGACACCCAGACCACTTCATTGAGCTGATGTGATCTGGGTGTCTGTAGTGGTCCTTTAAGTGTGTGAGCATCTGCATGCACTGGCGTACATACCGCGGTCGCAGCCCTGCGACCAGGTGCCCGCCGCTATGTGTTGCTGCCCCGGCCCGCGCAGAGTAAGCGCGAGGGGGGGGGCCACGGATCAATTTTTGCACCGGGGCCCCATGGGTCATGTGTACGCCACTGCCAGGATCTGTTACATATGCAGCATGTGAGACAGGCACAGTAAGTAGGGGGATAGCTGAAATATTGGGCTATCTCCCCTTGTATAGGGAGAGGGAAGGCTGGCCACATGGCCAGCAGGCAGCAGGGCAGCTCGGTGGGTGAGACCGGGCTGTATGCGACGCATGGAGCCCATGCAGCTCCGAAAAAATGACTGCCTAGCGAAACACAGCAATAGACTGCTTAGATAAAGCCAGCAACAGACTGCCTAGATAAACACAGCAATAGACTGCCTAGATAAACACAGCAATAGACTGCCTAGATAAACACAGCAATAGACTGCCTAGATAAACACAGTAATAGACTGCCTAGATAAACACAGCAGACAAACTGTTAAAATAAATTCAGCAAGAACCTGCCTAAATAAATCCAGCAATTAAACTGCTTAAACAAACCTATGAAATAGACTGATTAACCCCTTAACGCCGTAACGGCTTGCAGCCCTGGAGGTCCGGCGGTACTCACCTCCGCCGCGATCCTCTTCTGGGGGGCTGCCTGAGAGAGCGATCACATGGCCCCCCCCTATAGCTGGCTATGGATCTGCCAGCAGGGGGACTGTCTAAAATATTAGACAGTCCCCCTGCTGGTAGGTAGTGTAAAAAAAAAATAATTAAGATGTTATAAAATAAATTAAATGCCTTTTTATATATATAATATATGTATATATTATATATATAATATATATACATATTATATATATGTAACCTCATACGTAATGTATTTTAATACTAATATAAGTATATATATTAATATTAAAATACACTTAGAATGACGTTACATATATATAATATGTATATATATTATATATATATAATAGATCTACATATATATATTATATATATACGTATAATTACAATAATAAATAAATAAAATAATTACAATAATAAATAAAATATTGAAACAAAATGTAAAATAAATTATATATTCATATGTAATTTCATTCTAACTGTATTTTGTTATTAATATATATATATATATTGGAAACAGAATACACTTAGAATGACATTCTATATATAGCTATCTATATATAAAATACAAATAACCGCAAATATATATATATAGATAAATACATATAATTACATAAAAGATTACATTAGTATACACGTAGAATTTAAATACCTATGAATGCATATATATTAAAATTCTACGTGTATATTTAAGTAATTTTTTAACATAATTATGTCATTTGATTAATTAAAATCTGATTGACATGCCTGTCAACACTGCAGAGAATTTAATTCACAAGCACTATATTTGACCCTGTAACTCTCCAAGACACCCTAAAACCTGTAAATAGGGGGTACTGTTTTACTCGGGAGACTTCGCTGAACTCAAATATTAGTGTTTAAAACTGGTAAATTGTATTACAACGATGATATTTTAAGTAAAAGTGACGTTTTTTGCATTTTTTTTGCACTTTTATGGACTATATTATTGTTGTAATATGTTTTACTGTTTTAAAACACTAATATTTGTGTTTAGTGAAATCTCCCAAGAATAATAGTACCCCCCATGTACAGGTTTTATGGTGTTTTGGAAAGTGAGAGAGTCACATATAAGGCTTGCATTTCATTTTTTTGACATTGAAACTTGACAGATTAGTTATGTTGCCTTTGAGACCGTATGGTAGCCCAGGAATAAGAATTACCCCCATGATGGCACACCATTTGCAAAAGTAGACAACCCAAGGTATTGCAAATGGGGTATGTCCAGTAATTTTTAGTAGCCACTTAGTCACAAACACTGGCCAAATATTATTTTTTTGCTTTTTTCACACAAAAACAAATATGAACGCTAACTTTGGCCAGTGTTTGTGACTAAGTGACTACTAAAAAAGGCTAAACATACCCCACGTTCAATACCTTGGGTTGTCTACTTTTTCAAATGGTATGCCATTATGGGGGTAATTCTCATTCCTGGGCTACCACACCGTCTCAAAGGTAACATTACTAATCTGGCAAATTTCAATTTGAAACTGGAACGTTCTATATTTGACCCTGTAACTTTCCAAAACACCATAAAACCTGTTAATGGGGGGTACAGTTCTACTCGTGAGACATCGCTGATTACAAATATGTGCATTTTAACAGTAATAACAGTAATAACAGTATTATGACATTTACAGCTAAAATGTGAAGCGGAACTACAAATTTAAAAAAAAAATCAATTTCTCACAGTTTTTTTAATTTTATTCATAATAAATTATGTTTCATATATGAATATTTTATATGAAATTAAAGCCCTGTTTCTCCTGAACAAAATGATATATGATAAGTGTGGGTGCATATAATATGAAAGAGGGGAACTACGGGTGAACAGACATATAGCGCAAATTCCAGTTTTTGTTTACGTTTTGTTTTGATCAGAACGTGTACTATTGACTCCGTCCTGAAGGGGTTAAACAGACTGTTCAAATAAGCAAGCAGCATGTAGGATAAAAAAACAACCCAGAGCAGAGACAACTCTGAGTTGGTGAGTGCTCACCTGGAGGCAGCAGCAAAGAAAGAGGAAGTGGAAGAGCCTGCTTAGGGGTTTTATACTACTGTTGCTTTGTTCTGATTGGTTGTTTTGAAAAGTTCTGTTAACTGTTTCTTTGCTGCTGGAGGTTTCAGTAAAGAAGGTAAAGCAAATATGAAGCCTCCTGTCAGGGCCGCCAACAGGGCATGACAACCGCAACGGTTGTCATGGGCCCGGCGGTCCTGGGGGGCCCGGACTGCTCAGGTCGTCCGGGCCCCACTTTCAGTGGGAACATACCGGGTCGCAGGGGGCCCTGCGACCCCGGTATGTACCCACTGGGCCAGCCTCTTCTCCTGGGGGGCCCAGCAGCCGGTCACCTCAGGGCCCCCCAGAGGCTGGCCCTGCTGACAACCAGCGGGCGCGCGAGGGAGCACTCTCCCTGGCTGAGTGCTTCCTCTTCAGCTCCCTCGCGCACCGTACTGATGTCAGAGCCGGAAGATTACGTCATCTTCCGGCTCCGGCATCAGTACGCGGCGCGCGAGGGAGCTGAAAAGGAAGCACTCAGCCAGGGAGAGTGCTCCCTCGCGCGCCCGCCGGGTGTCAGGAAATTTGAGTGAGTGGGGGTGGGGGAGAGGGAGGGAGGACATTTGAGTGAGTGGGGGGAGAGGGAGGGAGGACATTTGAGTGAGTGGGGGCGGGGGGGGAAGACGGAGGGAGGATATTTGAGTGAGGGGTGAGGGGGGGAGGGAAGGGAGGAAATTTGAGGGAGTGGGGGGGAGAGGGAGGAAATTTGAATGAGTGGGGGAGAGGGAGGGAAGGGAGGAAATTTGAGGGAGTGGGGGGGAGAGGGAGGGAGGAAATTTGGGGGGAGAGGAAGGGAGGAAATTTGAAGGGGGGAGAGAAAGGAAATTTGGGGGGGAGAGGAAGGAAATTTGGGGGAGGGGAGGGAGAGGTAGGAATTTGAGGGGGGAGAGGAAGGGAGGAAATTTGAGGATGGGGAGAGGAAGGGAGGAAATTTGAGGGAGGGGGGAGAGGAAGGGAGGAAATTTGAGGGAGGGGGGAGAGGAAGGGAGGAAATTTGAGGGAGGGGGAGAGGAAGGGAGGAAATTTGAGGGAGGGGGGAGAGGAAGGGAGGAAATTTGAGGGAGGGGGAGAGGAAGGGAGGACATTTGAGGGGGGAGAGGAAGGGAGGAAATTTGAGGGGGGAGGAAGGAAATTTGAGGGATGGGGGAGAGGAAGGGAGGATATTTGAGGGGGAGAGGAAAGAAATTTGAGGGAGGGGGAGAGGAAGGAAATTTGAGGGAGGGGGAGAGGAATGGAGGACATTTGAGGGGGGGAGAGGAAGGGAGGAAATTTGAGGGGGGGAGGAAGGAAATTTGAGGGAGGGGGGAGAGGAAGGAAATTTGAGGGAGGGGGAGAGGAAGGAAATTTGAGGGAGGGGGGAGAGGAAGGAAATTTGAGGGAGGGGGGAGAGGAAGGAAATTTGAGGGAGGGGGAGAGGAAGGAAATTTGAGGGGGGAGGAAGGAAATTTGAGGGGAGAGGGAGGAAGGAAATTTGAGGGGAGAGGGAGGAAGGAAATTTGAGGGGGGAGGGAGGAAGGAAATTTGAGGGGGGAGGGAGGAAGGAAATTTGAGGGGGGAGGGAGGAAGGAAATGAGATAGGGGGAGAAGGAAGGAAATGAGATAGGGGGAGAAGGAAGGAAATGAGATAGGGGGGAGAAGGAAGGAAATGAGATAGGGGGGAGAAGGAAGGAAATGAGAGGAGGGGGGAGAAGGAAGGAAATGAGAGGAGGGGGGAGAAGGAAGGAAATGAGAGGAGGGGGGAGAAGGAAGGAAATGAGAGGAGGGGGGAGAAGGAAGGAAATGAGAGGAGGGGGGAGAAGGAAGGAAATGAGAGGAGGGGGGAGAAGGAAGGAAATGAGAGGAGGGGGGAGAAGGAAGGAAATGAGAGGGAGGGGGAGAAGGCAATGAGAGGGAGGGGAGAAGAAGGAAATTGGAGAGGGGGAGAAGAAGGAAATTGACGGGGGGTAGGGGGAGAGATTGACATCCATCACACACACACAATGCACCCCTTGCATACAGAAAAACACACAATGCATTACACACAGACACACATACACAAGCAAATGCATCCCTTACACACAGCAACACACAATGCACCCCTTCCACACACTCAGTACATCCCTTACAGACACATACACTGCATCCCATACATACACAAACTCACCTTGCAGCCCTTACACATACAAACACAGATTCACACAATGCATTCCTTACACACATCAGGACATTCCCCCCCCCCCCCCCACACACACACACACATCTCTGTGAACAAACTCATTGGTGGAACATGAAGGTGGACCCTGGGACCCAGACCTTGAGCTGTGTAAAGGGCCCTCAAAAAATGGAGCTGCTTCCCGTTCTCCCAGAACATTGATTTTTGTGACCACAGTTACAAACCGCCTCCAGAGAGCCTGTTCTACACCAGACCAGTGGAGCCAAACGGCAGCTGAAGCCCATCATCATCCTCATCTGGTTGTAAGTAGGCAATCTAGTATATTATTCGTGGCACTAATCTCTAATTTACCTCACATTAAAGGGACACTATAGCAGCTTAATGTAGTGGTTCTGGTGTCTATAGCCTGTCCCTGCAGGCCTTTTATTGTAAACACGGCGGCACTGCAGCACTGTGTTAGTTAACATGGCAGATCATATGGGTGGGGCACTGTGATGTCACATGGGGGGGGCGGCAAACTTTACTTTTGCCTAGGGCAGCAAAAATCCTTGCACCGGCCCTGCAGACACTGCATCCCTGTGGGCGGACTCCGGGGGGGGGGGGGGGGGGCTCGGGTGCAGGCGCCGGGGGGCCCAGACCTTGAGCTGTGTCAGGGGCCCCAAAATTTCTGATGGCAGCCCTGCCTCCTGTCCTGCCATAAAATTGCTAATTAACATATCAAAAGGGCCAGAATTCGCACAGTCAGCAAGTCTGGGGAAAAGTACACATGAATATCCTTTGGGTGCAAAGTTTCACACTTGGCCACACACAGCTGTATGCCTGACCTCAAAGGGAAGATTCTAATTTGCAAATCTTTTCCTGTGATCTGACACATAGCACAATCCTATAACAGCCAAATTAGCAATGCTTATGGTGTAATCAGCCATATTAACCTTTTCAGGGCTATAATCAGCTATACCTCCTCCATTAGGTAGCCGGCTCATACATGAATCACACACGTCACATTTATTAACAATATTTCTATAGTGCAACGATGAATCATGCTTGTTGAGTGTGACGGACTGCCTGGCACCCCGACTGGGTACCACCGTCAATCGCTGCTTTCTAGTAATCCTTGAGTACCATAAGTAGTGATGTACTGAACTGTTCGCTGGCGAATAGTTCCTGGCGAACATAGTATGTTCGCATTCGCCACCGCGGGCGAACACATGGGCGGTTCGATCCGCCCCCTATTCGTCATCATTGAGCAAACTTTGACCCTGTGCCTCACGGTCAGCAGACACATTCCAGCAAATTAGCAGCAGACCCTCCCTTCCACACCCTCCCACCTCCCTCCCAGCATCCATTTTAGATTCATTCTGAAGCTGCATGCTTAGTGAGAGGAGGGAAAGTGTAGCTGCTCTTCATTAGATAGGGAAATTGATAGCTAGGCTAGGGTATTCAGTGTCCACTACAGTCCTGAAGGACTCATCCGATCTCTGCTGTAAGAACAGCACCCCAAAAAGCCTTTTTTAGGGCTAGAACATCAGTCTGCTTTTTTTTTTTCTGTGTAATGTAATTGCAGTTGCCTGCCTGCCAGCTTCTGTGTCAGGCTCACAGTGCATACTGTGCCCATTTGCCCAGTGCCACCACTCATATCTGGTGTCACAATAGCTTAAGCTTGACATTTAAAAAAAAAAAAAAAAATTGCACTGTAATAGATTGAAGAGCAGTTAGTTGTCTGCCAGCTTCTGTGTCAGGCTCAGTGGATACTGTGCCCATTTGCCCAGTGCCACCACTCATATCTGGTGTCACAATAGCTTAAGCCTGACATTTAAAAATATTTTTTTTTCACTGTAATAGATTGAAGAGCAGTTAATTGTCTGCCAGCTTCTGTGTCAGGCTCAGTGGATACTGTGCCCATTTGCCCAGTGCCACCACTCATATCTGGTGTGACTATAGCGTGCCTTTAAAAACAAAAAAAGTGTTTCACTGTAAGCTAATAGCAGTTAGTTGTCTGCAAGCGTCTGGGTGTCAGGCCTTCAGTGTGTGCTCTGCCAACCTCAGCAAGTGTAATTTGCCACTCATATCTGGTGTCTGTATAGCGTGCTTTTACAAAGAAAAAAACGTTTTGTCAGTGTAAGCTAATAGCAGTCAGTGTCCTTAAAACGGGTGTCAGGCCTTCAGCGTGTGCTCTGCCAACCTCAGCAAGTGTAATTTGCCACTCATATCTGGTGTCTGTATAGCGTGCTTTTACAAAGAAATAAACGTTTTGTCAGTGTAAGCTAATAGCAGTCAGTGTCCTTAAAGCGGGTGTCAGGCCTTCAGCGTGTGCTCTGCCAACCTCAGCAAGTGTACTTTGCCACTCATATCTGGTGTGACTATAGCGTGCCTTTAAAAACAAAAAAAAGTGTTTCACTGTAAGCTAATAGCAGTTAGTTGTCTGCAAGCGTCTGGGTGTCAGGCCTTCAGTGTGTGCTCTGCCAACCTCAGCAAGTGTAATTTGCCACTCATATCTGGTGTCTGTATAGCGTGCTTTTACAAAGAAAAAAACGTTTTGTCAGTGTAAGCTAATAGCAGTCAGTGTCCTTAAAACGGATGTCAGGCCTTCAGCGTGTGCTCTGCCAACCTCAGCAAGTGTAATTTGCCACTCATATCTGGTGTCTGTATAGCGTGCTTTTACAAAGAAAAAAACGTTTTGTCAGTGTAAGCTAATAGCAGTCAGTGTCCTTAAAGCGGGTGTCAGGCCTTCAGCGTGTGCTCTGCCAACCTCAGCAAGTGTACTTTGCCACTCATATCTGGTGTCTCTATAGCGTGCCTTTACAAAGAAAAAACTTTTTTCACTGTTATAGATTGAATAGCAGTTAGTTGTCTTCAAGCGGGTGTGTCAGGCCTACAGCGTGTACTCTGCAGACCTCTGCCATTGCACATTGCCACTTATATCTGGTGTCACAATAGCGTGCATTTAAAAACAAAAAACAGTTTTCACTGTTATAGATTGAATAGCAGTTAGTTGTCTTCAAGCAGGTGTGTCAGGCCTACAGAGTGTACTCTGCAGACCTCTGCCATTGCACATTGCCACTCATATCTGGTGTCACAATAGCGTGCATTTAAAACCCAAAAACTTTTTTCACTGTTATAGATTGAATAGCAGTTAGTTGTCTTCAAGCGGGTGTGTCAGGCCTACAGCGTGTACTCTGCAGACCTCTGCCATTGCACATTGACACTCATATCTGGTGTCACAATAGCGTGCATTTAAAACCAAAAAACTTTTTTCACAGTTATAGATTGAATAGCAGTTAGTTGTCTTCAAGCGGGTGTGTCAGGCCTACAGCGTGTACTCTGCAGACCTCTGCCATTGCACATTTCCACTCATATCTGGTGTCACAATAGCGTGCATTTAAAACCAAAAAAACTTGTTTCACTGTTATAACACCACTGCATGCATTCATGTGAACAAGATGGCTGCCACCTAGTGGTTGTTCATGTGAACAGTGGCCACCCAGACAAACAATTAGAACGCTGTGGTTAGAATCGTTACCAAGTGTTAATGGGGTTTAACAAGTGCCTGGGTGGTCTCTGGTTCGTGCGGCTGTTCGGTTCCCAAACCACATAATCCCACTTGCACAAACAGAGCCTTTTAAAAGTATATTAGCCAAGGTCTATTGCAGGGGCCATAGTCCTGAGGCAAGAGGCTGGCCAGCAGGCCATTACAAGAACCCGTGAAGAGCTCCAGTTCGTCACATTGAGCATGACAGGGTTTGTTTGATAAACAGTAATTTGTTAAAGCTATGACTTTAGCAGTAACTATAGCTCAGTAGTTGCATTTTTCATGAATTCCACAATTTGCTTTTCAATTCATTACTCTTCACTGTGGGATTTATTATCTAAACCACAGCTCATAGTGAACTTAAATATGAAGTTCAGGCTAAAATAGTCAAGGTGTTACTATATACTGGAATTGGGTATTTTTTCCAAACTAGCTATTTAGGCCAAATTTTGTGATTCAGTTTCAATTCATAAGAATTTGTTGTCTAGTGACTAAACTACTGTTTAACAAATTAACCCTTAATAAACTAAATTCCGAGTGATAGAATTGTGCGCAATTCCTCCTCACCAGCAACAAACAAATCCAATTTTTGTTAATCTATGTCCGAACGAATCAAACCATTCAGTATCTACATGATGAATCTATTTATTTGGGCATAGATTACTAGGGATTTTGTTTGTTTTCACAGTATACTGGGCGAGGTAATGGCAGGCTGTAAGGTATCACTAGGCCACACTGAACAGGGAAACAGCTGTAGAATCGTATGCAGTTAGACTAGATCAGGGCTACCCAAAAAGGAAATATCCCCAGATATTTTAGAACTACAACTCCCACAATGCTTTGCATGTCTTTAGAATGACAAAGAATCATGAAAGCTGAAGTTTGATAAAAACATCCGGGGACCTACATTTTTGGCATCACTAGAACAGATGATGCAAGGTGCTACCTAAAACCAGGAAAATAGTAAGGTAAGTTTATATTTACCTAGTGGGTCGATTCATTTTTACATATATTGACAGATATTTGATTCGTTCAGCGCAGCTAAAAGGGATTTGGGCAAAAGTCTAAACTAAAACAAGATAAGAAATTAACAAAATTTTAGCACTATTAATTGATGGACTGACATTGTAGATCAATTTATTACATGAAAAACATTCAAATCAATTAATTAAAACACATTTTCCAATTAAACTAAAATATAAACATTGGTGATTATCTTTGTTTTCATTATGTTATATTATACAAAAAAAATATTTTTTTAAAACAAAAAGACAAACAATATAGGTCATTTTCCTAGCCTGCTGTTCAAAGTTATTCTTCTGCCTCTAGGCAACAGATTAAATGTAATCTGCTGTATTTAAGGATAGAAATCCCGATATAGCATCGTAGGCAGTGCCAGCTTACTTGTATTGGCAAGAGAATGGATGTAATAAGTTGATCCTCGGTTGATTGTATGGTAATTTTCCAAAAGCTGTCATGCGTGTAGACAGTAGCAATAGCCAGGATGTCTGCTGTCACAGGTGGGAAAAGTTGAATTGATGAATAGTACATGCTGGGCAGAAGCAGTTTATTAATAGTATGGAGTCATTGTGACACATTAACCTGAACAGTTCCTGGTGGGAGCACTTTAATTGACTCCATTAAAATGATCAACAATGTGAAATGTGTGAGTTATTCACTAAGCTGTTCACTGCGTTCAACTGAGAATAACATTTAAACTATAATAGTATAGCTGGACTTGTAGCTTTACTATTCCAAATTGGCCATTTTTATCATTAATTAGCCACTTTATCAATACAATATATATATATATATATATATATATATATATATATATATATATATATATGAAAATCTCACATGTACATTCATAACTTGAAGTAATTGTTTTTTATATAACTTTATAAGTCTCTTACATCGTTGTGGAGGAATTTTGACCCACTCTTCTTTACAATGTTGCTTAATTTCTTTAAGGTTTTCTGTCATTTGTTTATGCACAGCTCTCTTAGGGTCCCACCACAGCATTTTAATCGGGTTGAGGTCTGGACTTTGATCGAGCCATTGCAATACTTTGATTCTTTTCTTTTTCAGCCATTCTGTTGTAGATTTGCTGGTGTGCTTGGATCATTGTCCTGTTGCATGACCCAATTTTAACCAGCTTCAGCTGTCGGACAGATGGCCTCAGATTTGACTCTAAAATGCTTTGCTACACAGAGGAGTTCATAATTGACTCAATGACTGTAAGGTTCCCAGGTCATGTGGCCAGTGGAATAATTTATAGGGGTGCACATAAGATAACTCAGTCAAAACTGGGGGGTGGAGGGGGGCGTACTAATAACTTCCATTACTAAATTATACAACTAAAAAAATGAAATATATATAAATGTACACACAAACATATTCATAAAAGTGCCATACCCATAGTTTATGTAGCGGAGCTACAATATTAAATTCCACGATCTCCGCTGGTACAGAAGGTAATCCACAGTCAAGCGCTGAAAAGTAAGGCAATATCCCAAATCCCCCAGTAATCGGACGAAACACAGTTCTTGGAGTCAACTGAGGTTTTTATTCACAGCTCCAGTATTTATGCAAGTCCCCATGCAAGGGGTTTCCCTACTGACATAGCAGGGGTAATACAGTAGGGGACTACATGGGGGACTTAACATTCTGAGCATTTCTCCATCAGGCACTGCTGGACGAGAGGGATACTCCCACTGGAATATACTGTTAAGTGTATTATCCCTCCGTGCAGCAGAACCAGCGTTTTACATTTAAATCCATAACTTTAACAATATTCATGTTATTTAGACAAACGGACGTTCGGTAGATAGCTGGGGTCTGAGTGCACATTTCGTGGGAATACCGCTCAGATCCCAGCTAAAACAACCGAACGCCGCACGAAATATACTTTGCCATTGAGTTCAGTACCGAACACCGATGGGGAACCACAATAGGGAAAGACCGGAGCTCCCCAACGGCCTGGAAGTCCAGCGGTGTTCGTGCTGTCGAGTAGCCGTTTTCAGTTCCACGCGCTCGACGATCAAACAAAGCTGGTGAGACAAAGGATCCAAGATGGCTGACCGACGCGTGGTCGGTAGCCGAATGACGGCCACCTAGGAAAGTCTTTAATTACCGTTTGCAACAATGTTGCAATCGGTTAATGAGCGCCACATGTGCCTCTGTGTGTGGGCTATTAGGGGGGTAGCTCATTCGCTTCACGAACAGCCAGTAAAGTCGCTGTTCGTGAAACTAAATACATGAATGCTAGCGGCTTTTGGCTGCTAGCATACAAATTTTATGCACATAACAATATAAACCAAGGTTACAAATATATTACAGCGATTATTACAGACAACCTTTTGATACAGATAGTCCAGTATCCTACAAGTGGCTAGGTTTGCCACAGTTTACAAATCAGAGTAAAACAGGACTAAGGGAGTTATTGAAAGAGCACTGGTGTTTGCTTTAGTTGCAAACAACAGAGGAAATATCTGCTGTTCTAACAGTGAAAAAATCTCGGCATTTCACAAAGAGGAATTAGACCGATGGCAGGAGAAACTTCATCAGTGAAACTTCTTCTGCTGTTTGTATTTTCTTTTAATTAAATTACAAAGTTTGTAGCCGTTGCACCAGTATAGCCAAATTGTATACTATAACAACCAGGATTTGTCATGCACTAAATACAGTTTTCTGCATCTACATTCATTCACACACGGCCTAATACAAAGTACAGATTAGGGAACAGTGCACATACACATACAAAGAAAAATACTGTTTTAAATTTGACAACGCTATTTAAAATCACCATATTGTGTTACGCCCACCATTAGGTCACAGTACCTAAATATCGATGGGTCCTACACTAATTTTAACATGAGAGATTAAAATGCTTATTGTTTAAACCGCTTCCAGAGACTCTCCTCAATTTATGCTATCCTGTGGTCTCTAAAAGGGCAACTGTAACAAACCTCCTGTATCCTGAGGGATACCTTCGATCAAAGTCTTCCGAAATCCTGCAAGGTCATGTGATTATCTAGCTCTAACCGTCGCATACGCAAACATCAGTCGAGACTTGATGAAGGGTACAAAGGAATAATGTATTATGGCCAAGTGGCCTGCTTATATACACAGACAGGGAGCGAATGTTACCCTTGTTCGGGATGCTCTTTTCACCGAACACGCTCTCTCGGCTTGTTGGGAAAGGAAGCAGGTGGCACAAAGTTACTGAGTTTCGCGGGTTAAAGTATCTGTCCTTGAGTTCCAGGCACTCGACGACCTTGAGCCGCTGCCTGCGTTTGGGAGACAAAATGGCCTAGAGAGAGCACTTGAGTTTGGGGTTTGTTTGAAGACAAACCAAGGAGGGGTGGTCGGTGTTCGGTAGATAAAAGTACCAAACCAAGGGGAACAACTTGGGCTCGGGAAGAATAAAGATAGTTTCAGGGCAGTTTATCATAGCAACTATAGTGGATGGGTGGGGTGCTCAGCCCAATACATACACACAAACTACCTACTAGTTACATACACACTGCCTGCATACACAGACAAACAAACTGACTAATACATGCACCAAGTCTCACACCCTGCTAAATACATACATACACATGCACTGCCAAGTGCACCCCCCAAGCACACTGCTAAATACATACACACGCACACTGCTAAATACATATGCACACGCACTGCTAAATACACACACGCAAACCTAAATACACACACACACACGCTGCTAAATACACACACACTACTAAATACACACACACACACACTGTTAAATAGATACACATACAAACACACTCAGCATGCAGCCCTCGCTTATTCCTCACATACAGGGGAGCATTGAAAGCAGGCCATTGCAATCAGTTCCTGCTGCCATGCTTCCATTCTATCTGCTAATTCTCCTATCGCACAGGGCAGGTGGTAGCAGCAAGTGGATGCTGCGCCCTTGCACTGCCCTGATCTCCTGAAGGCTCACTGTTCAGTCCTGGCATGTGCCTCTATGGCAGATCAGCAGTGCAACAGTGGAGGCAGTGCCCACTCTTTAAGATCGCCCTCAGACCACAGCCTTGTGGTTGGAAGAGAGTATTATAGGGTGAGGGAAGTTGAGTGTGACAAGATTAGGTGAGATTAATGTGATAGGGTGAGTGTGGCAGAGTGACTCATGTAAATTTGGTATGGTTGGAAGGAGTGAGAGTGACAGGATTAGGAGGGGTTAATGTGAGTGTAGCTGGCTGTATGTGTGGGTGTGACAGCATGTGTAGGAGGGTGACTGTGTCTGTGGGGGGTGTAACATTGAGTGCGTAGGGGGCTGACAATATGTGTGGTGGGTGACCGTCTGTGTGTGGGGGGGGTGAAATTGTGTGTGATACTGTGTGGAATGACAGGTGGTACAGTGTGTAAGATGACAGTGTATGTTTCTGGGTGACAATGTGTGAGGGAGTTGACAGCGCTTATGTGTGTGTGTGTGTGGGGGGGGGATGATACTGTGTTGAATGACAAGTGGGAGGGGTTGACAGTACAGTGTTTTGGGAGGCTATTTTAATGAGCTGCCTCTCCACACTAAAACACCCTTTAAAAAAAAAGAAAAAAAAATCCATTCCCTGGTTGTTCGTTGGCCTTGATATCCGGTCTGCAGCTCGGCCAGTGTTCTAGAGCTGCAGACCATGTGTCTCGCAATCTCAGCCAGTGTCAGAGCATTGCCATGGTAACCCGAAATCGTGAGGCAGATGGAGCATAGGGGATCCCTCAACTTGCGGCACACAGTGCAAGCTGATGAACCCCTCCAGGTGTCAGTACTGCATTTGAATTGGGGGGGGGGGGGGCACAAGGTGGGGCTATGGCCCCCTCTGACCCCCCCAGCGACACAAGCCTAAATCCTCAATCCTCCACCACTGTGGTTGACAGTTGGTATGAGGGGTTTGTGCTGATATGCTGTGTTGGTTTTTGCCAAACTGAGCATTATGGCCAAACATCTCCACTTTGTTTGTCTGTCCAAAGGACATTGTTCCAATAGTCTTGCGGTTTGTTCAGGTGCAACTTTTCAAGCCTAAGCCGTGCTGCCACGTTATTAGAGAGAAATGGTTTTCTCCTGGTAACCCTTCCATACAAGCCATACTTGTTCAGTCTTTTTCTAATTGTACTATTATTAACTTTTACATCCCAGACTATACAGACCTCAGTTAGCATGTTAAATGTTTCTCTTGTTTTTTTTGTTCATTCACTTTCTCTGAGCATTGCCCGGTCTGACCTTATGGTGAATTTGCTGGGACGTCCACTCCTGGGAAGATTGGCAACTGTGTTGAATATTTTCAACTTTTGAATAATCTTTCACACTGTCGAATAACGTACTTAAAATTTTTGGGAAATTACCTTAAATCCTTCCCAATTTGATGGGCAGCAACTTCACTGAGATCATTACTGATGTCTTTCCTCTTTGGCATTGTATTAAGATACACCTGAATGCTCTACGCCAGCCACATTTACACAGCAGGTCATCACTCCCATATTGACGCACCTGTGTCCATTCAACGTAGTGTCACTTTCACAAGGTCACAATTTGATCCTCATGCCTTTTAAAAGTTTTGGTGTCGGAATTTGTACAGTACGCATGTGCAGAATAATACAAGCCAGATGCCAGGGCTAACTCATGTTCAGTGCCCTTTCTTGGTTTTACAGCCCATACGTGCATTATCCTGTATCAGTCTTTTTGTTCCTATGTACCAGATCCAGGATAAACTCCTGCCGTAGACTTTATCCTTTCTAGGGCTTTGTCTCTCACTCTGCTTTGTCCTAGTCTTGTGTTCAGAGCCTATTAATTATTTGCTTTTCTAGTCTTGGTGTGTATTTTGGATAGTTTTGCACTGATAGTTACTGTGATGGACCTCTGGCACTCCGACCGAGTACCTCCGCCAATCGATGCTCCTAGTGCTTGCTGAGGACTCCAAGCACTCCAACCGACACCATCAGCACGGCAGACCCCACTTCCAGCGATGCAGCTGCGCCGGGGTCTCGCCGTCTCCACCCACCCTGGACCCAAGGCCAGGATCCAGCTTCCAGTGGGTGAACCTCTCTTTCCCCAGAGACCGTAACAGTAACAGAACAGCTCTTACAAGAGCTCAGTAATTATAGCAAGAGAGTATGACGAGCATAGCAATACCTTGTAGCAGATTCCCCCAATAAGAGACCGGACTCAGATTGGGGGTGAAGAAGAACTCAAGCTTTTAATCCAACACTCTGCTTTTATGCACATTCTACAAACATAGTACTGCCCACAGGGCTTTGCAGAACAACCAATCAATACGTACAATACACTCAGACATTCCCAGCAATTACACACAAAATCCTCCCCTCTGCCTGTGATACAATTATCTCAACACAAGAGACTAACTTAATTATCACAGGCAGAAAATATACAGTTTTTACAAAATATTTATAACTTCCAAAATATACATGCCATTCCTATAAATATACATACATTTTCAGAATCAGCATACTTGCAATATAAACATACTCAAAAATCAGGGCAATCAGTTCAGGGGTTAAAAAGTTAGGTGAAGGTCCCTTTATGACCGACCGCAAGCACATTTTCATGCCCAAAACAGTTCCATGGATTTGGGCTGTGCGGTCGGTCTATTTTACACTGAAAAAATGACTAAGTCCCATTCGAACGTGTGTTCGACTTTTCGAACGGAACTTAGTCTCCAGCCGCAGTGTCGAAGTGGAGGGGAAGGTACAGGTCAGCAGTGTTCATTCAAATGTGTAGCCGCTTTTCAGTTCCATGAATTTGGCTACACACACCGCTGACGAGGGCCAGATTAAGAGCCCAGTGGGCCTGGTGCTGACAATTATGATGGGCCTAATTACAAAACCTACCTCCTAAGCGTCATGTATCTGATGGAGATGGTGCTGGAGGGAAGCTCATAGCATGCAGCTATGAGAAAATGCATACCCTATGCTAATCTCATGCTTTCATCTTTCAAGTAAACCCATACCCCCTAACAGCAGTGTCCAGTAAAGCAGGAAGTCTATGGATGGGGTAAAAGTGTGGGCCACTGACACAAATCACATAACAAGAACTGCCGAAAGGGACGAACATACACAAAAAGGGGGCATGTCTGTGTCCCCATGTCTCCCAGTCCCTTAGTGTCTGTGTCCCCATGTCACTAGGACACTAGAGGACATTGAGAGACATTGGGACACTGGGAGACATGGGAACACTGAGACACTGGGAGACCTGGGGTCACAGAGACTCTTGGGGACACTGGGAGAGATGGAGAAATGGGGACACTGGGTGACTTTGGGACACAAGGGGACACTGGGAGACATGGGGCACTGAGACACTGTGAAACATAGGGGACACTGTGATATATAAGGGACACTGGAAACTTGACCTGGGTACAGGTCAAAATGTTGTATTGTCCAATAAACCTGCTTAAATCTATCACAGTGAATGCCTGAGATTTTCTTCTATACTAGGGGACACTGAGACACTTGGGGGCACTGAGAGACTAGGGGATTCTGACAGACTAGGGGACACTGAGACACTAAAGACACTGAGACACTACGGACACTGAGAGACACCAGGGACACTGGGAGACATGGGGCACTGAGATACTCTGATACATAGGGGACACTGTGATACACGTCGAAATGTTGCGGTGTCCAATAAACCTGCTTAAATCTATCACAGTGAGTGCCTGAGATTTTTTTATTTTGTACTAGGGGACACTGAGACATGGGGATACTGAGATACTAGGGACACTGGCTGGGAGACATGGGGACACTGGGAGTGCCCCATGTCTCCCAGGTCTCAAAGTCGCCCAGTGCCCCCATGTCTCTCAGTGTCCCCTAGTGTCTCAGTGTCCCCATGTCACCCAGTGTCCCCTAGTGTTTGTATCCCCATGTCTCCCAGTGTCCCTTTAGAGTCTGTGCCCCCATGTCTCCCAGTGTCCCAATGTCACTAGGACACTAGGAGACACTTAGAGACACTGGGACACTGTGAGACATGGGGACACTGAGATACATAGGGACACTGAGAGAATAGGGGACTCTGGTAGACTAAGGACATGGACACAGAGATAGGGGCCACTGGGAGACATGGGGCCACTGTGTCCCTAGTGTCTCAGGGTCCCCATGTTCCACAGTGTCCCTATGTCTCCCAATGTCTCAGCGTCCCCAAGTCTCTCACCGTCCCCATGTCTCGCAGGCTTGGAGCTGCTGTCTGCACTCTCTGTGCAGAGCTGCTCACCCGCGGATCAGTGAGTAGAGAGAGGCAGGGAGGATGATGCTGTAACTTCTTATCCCTGCCTCTCTCCACGCAAACAGTGACCCCTACTGGCCGGCGCTGGTATTGCAGAATAATCTCTGTTTCTACTGAGACAGTCATTTGTATTGCCGGTATTACTGCAATACCGGCACCGGCTAGGCAGCCTTAAATACCTGAGAAATACTTCTGAGAAATACCTGGCAACCATAAGAAATACATGAGAAATACCTGGCAACCCTAAGAGCAGCTCCATCACCCCCTATGTTAATCCGGCTCTGCCGCTGACCGCGCAGTCGGCAATTTACCTACAGCAGGCTCCCAGCCTGGGAGGTAAATTGCCTGCACACTTCCACTTCTGGGTGGTCCGCCTGTGTGGTATTGGTTCAGTAAGCCCCATTTACTGAACCAAGTGGGAAAAGGGCATAAACAAAGTATTTTAGGGGACAGGAGACAGAGTCTTAAAGGGGCATTGTTCCCAAAAGTCACAGTATGTCACCAGATGGTTCTTAAAGGGCCAGCAGCAGCACAATAAAAATCCATTCTGCCCATATACTGTATTTAAAGGGCCAAACCTCCCAGGGACCATAATCACATGGCAAGAGGCTGGCAAGTAGTCCTCTCCAGGCACAAGTGGCGATGTTAATTTTGCCACAGTTACTATTTCTATCAAAGCGTTAATGCAGACCACTCTAAGGTCCTTTAATACTCCTGTCTATTCTTTCCTACTTTGCCTTTTGGTTAGGTTGCGGACATATCTTGCTGGCGACCGTTGTTAAATTGTTCAACAACGGTCTGAACTTACCTAGGGCCGCTAGAAGCCTATTGATACCTCACTGAAGCCAGAACTCCTGTGAGAAGCTTCCATTAGATCCACTGAGCTTAACCCCTTAAGGACACATGACATGTGTGACATGTCATGATTCCCTTTTATTCCAGAAGTTTGGTCCTTAAGGGGTTAACCATGCATGACCAGCAACTTAGCGCAACAAAGTTATCAGCTGCAGATGGGACTACTTACCAAGGGTACCCCAGGTACAATAACCACTACACCATGTATGTATCTAGCATTTAAACAAGACATGACTTTACCTGAGTGTAGCTTTTAATATATTTTCTAAAAAAAAAAAAAAAAAAACTACCAACAAATGTAAAGATAACATTTTATGTCTATATTACTTTTTTAAACATCACCACAATGCCATTGGGATTACCTCAATGACTGACATTTCAGAAGAAAATGCTTCACATCAGCTCTAAAATAGACACGTTATTTAAGATCTCATAAATCATTGTGAACAGCTTGTTTAATAACTGACTGAGTACTTTTCACTGACCCATTTCTTCAATATATCTTAATATTCGAACTTTTGTAAGGTCACAAAGGCTGAAGATTTACTGTGTCACGATTCGTGTTTTGCGTTTCTAGATAGGTATAATTATAAAGGAAGCTAGAAAGCAAACAGGAACATATAGAATGAAGGCAGATATCCACAAAGGATGCAGCTTTCACATTAACTAAAGAGCCCCTACATTGAATACACAGATGTGCATTTCCTGGCTTCTAGTAAATAGGTGAGAGTAATGGAATTTTGAACAAGAGAGACACATAGAAAGAGAGGTAGCATTGCGTAAATTGCCATTTGAAGGCTTTAAAACAAATTGGTTTTGAGAGATCCCATTTAGAAATCCACAGAAATCTGAAAATAAATGGTATGGGAATTACCAAGCATGGTATTCTATTTGTGTGTTTCTTTTTTATTTGTTTTTTACTTAAAAAAACATTTTATTTTAACAGACCTATGTCTTTATTGAAGTGATGACGCTATATTAAGCTCTGAACGTGCCTTGAAAATTCTGAAATAATCCATAAAGCAGAAGTCTTAGTTTAGATTATATTCTAAATTTCTTAAGATGCAGATAAGGAATTATAGCTCAATCTTCTCTGCCTCTATTTTCTGTTGCCAATATGCGTGCATTGTCTTGCCAACATCACGTGACAAGCACTTCCTAGGCTATTTAAAGGCAAATTAGCTAATTCTCAGTGCACTGTCGCGGTTTCCATATTGATATCCGAGATTGCGTTATTGTATTGATTCTATAGTATATTTATTAATGTTAAATCAGGCCATTCTGAGGTTCGGTATGTCAGGGTATTTATATCGGCAGACATATTGTGCTATGATAGAAATTAAAGTGTATATTGCCTGAATCATTCAGAACAGAGCAGACTCCATTTTGTTATCTTCAAGCTAACAAAAGACACAAGATTTCTATCCCTTCTGTAAAACTAACCACTTTGCCAGAGCTAAAGGAATGCTTAGTATATACAAACCTGTTGATAAGAAATGAGAACGGGGGATGGACAGACTGTCTAAATGCTAATGGAATATAATTAATTCTAAAACCAGACAACTACCAAACAAGGCAGTTTTATTGGAACCACAGAACAGAAAGCAACGTTTCGACCCCTTAGGGCATTTGAGGACACACAGTCACTGACAGACAGAAACACATACACACTCACTTACAAAACATACACTCTCTCTGACAAACACACACTCACTAACAGACACAAAACAGACTCACTAACAGACACACACTAACACACACAAACTAATACACACAAACTAACACACTCAGTAACAGACACACACACAGTAACACACACACACACTCACTGACACACAAAAACTAACACTTACTGACATTCACTAGCAGAAACACACTCAATAACAGACACACACTAACAGACACACACACACAAACTAACACACTCACTGACACACACACGCACACTCACTGACACACAAACTAACACACACACTGAATAACAGACACACAGTAACACACACACACTCACTGACACACAAACTAACACACACTCAATAACAGACACACACAACTAACCCACTCAGTAACAGACACTAGCAGAAACACACTCAATAACAGACACACACTAACAGACACACACAAACTAACACATTCACTGACACACAAACTAACACACACACTCATATTTTTTTTAAAATCCCCCAGCCTCCCTACCTTTGGGAGTGCTGAGGGAATTCCAGCTTTCCTTGGCGTCCAGTGGGGCTGCTGCGCGGCCGGTCACTGCAGGCCGCAAGGGAGCACTGATCCTCCTGTTCAGCTCCCTCGTGCGCTGCTTACTGATGCCGGAGTGATGTCATATTCCAGCTCTGGCATCACTGCGGTGCGTGCGTGCCTGCTAATTGACGCCACTACCAGCCTCGGGGGGCCCTGAGGTGGCCAGCTCCTGGGCCCCCTAGGAGAAGTTGCTGGCAAAATGTGGCCGCACTGGTGAACATACCGGGTCGTAGGTTGGCTGGGCCCCCTGGTGGGCCGGGCCTGGTCGCAGCTGCGACCCCTGCGACTCGGTATGTACGCCAGTGATCACAGAATATAATACTATTTGAACAGGAAAATCACAGAGCATAATACTATTTAGGAACAGGAAAATCACAGAGCATAATACTATTTAGGAACAGAAAAATCACAGAGCATAATACTATTTAGTAATCAGAAAATCACAAAGCATAAAGATAATTAAGAACAGGAAAATCACAGAGCATAATACTAATTAGGAATGGGGAAAGAAAACATATAATAACACTATTTAGGAACTTGAAAATCACAGGGCATAATACTATTTAGGAACAGGAAACTCACACAGCATAATACTATTTAGGAACTGAAAAATCACAGAGCATAATACTATTTAGTAATCAGAAAATCACAAAGCATAATGATAATTAAGAACAGGAACATCACAGAGCATAATACTATTTAGGAACAGGTAAATTACATAGCATAATACTATTCAGGAACCAGAAAAATCACAGAGTATAGCGATATTTAGGAATGGGAAAATGACATAGCATGAAACTATTTAGGAACAGTCAAATCACAGAGCACAATACTATTCAGGAACAGGAAAATCACAGAGCATAATACTATTTAGGAACCAGAAAATCACAGAGTATAGCGATATTTAGGAACAGGAAAATCACTTCGCATAATACTATTTAGGAACAGGAAAATCACAGAGCATAACGATATATAGGAACAGGAAAATCATAGAGCACAATACTATTTAGATGTATGATATTTTGCCACATTAGCAACTACATCTTTAGATTTTTTGTTAATTAGTAACTATATCCATATGTGATGCATTTTTGAACATGATATCAAGGACAATTTCCAGTTTAATGCTTAGTATTTGTAAATCATGTTGAGAACAAATACGTGCCATAGAGGTACAATTAAGCACTGCCTAACCCTACAAACTGTAAAATTGCTTTTAAGTTTTGTGTCATGATATATAGCTAACTTTAGGCTTCTACTCCCCGAAAACAATGAAATATTAAGTAGTGACTGTCTGCTTTTCAAAGATTTTTTAGTCAAGCAAGGTCAATGGCATTTCACAGAGGGCACTAGAAAGGATGGAAAAATATATAATCATATAAAGATATGTGTGACTTGATGCAGTCTGATGCCATTTATCTTAAAAATCCTTTTATTTCTACTTTATTACCACTTTTCTTGTAAGTGCCAAGGCAGTCTCTCAATGAATTCATGCGCCTGATCTTCTCACCACTTGACTTTTCCATCTCCTTCAAGAAATACAAAAAATCTTAATCCTACTTACTCTACAGCAGCAAATCATCTTGCATATGATCTGTCTGAATATTAGCAGTCTCCGCAAACTGCTATACCAATTTTTTCGTCGAATAAAGGATTTCAATGCACTGACATGCCAGATCGCCATTTTTAATGAGGGATGCATGTAAAAGAATATACTTCAGATTTATATGAAACCATACAATTATGTTGATGTTGTTCTTGTCGTCTCTCAAGAAAATTGAGATCTGTCAATCTGCCCCATCTATAAATCTCTATGGTGTTTTAAGATATAGGTGCTTTGTATATGTGGGTATATATGTGCATTTAATAATAAGATACTAGGTGTAAGTACAATAAGTTACATATAGTTACATAGCTGAAAAGAGACTTGCATCCATCAAGTTCAGCCTTCCTCACATTTGTTTTTTGCTGTTGATCCAAAAGAAGGCAAAAAAAACCCAGTTTTAAGTACTTCCAATTTTGCAACAAGCTAGGAAAAAAATCCTTCTTAACCCCAGCATGGCAGTCAGATTTATCCTTGGATCAAGCAGTTATTACCCTACATTGAAAGATTATACTCTTGAATATTCTGTTTTTGCAAGTATGCATCTAGTAGCTGTTTGAACATCTGTATAGACTCTGATAAAAAAAAAAATTCTCTTCAGGCAGAGAATTCCACTTCCTTATTGTTCTTACAGTAAAAAAAAACCTTTCCTTTGCCTTAGACGAAATCTTCTTTCTTCCAGTCTAAGCGCATGACCTCGTGTCCTATGTAAAGTCCGGTTTGTGAATAGATTTGGTTTGTATTGGCCCCGAATAATAATAGTTTTAAATATTACATATCTATATTTTATTTAGATATATCTATAGATAGCTGTAGTTAGTGTATAAAAGATTTATGATTAAAATAGCTTTTGCTTAATAAACAGTTTTAGTGTGTAGATAATGCCCCTGCAGTCACCATTTAGGAGATAATTCACTTTTGTTTCTGCCCATGCAGACATAATCCAGACATGGACCCCTTGCTCACGGTGCCTAGAGAAATATCAGCTATGCCTCACTGATGATGCCTAACAAGGCTGAAATTATAATCTGGGGTTGCTGTGTCTCTTGTGCAGAGGGAACTTACTGACTTTTCGGATGTGGACTGCTCATATGGGTGGGACTAGTCTGATGTGTTTCAGAGATGTTCTCTCTGTAATGGCACAAGATGAGCTAAAACCAGCTTGAGAACTGAGCGGGAACCCACCGAAGGGCAGGCTATTTCAGCTGCTGCCTGTTCTCAGTATTCTCTTGCACCCCGTTTTTTGCTCTTCATAAGTTTAAAGGGTAATCCAGATGTGGACCCCTTGCTCACGGTGCCTAGAGAGATTTCAGCTATGCCTCACTGATAATGCCTAACAAGGCTGAAACGATCGTCTGGGGTTGCTGTGTCTCTCGTGCAGAGGGAACTTGCTGGCTTTTCGGATCTGGACTTCACATATGGGTGGGACTAGTCTGATATGTTTCAGAGATGTTCTCTCTGTAATGGCACAAGATGAGCTAAAACCAGCTTGAGAACTGAGAGGGGACCCATAGAAGGGCAGGCTATATCAGCTGCTGCCTGTTCTCAGTATTCTCTTGCACCCCGTTTTTTGCTCTCCATAAGTTTGAAGGGTAATCCAGACATGGACCCCTTGCTCACGGTGCCTAGAGAGATATCAGCTATGCCTCACTGATAATGCCTAACAAGGCTGAAACGATCGTCTGGGGTTGCTATGTCTCTCGTGCAGAGCGAACTTACTGGCATTTTGGATCTGGACTGCCCGTATGGGTGGGACCAGTCTGATATGTTTCAGAGATGTTCTCTCTGTAATGGCACAAGATGAGCTAAAACCAGCTTGAGAACTGAGAGGGGACCCACCGAAGGGCAGGCTATTTCAGCTATTGCCTGTTCTCAGTATTCTCTTGCACCCCGTTTTTTTCTCTCCTTAAGTTTAAAGGGTAATCCAGACGTGGACCCCTTGCTCACGGTGCCTAGAGAGATATCAGCTATGCCTCACTGATGATGCCTAACAAGGCTTAAACGATCGTCTGGGGTTGCTATGTCTCTCGTGCAGAAGGAACTTACTGGCATTTTGGAACTGGACTGCCCGTATGGGTGGGACCAGTCTGATAGGTTTCAGAGATGTTCTCTCTGTAATGGCACAAGATGAGCTAAAACCAGCTTGAGTACTGAGTGGGGACCCACCGAAGGGCAGGCTATTTTAGCTGCTGCCTGTTCTCAGTATTCTCTTGCACCCCGTTTTTTGCCCATGCAGACATAGCCACACCTATCCTGGCTGTGACTTTCACAGCCTGCAGGGGAAAAATGTTTTAATTTTCAATTAGATATTAACTTAAGTTTGTCTCCTGCTCTGTAAATTGAACTTTAGTCACACACACACAAGGCTCCTGCAGGATCTAGTATGCTATTAAGAAATCAAAAGATTATACATTCTACATTAACCCCTTAACCCCTTAAGAAATAGTTCGTTTTATTGTGTCGGGACCGCTGGCTCTCTGTGAATTGCCCTCTTCTATATCGTAGATTCCCCATTATAAAATGTGTGTTTCCCCATGTAGTTTTATTTTATTTATTATTATTATTTTTATTAATTTCATACAAAATAGACATTTAACTTGCTTACATAAAACATGGTGTTCAGAATTCAATCAGAATCATAAAAGAGGTCATAGCACAACATACAAATACAAATACAACAACTTTCATGCCTAATGGAGAGCAAGGGGAGTTGTATAAATTGGTCACAGAATTCCAGGATCACATTAGAGTCTTATACTAGTTTTCCGCCCTTTAAGCTTTGGGTGTGACCTGGACATTCTGTCACTCAGGGATAGCTTTTCTATCTTTACCATATAGCTTGTACAGTTGGGATTCCATTCCCAATTGGAACTTAACCTGAGATAGGAGTTTGTCTAAATAAAAAGGTAATGGATTTTTCCAATTCCTATCTGTTATTATCTTTACCGCTATCGCAAAATGAATATAAATAGTCGAGTCCTTCTGGGATAAGGAATCAATACTTAAGTGTAAAATAGCATTTTCTGGAAGTTTAGGAATAGGCTTAGAAATCAGTTTATCAAGAGTAACAAAACTTTCCTGCCAAAATTTTCTGACAATCTCACATTCCCACGAAATGTGTATGAAAGAGCCCAACAATTGCTTACATCTCCAACATAGTGATGAGGTCGAGCTATACATATTGGCTAGTCTTGTTGGGACAAGATACCATCTATTTATTACTTTATACAATGTTTCCAGTAAATTCAAACAATTAATAATTTTAGCTGTTCTGAGTATAACTGCACGCCAGTTTTCCTTATTTTTATTTTTAATTCTTTCTCCCATTTTTGCAAAGAAGTAATAACAGGAGGTGCATCCAGTTTTAGAATAGCATTCATTGCTGTAGCGGATACTCTATTTACTGTGTTATAATTTAATATTAAACATATCGACTTGAGGATTATGCTCAATCTTTTGGTTTAAGAAGTTTTTTAATCTCAAATAAGTAAACAATTCCTTATTAGATAACTGAAATTCCTGCTTCAGTTGTGGGAATGGTTTGATTTTATTGTTTACAAACAACTGGTCAGTCTGGACAATACCACTAAGGATCCAACTCTTTAAGTTAAGGTCTGTTACGTAGTATGGTATTAATTACATTTTAAGAGTTAAGGGGATTTTGGTATCTATATTACACTTCCTTTTTATTATCTGCCAAATTTCTAGTATTGAATCTATACATATATTAGATTTTCTTGTGAGTCGGACTTTAGGATCAGTAGAACTATACCAGAGTAAAGAACTTAGGTCTTGGACTTGGCATATCTCACTTTCTAGGATATACAACCCCTCGTTCTTAACACTTTCCAACTGGGTTCGGTAGATATGGAAGAACTTGTTTGCCAAATATATATCATTAATGGTCGGAAAACCCAAGCCTCCTTCTTTAATTTTTTGTGCCAGGAGTATTTTATTTATTCTAGATCTCTTGTTTTTCCAAATAATATTAGTGACCGAATTTTGAATCATGTCGAGCCATGGTCTAGGTATTCTTTTGGGAACCATTCAGAACATATATGCCCACTTAGGGAAGAGATATGCCTTTATTAAATTCATTCTGCCCCACCAAGAAATTTCAATTTTTTTTTCCATTTGTTCAGAGCTTTGGACATGTCCCTAAAGTTGCTCAAAAAGTTAATCTGCATTAATTCTTAGGGATTGCTTGTCAAAGATATCCCTAGATATGGGATACTATTTTTAGCCCATTTAAAGTTATAGAAATCTTGTAGGTGGGTCCTGCTGGTAGTATTTAAATTAGTATCTAATATGGTTGTTTTATCTTCATTTAATTTATAGTTAGAAATTTCGCTATAGTCCTTTACTTCCTCCATAAAAGCCTTAATGGATTTAGTAGGATCGGTAAGGGTCAAGATTAGATCGTCAGTGTACAGCTTCAGTTTCAACTCTCTATGTTTAATAGTTATACCTCTTATTTGTTGGTTAGATCTTATTTTATTAGCCACGATTTCCATAGTAATTATGTAAAGGATAGGGGTCAGCGGGCAGCCCTGTTTTGTTCCAATTTTACAAATTGAACCATTCAGCGCAGATGTTAGGGCCCACTGTCCTCGCCGAAGGACTGGTGTATATTCATCCTATTTGCTATTATTGCAGCAAAGATCTTGACATCCGTATTTTTGAGGTAAATATGTCTATAACTTTCCACTTGACTTGGGTCTTTAATCTGCTTCAATATTGGTGTTATATTTGCTCTTAGCATTTCTTTAGGGAATTGGCCGGTTTCTACTATATTGGTAAATAAATCTGCTAATTGTTTTTTGAGAAGATCACCAAAGGCTTTATAAAATATATTTGAAAATACATCAGGTCCCGGAGTTTTATTATTCTCCAATTTTTTAATAACTTCCTCCACTTCTTGGGTCGTTATCCGAGCATTAAGGAGTGTTCTTTGAGAGTCTGATATTGTCAGGAGGTCAATAGCCTCCAGGTATTTGTCTATGTATTTTTCTTTTGTTGAGAGGGAATATAAGTCGCTATAATATGTATTAAAACATTTCCCAATAGACGTGGGAGAAATATGGATCTGGCTATTCATTTTTATTTTTGTTAGTCTACTTGAGACCCTTTTATCTCTGAGCTTCTTGGTTAGACGTTTGTCTGCTCTCTTCCCTATACTGTATTCTTTCAACTTAAGTTTTCCCCCCATTCTTTTATATGTTAATTTGATTAATTTGATCTTTAATCATCCTAATCGCTTCTGAATTTACTCTAGAGGGATTCATTTTGTTCTTTTTCACTTTTTCAGCTAGATTATAAAGAGGGAAAAGTCCAGACTTTTGTTCCTATTTGAGTGTGCTTCTAAGCTTATTAGGTTGCCTCTCATGGTAGCTTTAAAAGAACACCAGTTATTAGGATATGAGGTTTCGTTGGGCATGTTAATTTCAAATTAGCGTACTATCTGGGATCTAAGAGAATCTAGATTTGTTTTATTATGGAGTAGATAACCTTTTAACCTCCATATAGCTTTGTTTATAGTATTCCACTGGTCTCTCATAGTCCAGATATTAATGCTGTGGTCCAACCAGGTATTACCCCTGATTTCAATCTTCTCTACCTTTTCCAAAGCTATTGCGTTGCCCCCAGACCATGTCAATACGCAAATATGAGTAGTGTACTCTAGAAAAAAAAGTATAGTCCTGTCTCTCCTGGTAGGAAGATCTCCATAGGTCAAAAACATTCATTCAGTAACTTGTTTAGAGATTTGGCCATTTTTACAACAGAACTATTGGCTTTTAAATTATTACCAAACTTCTTATCCAAGATTGGATCCAAAACGCAGTTAAAATATCCTGCTATAATACACACTCCAGTTTTTATAGATTAAACTTGTTCTAGTCTGTCTCTAAGATTAATCACTGGGGGGGTGTTAGGCAGATATATATTGACCAACGTATTATTAATTTCATTTAGTTTACAAACAATAATTCAAAATCTAGCTTCGGTATCTGCAAATTGATATATTAAATCAAATTTCACGGAACTTGCCACAATAAAAGCCATCCCTCTTTTCTTCCTATCATTAAGAGAGGCATGAAATACATTTGGAAATTTAGCCCCTCCCCATTTTACGTTGTCTATCAACCTCCAATGATTCTTGAAAAAAATCGTAGACCAGAGGTTTTTCTTTTTCTCGTAAATTTAGGCCCTGAGTGTTTACTGATACCATTTTAACCATGTTCTTCAAAGAAATCTCCCGGTGCTCCCATCGGCATGCACAAACACTTCACAACATTGACATTTACATTACAATCATACTCTTCTATTCTGGTTGTAAGCCAGAAAATACAGGATGGCCTCTCACCCAACAAGTTGACCTTGAAGGTTAGAGCCATTCTCTCAATAGTTGGTTTGAAACAAACCCTCCTAACGGTAACTGTGTCTCAACAAGGACACATGGCTGGGGTCAAGAACCCTGCCCAAGGGGATGGGCCTTCATAATTTTTTCTCTTCCCTTATTCTTTCTGATATCCTTCATATTTCTCGTTAAGAGAGAGAGAAGAATGGAAGAGAGAGGGAGAGGAGAAGAAAAAAAATAAATAAAACAATTTATGTAGATACTCTGTCCCTTAGTGTTCTGTTTACTTCAGAACTCTACCAGTTTACCCCCCTGTATGTTTTGGATGCAGAACCAGCTTGGGGCGAATTAATCTAATGCTGTCCTCTTAAATACTATTGTGTTTAAAAACACTTGTGAAAAACCTTCATTAGTGCCTATATAACCTTATTAGTATACTTATTTTCTCTAGTGCTTATTCCGTGGAGTACACTTAAAAATAATAAAACAGAAAAAAAATATTGAACCCTATTATTTACGTTATTAGTAAATTATATTAGTGGCGTCCTTTAAACCAGTGTTGTACTTACAAACTAGTGTGAGAGTCCTTCCTTCTAGTAAGCTTCCTATCGTGAATTAGTCATTATTTATACCTCCTTGTTTCATGCATATTTGTGATCTTTAATTTTATGTGATCATATTTCCCCTATTCTCCCCGCTTGTTTCCTTTCCTCTCTTTTCCACTTACCCTTTCTGTTATCTATCATAGTGTTATAGTGTTTGAATAGTCATGTGAGTTTCTACTGTTTCTGTTATCTATGTTATTAGTAAAGATTTTACATGAATCATCGTGCTCTGTGTTAGAGAATGAGAAGAAAAAAAAAAACATGTAGTTTTATTTTAACTGTATAATATGCCTTTTGACTGTGTGGGGGCGCTCTGGCGCATGGAGCCTGTGCGTCTCCCGAACGAGGACCACCCCGGTGCCCCATTAGAACATTCCCACCAATTAATCAGAATGTTCGCACTTGCAACATAGGTGTGAAACCGCAGGGGAAGTAATTAATGAGCATTCCCCTGGGTGACCACCAGGGGGAGCGTTCGGATCCCGAAGAGGGACGCTTCCCTTGCGGGGGCTTCGCACCGGGACTCCAGGGACGGGTCCCTGATGTTGGTGGGGATCTCTTCTGGGGTACTGGTGGTCTAGATCACCCTAACCTACTCCTAAAGGAGCAATATTCACTGTTCCCCTGCCCAGGGGCTGCGAGGCCAGGCTCGTAGCTGCTTCAGTGGAGGTGGCCGCCGGGGAGAGGAGTGAGCCCAAGTGGGGACCCTGGGGCTGTGAGTTGGCTGGCTGCCTGGAAATCTGTGCTGACCAATGGGAGAAGGCACTCCCCTTCAAACTGGGTTTGCGCCATTCTCCTGATTGGTCGACACAAGGGAGCGCTGATTGGTCACAGTTGTACCTCCAGAACTGTGTCTCATCCAGTTACTGGGGGGGAAATGGGTCTCTTTGTATTTTAAATGGTAACCGGTCGGGTTACCAGGTGGTCCACTACATATATTACCGGACCTTAGAATAGCCGAACTTAAAGGGACACTATAGGGTCAGGAACACAAACATGTATGCCTGACCCTATAATGTTAACACCACCATCTAGCCCCCTTGCCCTCCTAAATATAGTAAAATCATACTTTTACTCCAGTCTGCTGCTAGAGGCTCTGCCCCTGATGTGCCTGCTTGGCTGACTTAAGCAGAAGTTGTGTTCTGAGCCAATCACAATTGGAAAGCATTGGATTGGCTGAGCTTGTCAAGGAGGCAGACCAGGGGCAGAGCCAGCACAAGCCAATCACAGCCCTGACCAATCTGCATCCCCTCATAGTGATGCAATGAATCAATGTGTATCCCTTTGAGGAAAGTTCAGTGTCTGGATGCAGAGGGTGGACATACTGAATGGCAGTGCAGCACTGCCCCAGGAAGCACCTCTAGTGTCCATCTGAGGAGTGGCCAGTGGAGGTATCACTAGGCTGTAATGTAAACCACAACCAAGCGGTACATGAAGGGCGAGAAAAAGGGAAGAACCATTTAAACAAACGGTGACGTCGAACACCGCCTAAAGGTGGGAGCGCTACCAAAGTAAGAATATGACCCTCGGGTCCGACTAAGGCTGATAGACAACTAAGGTCTGAACCGCCAGACCCATCTGAAAGAAAAACAAGGTATAATAACTGAAATAAATCCAGAATCAGTGAATGGGCAAAACCCGACAGAACCTACCATAGGAGCATGACAAAAATGCGTGTACCCCTTGGGGAGATGAATACCAGTCCTCAGGAATCGTAAAGGGAATTCTAAGCAGAGCGAGGCCCGCCGACAACAGTCGTACGCGCTACCTAATCTAATTAATATGGCAGTCCCCGGTAATAAAGTGACCAAACAATACCCGAACCCTGAAAAAGCGGTAGCAAAATTAGGAGATCCATACCAGACCCAACTACGTCAGGGTCGCCATGCAGACCAAAGTCTCACAATCCCCGAGATCAAATGAGCAAGGGTCCAGGGAATCCAGGAACTAGGTTCAACTCTGCCGAAGCGGAGTTCATAATTCGAAAATGCCAGCAGACTGAGGCACCTGTAGAAAGGTCCTGAGACCAAACAAACGGAGGAGACTCGTCCGCGTCTCCATGTCGAACACTCCTGGAAGGAAGTGTCCATCGCTGAGCAAACGGGTCCGTCATCCAGCCGAACAGGTCTGGGCCTGATGGGTCCTCCTCCGTGGACTAAAGTCTTGACGCCGGGTCCTCCCAGAGAAAACTATTCCATATGTACGAGAACTCGGGCAGAGGAGAGCGTAGGAGGCACCCCCTTGCATCCAATCCGCCCTCCAGGACTCCACTCCTTGAGATGTAGAGCAGGTCGATATTTCCTTGGCTGAAAAAAAAAAACCCGAAATCCAGGGACTCTAACAAGGGAAAACGCAGGGAGCGTCTGACCTTTCGGTCTGGGAGGTACCTCGCAGGGGGTCCGGCAAGCCCGTCCAGGTAGACCGTACAGCAAGATGTCCTATATTGATGAAGAGTCGCATCCGGGTCCCAACGCTTGGAAAACGAGAAGGATCTCTACAGATAGTTATGGTATTCCTGAATGTCCTTAATTCCTCCTAACCTGCCAACCAGTTTGTATTGTCGCCCAAATGACTGATGCGCAAGATACCTATCTCACCAGGGAGAAAATAGAGGCCACCTTACCAGAACTGGGCCCCGCGGTCCCTATACGTCTTTTGAGGGGCGCGTCTAATTCAAAGTAACTAATGAATATACATTCAATTGTAGACTCGTGCTGTGACTCCGAGGGGCTCAGATCCCTTCATCCCAAGCACCGCCAGCGGTCCAAATTCCATTTAGGATAGGGCCGTCTGCCCCCCCGACTCGGGGCCCCGTCTGGGATGTCATCCGAAAGTGGAGGTAAGTGTGAAATTCCGGGTCAAGGGTCCAATACCCTATAAAAGGTACGGGTTGGAGCTGAGATAAGCCTCTGTCAAGTATTTCCATGTAAAAAAAGGACATCTCTTATACTTCCTCGTATGTTCCGCTAGCACAACTCACAATCAGGTTGCCAGTGCGGACTTAATAGTATAGGCAGTGCAGTGGGTCACACTCAGGTTCCCCTGAATACTAGACAGGTGCTTAACCAGCAAAACCGCAGTGCCCCATCAAGGTCTAAGTCTGGGTTTGCGGCTACTTTGTTCGGGAGCCCGGCTGGGAATACCACTCGAATTATCCTGCGGGCTTCTCAAGCTAGAGGTCTACGGGCCCAGAAACGCACTGATGGTGCTTGATGATCGGGCAGAGACCATTCCAAAGAAACCAAGTGAGCAATGGATAGAGGGTCGAACAGGGGTTCGTTTAAGGCGATCCACAAGACGACCTCTTCTTCCAAGGTCATCGGGGCCCCTGTAGTGGACTTTGTTCTACATCTCATGGTGCCACTAGGGTCCGTCACCATAATCCACACCCCCATTGTCCTCTCCCTCCGAGGGGAACCGGTCCACCCTGACATTCAGCTAGGGCGGCCATGGTAGGGGGGGTTACGGGGGCCTTCACCCCTGCGCCACATAGGCAGTGTCGTCTGGCCGTAAAGGTCGATCGTATCAGGGCTAGACACTTCTCCGGAGTCTAATCTTTCCTGGTCTGGTTCGGGGCCTTCACCCTACCCGTAGTGCTTATGCGCCCTTGCCTGCTCTCCACTCGGAGAGTCTGACTCCTCCAAGTCGTCTGCCTTTTTAAGAAGGTGGTCACTGCCGCGTCCGGTGGTCATAGCCTCCCCCGCGCCATATAGGCAGGGACGTCTGGCCAATTGCAGAGGGGTTAGCCGCTCCTCGGAGTCTTATCTTTCCGGGAGCCTTGTTCAGGGCCTTCACCCTTCCAGTAGTGCTTATGTGCTCTTGCCTGCTCTCCCCTAGGAGAGTCTGACTCATTCAAGTCGCCTGCCATTTTAAAGGTGGGCCCTCTAGCGTTACGCTCCTGATAAGCTTAAGGGAGGACCCTGGCTGAAGCCTAATTCCACTGAGGCGGTCACTGCCATAGTAGTCATTGTCTGCGCTGTTAACCTGGATAAGGGTTCTCCTGTGCAGCGGTCCCAGGCAAAGCGACCTCTGGGAGTATAGAGGACAAGTGTCACCGGCAGGGAGATAGGGGCAGCACCCCATATAGTGACCGAGGCAAGTTGAGCAGCGCATGCAATGCACAAGCGTGAGTATGTGGCAGTAGGCTTGGCATGCAGACATTCTGGCACAGATAGCACAGGCCAGATCAATGGGGCACAGGCAGAGCAGGCCAATCAGTAAGGCACGGACAAAGCCGGCCAAGTCCTAGGGCACAGACAAGTCAGGACCTTCAGAGATGTACAGTTGAACTGTGCATTCCATTCTTCCGATAAAATGTACCTTTCGCTCTTCAGATAAGATGTAAATAACACTTCTTCAGATAAATAGCACATAACACACTTCTGTGTAACTGTACGTAACCTTCTGTGTAACTGTACATAACACTCTTCTGTGCAGCCGTACATAACATCCTTCTGTGTAAACATACAATACGTTCTTCTGTGTAACCGTACCTAACGCTCTTCTGTGTAACTGTACATGACATTCTTCCGTGTAACTGTACATAACACACTGCCGTGTAACTGTACATAACACTCTTCCGTGTAACTGTACATAACACTCTTCCGTGTAACTGTACGTACATCTTCTGTGTATTTGTACATAACACTCTTCTGTGTAACAGTACATAACATTCTTCTGTGTAACTGTACATAACATTCTTCTATGTAACTGTACATAGTATATTACTGTATAACTGTACATAGCCTTCTTCTGTGTAACTGTACATAACATTCTTCTATGTAACTGTACATGGCATTATTCTGTGTAACTGTACATAGCATTCTGCTGTGTAACTGTAGATAGCATTCTTCTGTGTGACTGTACATAGAATTCCATTGTGTAACTATAGATAATGCACTTCGGTTAAATAGTGCCTGACACTCCGTAAATAGGGAACTTGCATATTGAGTACACCTGTAGTCAGGGAACTCACCAACTGAGTTACCTCACAAGAGGTGCTCCATTGGTCAATATGATAAAACAGAGCGCTGCAAGCAATCATCTGAACAAACAAAAAGGGGGGGGATGAGTATAAGTGGTAACACTGCCAGTTGTGCCTGTAACCCTTGAGGGGTGGTGCACAGTTCTATATAGCATGCCTGTGATCTATATCATCCACTATGGTCCCCAGTAGCCTAAACTGCTAGCCACATGGGGCACAAAGCCAGGACAGCCTGAGGGTGCAATGCACCCAAGTCATAGCTGAGTCCCAGTCAAAGCTACAGCACATGTGCCTGCCATCGACGGAACTAATGCGGTAAGTCTGGTAACTGGCCGGCCCCGCCCCCACCCGACCACGCGGTCGCGGGGAAGTGGATGCTTGGGGCTGCCGCACTGCATGGGAAGGTAACACCCCCCTCCACCCACCCACGCTGTGGGAGCAGTTATACCGCGAGTGGATGCGTGGGTTGGGTGGGTGGTGGAAGCAGAGGATCTCGCTCAGCGGACGGAGCCGGCAGGCGGGATCCAACACGTGGGACCGCCGGAGTCTTACTCCGGGGTCCCGGCGGTTGGCAACGGAAAGCGGTCAGAGGAAAGTGAAGGGGGCAAAGCCACCCGGAAAAGATAAAGGGAGGGAGGGAAAAAAGGAACCCCCCCCCCAAACCCAAGAAAAAAAAAACGATCCCCAGACAGCGGGGCCCAAAACAGGAAAATGCAGAAAAGTCATAAGAGAAAATACATATCTACAGCAAAAAAGTAGGGACAGAAAAACACATTCTAAACAAATAAATCCCTGCAGCCATAAGAAGGTAGATGCAGAAAAACAGAGTAAATAAATCAATCACTACAGCACTAAACAGGTAGGTGAAGAAAATACAGATTAGCTAAATAAATCAATCCCTACAGCACTAAGAAGGTAGATGTAGAAAATACAGATTAGCTAAATCAATCAATCACTAGAGCACTAAGAAGGTAGATGCAGAAAATACAGTATAGCTAAATAAATAAATCCCTACAGCACTAAGAAGGTAGATGTAGAAAATACAGATTAGCTAAATAAATCAATCAATCACTAGAGCACTTAGAAGGTAGATGCAGAAAATATAGTATAGCTAATTAATAAATCCCTACAGCACTAAGTAGGTACATGCAGAAATACCCTCTAAACAAATAAATCAATACAGTAATAAACATATAAATACAGTAAAATATCCACAACCACCCATATATAACAGGAGGCAGTGGTACACTGACCTGTACTGACTGCGGAAGCAGCAAAGAAAGAGGAAATAGTTAATTGGGAGAAGCCTTTTTATAGATTCCTGATTTTTTTGTCTCTGGTGTTTTTATCTCTACGTTAATGTGCTGCTGTGGAGTTCTAGTAAAGAGAGACTTAAGCAAATATGAAGCCTCCTGTCATGCTATAAAATTAAGGCAAGGTCTTGCCTTTGAATTATATATATATATATATATATATATATATATATATATATATATATATATATACCACTGACTAATATTATTACACATTGATGCATGGTCTGTTGTCGATAATTATTCCCAAGCCTTTCTCATTTACTGATTTACTGTTTTCTATAATTCAGGCTTATTTAGGGACAAAAAAATAGAACAATATATTATATATACAAATATATCAATATATCAAAATTATCAAAATATTAAAAAAAATATATTTAAGAATAGAAAACCATTTTTAAAGTGTATTCAAAAAATTTTATAATTTTTTAAGCTTACCCAAATATATTAAATCAAGGCCAACATTTAGTATCATCTGCAAACCCTGAAAAACTCCACTTACTAACTAAATAAACTTTTTCATGAGCAATTGCTAAACTGCTATTTTGTGTGTAAGGAGTGTGGGAAAAGGATTGTAACTGGACAGGTGATGAGGTGGGTAGTGGCTGTGGAAAGATGAAGAAAAGCGATTAAATTAAAGGCAATTAGGAGATGGATGTGGCTGTGGGCAACTGAACATGGCTCATTGATGTGGCTGTGGGGTGAAGAAATGTAGAGTAATGTGCTATGTGGCATTCATATTTCATGTGTAGCCAATAACTCTTTTAAACATATAGTTCTCCCATCCTCCATTTCCAGGGACAGATTAAGAGCCCATTGGGCCTGGTGCTGACAATTATGTTGTGCATAATTGCAAAATCTTATCGACAGAAAGCACCAAAAGTCATACCTCCCAAGTGTCATGTATCTGGTGGAGGTGGTGCTGGAGGGAAACTCACAGGATATAGCTATCAGAAAACACATACCCTATGCTAATCTCTCGCTTTCATCTTTCAAGTAAATCCATACCTCTAACAGCAGGTTCGGTGAAGCAGAATGTCAGTGCGCAGGGTAAAAGGGTGGGCCACTGATGCGAGTCCCGTAACCAGAACCGCCCAAAGGTGCGAACATGCCCAAAAATGGCATATATATATTTATTTTTTGACAATTGGCCTATTCCTGGAGCTGCAACTCCATCAGCCCCTATGTTAATCCGGCCCTGTCCATCACACCTCGAACAATCGGGTGAGCTCAGTTGCTTGGTGAAATGCTACACTTTATAAATGACATACCTGGCTAATCATGGCAGCATCACTTATGGGTAGCTCCTCCCTTAGCAGTCACAGGACATGAATTAATTAGATTAATTAATTAGACTGATAGGTATAAAGAGTCCCTCCTCCCCTTACACCACAGTCTTTTTTCCTGTCCTTAGCAAGTTCTACAGGACTTTTTGGTTTTTATTTTATGGCCACCTTCCTGCGTTTGTCGTGGGTTCGTTCCGAATGAAGTTCAGCCTCTCTTCATTTGAAGGACCCAGTAAACAGCCTGCATGAGCAGGACTAACTGGGTCAGGTTCAGAGTAAGTACTGAACTGCTGCGTGGGATGTATGTCTAGTGTTATGAGGGAGACACTGTTCTAAGCTTCCTGGGGTTGGTTATCCTTAAAAATTCCCCCTTGTTCTGGAAGTGCCCCTAGTAATTGGGGTTGAAATCCCCCCTTACCTTGCTGGCAGTGCTTTGGGGATCCATACTGCAGTCTGCCTAATGGAGGGTGCTGTTGTGGTCTATTGAGAGTTGTGTTTTCTTGCCTGCATGCCCTGGGGGCTTTCTGGGAGTTGCTGTCCTTGTGGGGGCTGTGTTCAGCTCTTCCTCGGGCAGCGTTGCTGTTTTGCCGAGGTGTGCGTTCCAGCCGCGGAATTGCCGAACCCGGAAGTGCCTCGCGCCGGCCGCGAGGCTTGGAGCGCATGGCGTGCGTTCCAGCGCTTTGCGCCTGCGCGGACCGGGCGCAGAGGTATTTAAACAGGGGAATACTGACACTTGCCTGTCAGCTGTTCGGAACTTCTGATTTGCGGTCTGAATTTCGCCAGTTCTCCTTCTTGCTGTCTCCTGGCTGCCTGGAGTGTGTTTTCTGACGTTATGAGGTAGGATTGCCTGTTTCCATGGTTTTTGCTGGGGGCTTTGGGTTTGCTTTCCAGTTTGCCCTTTTGGACTTATTAGGAATGTGTTTCTGATTTTGCCTTTGTTCCTTTTATAGTATGGATTCTCCCTCTGCCTCTGCTAGATCCCTCTCTAGAAAACATAGGTGAGCCATTTATTTTGTTCAGAGGGGGGTTGTTAAAAGAGTGCCATACTGAGCCTGTAATATATGTTATATATGGCTTTATTTCAGCCCCAGCAAACAGTTGGATTCTCCAGCGAGAAAATCCAGAGAAAAGACCAACAGATGCATCAATTGTTCATCACCTGCTCCACCTGGAAGGAACCTCTGCAGGGAATGCTTGTCGGAAGCGGCTAATGTCCCCAGTAAGACTTCACCGCAGGACGACCTTAAGCTTTGGATTTCCAGTGCAATTGCTGAGGGCTTTAAGTCTACCACGGGATGTGGTGGCCCTCCTAAGAGACGCAGAGCGGAACCTCAGTCTTCCAGCTCTGAGGAGGATCCTGACCTGTGGGAGGTCTCTGATGAGGGGGCGGAGGAGGCTGACTATGCCTCCAGGTCTCTGGACTCTAAATCTATAGATCGACTTATTACCCTCCTCAGAGACACTCTTAGCCTCACGGAAGAAAAATCTGAATTGAGAGAGGCTGACAGGTTTTTTGAGGACTTGAAACCTAATAGACCAACGTTCCAAGTACATTCCTCTATAAGGGACATGATCATTCAGGAATGGAATAAGCCGGAGAGGAAGTCCACCTTGAAAAACAAATTCACAAGGACTTATCCTTATTCTGCCATGGACTGCTGCCTTTGGAATTCGGTTCCCAAGGTTGATGCCGCAGTGATCCATATGGCTAAAAAGACCACGCTTCCTATAGACTCCATGGCATACTTAAGAGAACCTATGGAAAAGCGTATGGATGGTGACCTAATTAAAGCCTATCTGGCGCTAGGCTCTGCCCTTCATCCGGCAGTGGCGCTGACCACTCTCTCCAGGGCCTTAAGAGTTTGGCTCGCTAATTTGGAGGAAGATATTGGTCAAGGTGTCCGTAGAGAACATCTCCTGGAAAGTCTCAAGGATTTGAGCCTTGCTACTGAATTTTGCTCTGAAGCCTCCCTGGACATCACTCGCATGATTGCCAAAGGTATGGCCCTATCTGTGGCCTCCAGAAGGGCCTTATGGCTTCATTCATGGGGGGCGGACTATGCCTCCAAAGCGTCCTTGTGTGGTCTCCCGTTCCAAGGGGACCTCCTGTTTGGTAAGATCCTGGAGGATGCCATTCAGAAAGCTGCTGATGGGAAAAAAGCGTTTCTTCCGCAAGTCAGCAGAAAGAGTTTTTCCTCCTCCTGGAAAACCAGGCGATTTAAGGATCGGTCCTTTCGGGACAGTAGAAGCTACAAGCCCGGAAGGGAGTATTCCAGGAACTCTTCGTGGAAGTCCTTCTCTCACTCCTCTTCCAATAAGGCTTCCAGAGGTAGAGGTGCCAGAACCTCCGGGAAGACCTTCTGAAGGTCCTCGGGCCCATCCGGGTACGGTGGGTGGAAGACTGCAGTTCTTTTACCCGGTATGGGCCGCAAATGTCACAGACGAGTGGGTCACCTCAATCATAAAAGAAGGCTACAGGATAGAATTTTCCTCTCGTCCACATGCTGCCCATTTCAGGAAATCAAAAGTGTCAGAAGGTGTCAAACGAAGGGCCATGAGGACTTGCATTTCCACTCTGCTGGAACAGAAGGTGTTGGAGGAAGTCCCTACTCACGAAAGGTTCCAGGGGATGTATTCCACTGTGTTTTTGGCCCCAAAGCCCCAGGGAAAGTGGCGTCTCATCCTGAACCTGAAAGGAGTGAACGCCTTTCTAGACGTAAGGACATTCAAAATGGAATCCTTACAGACTATCCTAAAGTGCATAAAACCAGGAGATTGGATGACCTCCATAGACTTAAAAGACGCCTACTACCAAATCCCTGTAAACAGCAATCACATGCAGTTCCTTCGGTTCTGGGCTTTAGGAAGACATTTCCAGTTCCGAGGGCTTCCGTTTGGTCTCAGCTTAGCGCCAAGGACTTTCTCGAAGGTCCTTGTCTCTTTGATTGCCGTCATAAGGATGAGAGTTATCGAGATATTCCATTACCTGGACGACATACTCATCATAGGGCCTTCACAAAGAATAGTGGAGCATCATACTTTAATGGCAATGAACGTCCTGCAAGATCACGGGTGGCTTCTCAATATAGAGAAAAGCTCCCTGATTCCGTCTCAGACCATCGTGTTCCTCGGAGCGGTGATAAATACCATTTCTGCCCGTGTGTTTTTGTCTCCAGAGAGGGTCTTGAAGATACAAGACAAAGTCAAGAAGCTCCAGGTTCTCGAAAGGGCCTCGGCAAGGGAAGTCATGAGTCTCCTGGGTTCTTTAACGTCTACGATAGGTTTGGTGAAGTGGGCCCAATGGAAGTTTCGCCCTGTACAGAGTTGTTTCCTTCTCCAGTTCGACAGAGAAGAAATGGATTGGGATCAGAAGATATCTCTGCCACTGCCAGTGAGAAGAGAGTTGAACTGGTGGAAGAACGGGAAGAACCTAGCAAAGGGCTTTCCCTTGGAAGAGCCTCCGTGGACCGTTATTACGACAGATGCCAGTTCTTCTGGTTGGGGTGCCCACCTCGATTCCTCGTGGACTCGGGTGGTGGACTCGAGAAGAAAGTCAGCTCCACTCGAACCTAAGAGAACTACGAGCTATTTCCAAGGCCATTCGGGTGTTCCTTCCGATGATCAGGAATTCCTGGGTGTTGATCAAGACGGACAACCGAGCGGTGGCCTCATATGTAAACAACCAGGGAGGCACAAGGAGCAAGCAGCTCTTAAAAGAGCTAGCTCCTCTAATGGAAATGGCCATGACCTATCTCCAGGGACTGAAGGCTATCTATCTCCCAGGCTCGGAGAACGTAGCGGCGGATTTTCTCAGCAGAACAGAAATTCTCCCGGGAGAATGGAAACTTCACCAGTCAGTTTTTGCTTGGATCACCCATCGGTGGGGCATGCCCCAGATCGACCTGATGGCCTCGTTCAGGAATCGCCAGGTGGAGAATTACTACTCCCTCCACCCAGAGAGTCAGGCACTGGGCCAGGATGCTCTATCTCTTCCTTGGTCGTTCGATCTGGGGTATGCGTTCCCTCCCCTACCCATGATACTCAGGTTCCTGAGGAAAGTTTGGTCAGAAGGGAATAAGGTTATTGCCGTAATCCCAATTTGGCCTCGAAGGCCGTGGTTTCCCCTACTGTCAATGTTGAGCCAGGAACAGCCTCGGCCCCTGCCTGTTCTGAAGGATCTGCTAACGCAGGGTCCAATATTCCATCCTCATCCGGAACGCCTCAAATTGGGGGTGTGGGTCTTGAAAAAGAAAGACTTCAACAGTTAGGCCTTTCAGAAGCAGTGGTCAATACCCTCTTACACTCAAGGAAGGCTTCTACGTCCTCATGCTACCATAGAATCTGGGATGTGTTTCAGGAATGGGCTTCGGCCAAGCGAGTTGACTTCATACGCCCTCGCAACACTGAAATCTTGGAGTTCCTGCAAGAAGGTCTGGATAAGGGTCTTAGCATCAGCACTCTTAAAGTTCAGTCTTCGGCCCTGTCAGCTTTGTGCAACACCTCTTGGTCATCAGACCCATTGATCTCCAGGTTCTTCAAGGCAGCTTTCAAGTTGAGACCACCTTCGAGATCCACTACCCCTCCTTGGGACCTTCCGCTTGTTCTCGACTACCTGACTGAGGATCTATTCGTTCCTCTTGTGACTTTGGATGCTGTCCTCCTAACTTACAAAACATTGTTCTTAGTAGCAATTACTTCCGCTAGGAGAATTTCAGATATCAAGGCCTTCTCCACCTTGCCTTCTTGTCTACAATTCTACCACAATAGGGTGTGCCTGAAACCTAATCCAGCATTTCTGCCTAAAGTGGTCTCTCGTTTCCATCTATCTCAAGAGGTGGTCCTGCCATCCTTCTACCCCAATCCTTCTTCACCAGAGGAGATCAAGTGGCAACGTTTGGATGTCATGAACTGCCTGTCTATGTACCTTTAACGTTCTGCTCCTTACAGGAAAACTCACCAGCTTTTCGTTTTGCCTTCAGGGGCCAGGAGAGGTGAGGCAGCCTCTCTATCTACGTTGAAGCGTTGGATTGCTCTTGTAATCAGAAAGGCATATCTCAATAAAGATCGCTCTCCTCCACTGAAGATAAAGGCTCATTCAACCAGAGCATTGTCGACTTCATGGGCTAATTGGGCAGAGGTTCCATACGATGACATTTGCAAGGCAGCCACCTGGTCTTCCCCGATGACGTTCATGAAACACTACAAACTAGATGTGGATACTCCTTCCACCTCATTTGGGAAGAGTGTCTTGTCTACGGTTTCTTTGTCCCGTTGATATTAAATTCAGTCATAGCATAATAATTTGTTCTGTGTATTTTATCGTGATTTTATTCCCACCCTATTTTCTGTGAGCTTGGGTATTACCCATAAGTGATGCTGCCATGATTAGCCAGGAATAGAGAAAATTTATGACAAACTTACCGTAATTTTCTTTTCCTGGCTATTTCTCATGGCAGCATCAGGGTTCCCGCCCATTTTTTGTTTCAGCTTTATAATTGGACTGTGGTGTAAGGGGAGGAGGGACTCTTTATACCTATCAGTCTAATTAACGAATCTAATTAATTCCTGTCCTGTGACTGCTAAAGGAGGAGCTACCCATAAGTGATGCTGCCATGAGAAATAGCCAGGAAAAGAAAATTACGGTAAGTTTGTCATAAATTTTCTCTATTTGTGACTACATCTAATGATATCACTCTGCTCATCAGTCTGTTTTATATAAACATATACAGTAGCAATTTAATTTTCTTCTTGTGTTATGCCATAGGAAATGCTCTGAAGGTACTTCCAGGCATATTACATAAAGTATAACAAATCTAATTTTAATGTAACATAACTAGAGATATACTTAGCATATAAGCAAGTGTATCCCTGGTTATGTTACAATTTTAATGTAATCTACCTGATTAGGTTTATGGGTTTATTGAGTGATTTTTACACACACAGTTAAAGCACTCTGTACAATAACAGCATTAATGCATTCCACGCAAGTCATTAAGTCACTAAGTTATCAAGACAGAGACAGCAACACAAGAATTGATTCTAAATGGTATGCCAAATCATCATTCATTTAGGCTGATGTAACTATTTAAGCAATTAATCCAATTCAGCTGTAAAGTAAGAGAACTTTTTATACACCACAGCTATTACGCTGTACGTTTGATTTTATTTAAATGGGTAATAAAACTTATGATCAGGAAAAGGTACAGTAGATGGTATTCCCTGTTTACATATAAAATAGTCAGATGAATATAGGATTTTCTTTGAGACTACCTTACGTTCTCAAAAAGTTTACAACTTTGAAAAGACTGAATCATGTCATTTAACCACACAGATACAAAAAAAAGTTCCACCACTGCATTTTTGCTCAGTTTATTAACTGTTGTTTTGGTCGTTGTACTGTCAGGAAAACCATGATTTGTCATCTTTTTGTTTCATTATGGTTACATTTTCAGTATTTATGTATACTTGTTTATCAATCACCGCAGTAGTTATAGAGCTATTCAGATATTGGATCCAATTAATAAACATGCTAAGCATCTGATGACTTAACAGACCATTGGATTTTCACTACCTTACTAATTAGGTTTTAAAAATCAAATTCATGGTAGTTAGAAACTGGCTTTCTATGTTTACTGTAGATGGTATGCATAAGTAGTTCCTTGCTAAAAGTAAATCTCAGCATTGCATTAAATATTGATTGGATATATATATTATATTCTCTAAAGAGAAACAGACATGAGAACATGAGCCAGCTATGGTGACGCACATATCAATACATTAAAGTGTAAAATACAACTGACATTTCAAACTACCTCCGGGAATATGCTATGCTTACTTAGAGATAAACCACCCATTTATGATGCTTAATCCAACCTCAACAAATCTACTGAACATCAATTCAAACTCCCTGTCAAATACTCACACATTAGTGAACAATGTCACTTAACCTTTATGCTTCATCTATCTAGCCTTCATTTGTTTGTCAGTAAGAATAGTTTTAGTTTATTTTGGAATGCTTTTAAACATGTCTCTCTGTGTGCAATGCATACTATACCATTCTTTAAGAAGAAAAGGCTCAATTTCCCTGAATGATGAATCATAAGTAGGATATTTAGATCTGCTGTTGTGTGCTCGGGTGCAACACATAAGGAATTCAACCTAGGATTTGTGCAAACATTTTTAAATTATGATGGGGCAGTGTTTTCACCACACGGTGCGTCGATTCATGTAAAATGGCTTCATTTTCCTTGACTAATGACATATATACTGTTAGCATTACCAAGAGCAAGGACAAGCAATACAATTGCATGTCTCATGAATGAAGCTGGGGCCTTCTAAAGTAATTTTAGGGAAATCAGTTTGCTACACAGAGGCATAATGCTTAATAGCATATACCCCAACTTCGGAATTCAGTAACGTGGGACGCCAGTGGGCATGGAAAAAGGGTGGCGGGCAAGCTGTCAAAAGGGGGGTCGACTTGCCAAGACAGGAGGCAGGTACATCTGAAACTATAGTCTTTTTTAATATATATGTACATTATTTTTATATATGAATTTTTGATTTTTGAAGGCTTACCCAAAATTATGAAATCATTTAGAAAGCTACTCCATGACATAATAAATCAAGGCCATTGTCAGGACAGCAGGACAGGACTAATCTGGTCAGATGGAAGGCCGGCACAAAGGGACATAAATCGCTGAACCTTTTTTTTTTTTTTTAAACCAGCAAGCAAATAATTTTAAACAAATATACAAACCAAAATAAAGCTATAAAAACTTTGAAAAGTATGTAAAGAAAAATCCCTAAGATTTATCAACTATAAACTCAGTCAGATAGCATTGTTGGGCACTCCTCTCAGCTGTTGGAGTCTCTCTCCCTTTTGACCCCACCTCCCCCAATTAATCCAGTCCAGACAAGTCGACTAATGTCAGAAACAGGGCATCATTGTGTAGCAGCAACTAATTCCTTATACTTACCGTATATACCCGTGTATAGGTCGAGAAATTTTGCCTGCAAACTTAATGTTATATTGCAGGCTCGACTTATACACGGGTGTAAGGGGGGATGGCCGCATCAAAGTGGTGCCGCTGGACCGGGCGGCCGCCTAGCCGGTCCGGCGGTATAATCACTTTCGTGCTTTCTGACTGCAGCTGTCAGAAAGCACGAACTGAAGGAGAAGGGCGGCGGCGGCGGGATTTTCAGGGTAGCGGGAGGGAGAGGGAGGGAGGGGGAGGGAGGGGGCGGGACATTTATATTCGTCGGACCGGCGGGAGCACATAAAACCACTCTCCCGCCGGTCACTCTCTTACCCCTCCAGATGTGCCGGCCAAATGAGGGGACGTGAGCTGCAGCCAATCAGCTCACATTATGTTAAGGGCTGCTGGGATACATGACATCATATCCCAGCAGCCAAGTGTTCTAAGTGTTCTAAATAGAGAAGGCTGGCCACTGGTACACACATTTGTTTAATGTATAAAAAAAAAAGTGTTTATAAGTGAGTTTGTGTCAGTGTGTATGTTTGTTTGTCAGTGTGTGTTTCTGTCAATGAGTGTGTGTGTATGTGTTTCTGTCAGTGTGTGTTTCTGTCAATGAGTGTGTGTGTATGTGTTTCTGTCAGTGTGTGTTTCTGTCAATGAGTGTGTGTGTATGTGTTTCTGTCAGTGAGTGTTTCTGTCAGTGAATGTGTGTGTTTGTCAGTGTGTGTATGTGTCTGTCAGTGAATGTGTGTGTTTCTGTCAGTGAATTTTTGTGTTTCTGTCAGTGTGTATGTGTTTGCCAGTGAGTGTGTGTGTTTCTGTCAGCGAGTGTGTGTGTTTGTCAGCGAGTGTGTGTGTTTGTCAGCGAGTGTGTGTGTTTGTCAGCGAGTGTGTGTGTTTCTGTCAGCGAGTGTGTGTGTTTCTGTCAGCGAGTGTGTGTGTTTCTGTCAGCGAGTGTGTGTGTTTCTGTCAGCGAGTGTGTGTGTTTCTGTCAGCGAGTGTGTGTGTTTCAGTCAGCGAGTGTGTGTGTTTCTGTCAGCGAGTGTGTGTGTTTCTGTCAGCGAGTGTGTGTGTTTCTGTCAGCGAGTGTGTGTGTTTCTGTCAGCGAGTGTGTGTGTTTCAGTCAGCGAGTGTGTGTGTTTCAGTCAGCGAGTGTGTGTGTTTCAGTCAGCGAGTGTGTGTGTTTCAGTCAGCGAGTGTGTGTGTTTCAGTCAGCGAGTGTGTGTGTTTCAGTCAGCGAGTGTGTGTGTTTCAGTCAGCGAGTGTGTGTTTCAGTCAGTGAGTGTGTGTGTTTATGTCAGTGAGTGTGTGTTTCTGTCAGTGAATGTGTGTGTTTCTGTCAGTGAATGTGTGTGTTTCTGTCAGTGAGTGTTTCTGTCAGTGAATGTGTGTTTCTGTCAGTGAGTGTGTGTCAAGAGTCAATGAGTGCATTTGTGTATATGCCAGTGAGTGCATGTGTGTATATATTAAAGGAACAGTATAGGGTCAGGAACACAAATGTATTCCTGGCCTTATAGTGTAGGGTCCCTCGCTGTTAAGGTGTACCGCGAGGGAGCATGATAGAGAGACATTTGTGTTATATTTCCAGTCTCTCACGTGCAAGGTCAGCCTCGGGAGAAAGGGAATAGACACACACAAGGGGCGGGGGGGGGGAGAAAGAGACAGAGGGGGAAGAGAGACACACACAAGGGAGGGGAAGAGAGACACACAGGGGATATGGGATAATGAAACAGGGGCAAGAGAGAGACACAGGGGGAGGGAAAAAGAGACAGAGGGGGAAGATAGAGACTGGGGAGAAATGGACACATAGGAGCAGTGAGGGGGAAAAAGATACATACTGGTACACCATATAAGGGAACTTGATTGACTATTTACTCTTGTTTGTTGTCTTCAGAAAAATTAGTTTTGCAAAGAAAAAGAGAGCTTCTTACACTGCTGCGCTTAAATTGAAAGTTATTGAACGTGCAAAGGAAGCCAATAATAGCGTAGCTGCAAGAGAGTTTAGCATCAGCGAAAAACTCGTAAGAGATTGGAGAAAAAATGAGGCTAAATTGCAAGCCATGCCAAAGTTGAAGAAAGCATTACGTTTCAAAGCTACACCTTTTGATGGAATGGAAAAGGATTTGAATGACTGGATAATGGAATGTAGACAAAATGGATATGTTGTGACTCGCTCGAGCATTCGAATCCGAGCACTTCAGATTGCAAAAGAAAAATATTTGGCGACTGAAGGTATGGCACAATTTAGAGCATCGTCTGGTTGGTGCACACGATTCATGAACCGATATGGATTGTGTCTTCGTCAGCGAACAAAAATCGCTCAAAAGCTGCCTAAAGAGCTGGACGAAAAGGTCATGTCATTTCACAAATTCATTATCAAACAGAGAAAAAAGAATGCTTTCGCTCTGAATAACATTGGTAATATGGACGAAACTCCAATGACATTTGATATGCCTGGCAATCGAACTGTAGCAAGCGTTGGAGAAAAAACTGTACTTATAAAAACAACCGGTCATGAAAAGTCACATTTCACTGTTGTACTGTCTTGCCTGGCAGATGGCACTAAACTGCGCCCGGTAATAATATTCAAGAGGAAAACAATGCCAAAGAACTTAAAAATTCCGGCAGGAGTAACTGTTCGTGTTCACCCTAAAGGCTGGATCGATGAGGAGGGTACAAAGTTGTGGCTGCGCAATGTGTGGGACAGGCGACCAGGCGCAGCACTAAGAAAATGTCCGTCATTATTGGTGTGAGATATGTTCCGTGCGCATATAACAGAGGATGTGAAGGACGAAGCAAAGAAAATGGCAACCACATTAGCAGTGATTCCAGGCGGCCTAACATCAATGCTCCAGCCATTGGATGTCTGTCTCAACAAGCCTTTCAAGGACCGATTGCGCAATATGTGGCAACAATGGATGTGTTCTGGTCAAGCAAAGTTAACGAAAGGAGGGAACTTGATGAAACCAGACATTGATTTGATAACGAAATGGGTAAAGGATGCTTGGGATTCATTATCACCAGAAATGGTCAAGAAGTCGTTCCTGAAATGCGGAATTAGTAACGCAATGGATGGATCAGAGGACGACGCAATCTATGAAGAGGAAGATGAATCGGCTTCATATACCAATTCAACAGAAGACGACAGCGAAGACGACGTTTACGCTGATGGCATCACCGAAGAACAATGTTGTGATTTATTCGGACATTCTGACGATGAAGAGTCAGAGTTTGAAGGATTTGTATAGGCCAAACTAAGTTTGTGCTATTTTGGAGGGCATAAATAAAAAGTCCATGTAATAAGTTTAAGGAATTCGTTACAGTTAATAAATTAAATGTTCTTGTTCATGACTGTTGATTTTTTTTTAATCCAGTTTTTAGCTGACATGTTTGATTGTTCCAGGATCTTACCTAGGTAAAATCTGACAAAATTATAAAAATCACAGAATTTCATAGCCCCAAGTTTTACCCTCGACTTATCCACGAGACATAGCATATTTCACAATTGTTGGTCACAAAACTGCACTCGACTTATACACGAGATCGACTTATACACGAGTATATACGGTAACAGTAAACATTCAAAAAGATGAGGGAGAATAAAAATGTATCATTTAAAAAAAAAAAAAAATTGCCGCAGCTCCAAAAAACTTTTATATAAACGGTTTAATCGTAATGATCCTTAACACATTTCAGCAAATGCATATTAAGGTTCCCTCTCGGTGCTGGTATCCTCCCTGTAGTTATACACAATTACACGCAAAGAAAAGATGTATTGATCCACACTTATAGGTAATCCCACACAGTATACAAGAAAAAAATCATAGAAAAATGCACATTTATTGCATTAAAATATAAATCAATATATTTTGTCAATGCGTGGAGCTCCTTATTCTCCCTGTGCTCACGGACACAACAGGGAGAGAGAAAACTGACACCAGAGCCTCCTCTTCATAAATCGCACCACTGATCAGACTTCCTGTTTTCTCTTGTTGGGATGTTACAATGCACTCTTCCAGTATTTCTAGGGAAAAGACTCTGATTGGTTAGATCAGTGTCCCCCTGAAGGTGGGGAGGAAAGAAAAAAAAACAAATAAGCAGTTAAATATGAAGGAAAAAAAGAATCATATCTTAATATTGTTGCATAAGCTATTCAGCTGATTTAACTTTTTAAGATAAACTTCTAAAATTATTTTTTAACATAAGGATATATAAAAAAAGATGTCATATATAAAACAATATATCAATTTAAAAAATAATAATATCAAAATATGACAGAATTAAATGCGCCCAACACTTCTCAACTGAGAGAGTTCTGTTTAGCGACATCTTCAGACGCTGTAGCTACAATCTCCCTGTATGTTTTGATGGAAGAGCAGTCCACGCTAGCCATCTTCACAAGAGCAAGCCCTCGCCAACCTCTTTCTGAGGCGCCTTCACAATGTACAAGGTGTAACTTTTAAATAATCAATTAAATCAGGCATGGCCATTTTATCTAGAAAGTGCAATATAATGAATATAATTATAAAAACATTGCATAGTCTAACAACATTTTTATTTTATGAACTTTATTTTATTTTTTAGAATGTTGTACAGTTCCAGATTGGACTAGTTTTACTATTATGTGCATTTTTGGGTTTTGCTTCCTTCTGTTTTCCTGTGCATTGGACTCATGTCAAACATTTATTCTTTTTGTTTGCTCAGCTATTTGCCATCGTATCCCCTTCTACTTGGGTTCTATCAAAGTAACGGTTATCTTTGCAAGGATATCCAGATTACTGTGCTTACAGAGTAAGCATCTTTGTCTAATGCTTACAGTAAGCTTTTGTCTGCAGTTTGCCTCATGGAAAGAGTACATCTGCTCGAACAGTGTACCACTCCAGTAAAAACAACATATTTTTTCTATCTTTGCCAATGCCAATTATATCTGTGCTATTTATAACCAGAACATTACAATGTACAATACAAGTAATACAATATGGAAAGATGCTGACAGCACTCATTTCTCTAAAGGGCTTAAAAATCTAAGCAGTTTAATGATTTGATTTTATTCTATTCTCTTATTATTTTTCATTATTAAAAGTTTTAAAGCCAAATAACAATTTCATGACTCCAATGTATTGAGCCCCCCCCCCCCCCCCCATCCCTCCCCCCATTCATTATAAATGTCACTGGAATGATTTTAATGACACTAGCATAATTGCTGTAAAATTATCCAAAAACATTTTCCCGGAAAGCTTTAAATTGGGCTCAGGATCCCAAATGTGAAATTGAGAAACAACTTTCACCTTCTTCCAAGACTAAGTCTGGATGCACCTTCTCCTGGCACAGTGTCTGATTTACTGTCCCTCCTTCCCACTGTATAGTGACAACGCCAGCAATATGCCACAAAAGACTCACATTTACATTTAGAAAAACCATCTGCCGCTGCCACCACCCGTTGATTTCGGAAAACCATGCAGAATATGGCAAAAACTCCTGCTGTGTTTCTTCATTATGACTGCAGCATACGATTAAACAGGCATCAAGCTATTTCAGATAATACAATAATAAAACTTCTAGTAAAGTCAGCATTAAGGACAAGAGTAAGTAAGATGATGAAAGAGAGTAACAGCTAAACATCTGCTTGAAACGCTGCACATACAGAAATATATTCACTTTTGTACAGAGGGTTTGTTGCCACTTGGCACCCATGATTCAGGCAGCCCATAACTCTGCTCTTGACCTAATGATAAATCTGTGAATTAAATACATTAGTTGTTATCGCAGAGAGCAAGGGGGAGCCTCTATACCCCTTCCCTTATTGTCTTCCTCCATCTCTTGTTTCAGCCCTCCCTGCCATCCACACATTCCTATACTTATAAGAACGGTCCAATCAAGTGCTTTTTCTCTTCTACAGGATTTTAGAAGGGGTGATGGGGGGCATTCATAGTTTTAAAAAATTATTATTTTAAAACGATTAGATTAACCCATACATCCCATGTGTCACTATTTAGGAGAGAGAGTTCTTTTTTATATTCTAATGTCCCTATTTTCTGAGAGCTCCTTATTGTTGGTGTGTCTAAGTATATGACAGAGCTCAACGGCAATAATTCTCAAAGTAAAGTGTCTTTAAACTACAATAAATGTGAAGTAGAGCCACGAGTATTACCCTACTCACAATCTAGCTGCAAGTACAGCCTACAACTGCTATCCTTCTTTTTATATATATATATATATATATATATATATATATATTGCTTACCTATTGCTGTTAGATATTCCTTTTTGTTTTTGTTATCAACTCAACTATAGTACCTCAAGCCCTTCTTTTAAACTTGTCTATTGATTGAAGTCGCTATGTTATTATTGTTTTCACTCGGTTGACAACAGTTAAATTTCAAAGACCACGAGAAGACATGCATAATGATAATAATAATAAAACACATTTTATTGTTTATGTGTAGTGATGTCGCGAACATGAAATTTTCCGTTCGCGAACAGCGAACGCGAACTTCCGCAAATGTTCGCGAACGGGCGAACCCGCCGCACCGCCATAGACTTCAATAGGCAGGCGAATTTTAAAACCCACAGGGACTCTTTCTGGCCACAATAGTGATGGAAAAGTTGTTTCAAGGGGACTAACACCTGGACTGTGGCATGCCGGAGGGGGATCCATGGCAAAACTCCCATGGAAAATTACATAGTTGATGCAGAGTCTGGTTTTAATCCATAAAGGGCATAAATCACCTAACATTCCTAAATTTTTGGAATAACGTGCTTTAAAACATCAGGTATGATGTTGTATCGATCAGGTAGTGTAAGGGTTACGCCCGCTTCACAGTGACAGACCAAACTCCCCGTTTAACGCACTGCAAACAGTCCATTTGCACAACCGCAAACTCCCCATTTGCACAAGGTTGGATACCAAGCTAGCCATGTCCCGTTCCTTGTCCTCACTGATGTCATTGAAGGTCTCTTCCTCCACCCAGCCACGTACAACACCAAGGGTCCCCGAAAGGTGACAACATTTTTTTTTTTAAATGTACACTACTGTTACACCAGATATGAGTTGCACTGGTGTGACACTGTGCCCTGGCAGGCCCTGAAACGCACACGTGTGAAGGAAACTGACTGCTATTATTTCAGTCAAATTTCTAGTTTTTTTTTTAATGTACACTACTGTTACACCAGATATGAGTTGCACTGGTGTGACACTGTGCCCTGGCAGGCCCTGAAACGCACACGTGTGACAGAAACTGACTGCTATTATATTACAGTCAAAAAAGTTTTTTTTATTTTAAATGCAAGCTATTGTGACACCAGATATGAGTGGTGGCACTGGGACCACCTTAAAAATATTGGATATCGCTAAAAATCATGATCACTATATACTTTCTCTACAAACCTCTAAAACTAACCAAACTACTCATCCATCCGCTATACCACTTTATCCCACCTAGAACTAGTGCCCAGTTAAAATACTTGACTGGGCACTAGTTATAGGTGGGATAAAGTGGTATAGCGGATGGATAAAATACTTGCCCACACTCAGTCATGCCACACACATTTCACCACTACTCTCACTGAATCCCTCTGACTACGGCTAAATTCATCTTCTACATCAGAACACTACTCCTAAGATTGGGTTGTATCCATGTCTCGGGTCTTTCATTTAGAATAGGGGCAGCTTCGGTCTCCTTCAACACTGACACTCCAGTGCATATTATTAAAAGATTGGGCAGATGGAAATCCTCAGTCTACAACCGATATATTCCTCATCCCGAGAAAGAAATGAGGGAAGCTTTTAAAAGTTTGGCTTTGTAAATTTGATGCAATAAGTGTGTTTTTCTTTAATACCTTTTCACCCTCTTTGCATGAACCCGATTTACATATATTACTAATATGTTTCTGAACATATATATTATATTATTCACTCACTCACTCACTCACTCTCTGGGCCGGCCTAAGACATCATGCTGCCTAGGTCCAACGATAAATGACTATGGGGGATAATGTTTAATAAACACAGGTTACTGGCTATGGGGAGGATAATGTATAATAAACACAGGTTACTGGCTATGGGAGGATAATTGAATACAAGTGAATGCACCAAACTCCTGAACTGCATACAAGGGAATAAGGTAGCACTCCAAACTCCCGAACCGGAACCTCACGAATAGCTGCTAGCAGACGAACTGGCAATCAGTCTCTAACAGCATACAGTGAATCCCCCCAAAGACGAGACAGAGCTCCGTGTTGAGGGTCAAGCAGTGGTCTGGTTTATTATGGGATACCCGCCCAGTATTTATGCAAGTTTCCCACCTGGTGGACACTCCCCTAGGGGACCAGATGGAAGACTGGGACAAGGGACAGACATACACCAATTACAGACACACAGCAGTAAAACATCCCCCCAATGCATCCTAATTCCCTCCCTCTATCCTGGAGATAATTGAGAAGTAATTCAATTATCTCCCAGGACAGAGGCAAGACTCCATTATACACGTGGGGACACAAAGACAGTAAAACACTTTAAAATACATAAAGTCACCTTGTCTACATAAAACACAGACATTTCACATATCCCCAGATAGCTGGGATCTGGGCGCACAAAACTATCGAATAGCGCTCAGATCCTATTCACACAGTTCAATTGCCATGGAGCCAAAGTCTTTAACTACACAAATGGGCTCCATGGCATAGCTATCTGGGTTAACACATTCACATAAAATAACATACCGAATAGACATGTATTCGTTAAACTGTACAAACAGAAACCAGGCGGCGGACGGCTCAGCGGTGTTCGTGCAAATAAGTGTCCGTTTTTAGTTCCATAGTTTAAGTGCCGAACACCGCTGGCCGTACGGGACTTTTAAAATGGCCGCCGCCACGTGTTCGGTAAACGAACAAAGACCACCCTGTATTCGTCAATTAAGATGCGGTTAACCGCAGCTTTAGGGAGGTAAATTGGCAGCACACTCCAGCCCCCGGCAGAAAGGCACAAATAAGCCTTTCTGCAGGGAAAATAAAGTATTTTTTAAAGTCTGGTCCATAGTCCAAAGGCAGCAGGTGGGCAACCAGGCTTCTCCAATGCAATGTGGCGAGATTGCTCTCGTCACAATGTATAATAAACACAGGTTACTGGCTATGGGGGGATAATGTATAATAAACACAGGTTACTGGCTATGGGAGGGATAATGTATAATAAACACAGGTTACTGGCTATGGGAGGATAATGTATAATAAACACAGGTTACTGGCTATGGGAGGATAATGTATAATAAACACAGGTTACTGGCTATGGAGGATAATGTATAATAAACACAAACACAAAAAAAATGAATGCAGCTTCAGAATTAATCTAAATTGTATGCTGTCTAGGAGGTGGGAGGGTCTGGGAGGGAGGGTCTGCTGCTGATTGGCTGGAATGTGTCTGCTGACTGTGAGGTACAGGGTCAAAGTTTACTCAATGATGAAGAATAGGGGGCGGACCGAACATCGCATATGTTCGCCATCCGTGGAGAACGCGAACACGCTATGTTCGCCAGGAACTATTCGCCAGTGAGCCGTTCGGGACTTCACTATTTATGTGTTTTTTCCTGCTTACTATCTCAATTAGATATGTATTGCTATACATTGTGCAACTCCAAGCTACTAGAAAATAAATCTCTGTACAGGTGACATGTTTAAGATTTTCTTACGTATTTATTAAAACTCTTAATATTAAGAATAAAAAAAAAACTACAATAAATGTGTTAAGAAATCTGTCAGTGTAAATAAGGTCAATTTGTATTGTTCTAATTTACATTTTAGTTGCACGAATTTATATTATTAAATCATCTACAATTTCTCAGAACCCATGGCCACACCCCTAAATTAAAGTGTCTTTTTGAATTGTTGGGAGGTATAATAACCCTTTAAGTGCAATTTTAAATATATGAAATTCCATCTATACATTGTGCTACCAGAACTTCTCTCTCATTTGGAGATATTTAGATAATCCTTATTAACATTATGTTCCCTCTCCTCGTCTGTATGCTGTGAGAGAGAGCAGGAAAATCCTCATATAAGTGGTTCCCCTGCTGTCTGTAGCTGTAGTCACTGTGATATCCCACTAAGTCAACTATGCTTTCAGTTCAATTACTCTGACCTTAAATTTGAACTTCACATTGCGTTCATATTAAAATCTTACCTTAGTAAATAACTCTGAGAGTGGCAGATGTCTGATCCTGATATGCTGGCAATGAAGCCAGCCTGTTGGCGTTCCCTGCTTTGGGAAGTGTCACAGTAAGTTCACTTTAAAGCTTAACTCACTTTAGATGTTATCTTTTTTTTTTTAAGTTTTCATTGAAACAAATAATTGGGCATTAATCTATAGGACCGCCCCTCTAAGTTATTAAAAATATAATATACTGCAGTTCTCAGCATTGCTCAGCACACACCCAGCCATCATAGCAGCCGTTGTGTGGTCCAATCACAGGCATCTCATAAAGAATCCTTTGATTGGATCATTTAACTGGCTCAGAGCGCATGCGCATGTTCTGAACCAGTGAGGGGAAGTGGAGTGGGGAAGGAGACAAGTAGGATAGAGGGAAGTTTAAAAGGAAGTTAACAGAGGGTTTAGGGAGAGGGCAATGCTTCAGTGAAGGAGAGAGAGGATGGAAGGGAGCCACAAGCTTCCCCTTCTGCAAGGGGCGAAGCAGAGAAAGTCTTTTGCCAGTGAGCAGTGCATGCTGATGACCAACATAAATTGACAGAATGGACATAAGGCAGTCCAAAATAACATTCTGGGATGCCAAAGTCATATGTGCTGGGAGTGTAACTAGCCCCCACACAAAAGTGCAAATATCTCTGGATGTGCAGCGTTTCAAGCTAAAAAAACTTCACATACAGAATCCTTCCTCTAGGACCACTTCAAAAAGCAAAAGTGGTCATGGACATTAGAATAACCCTTTAAGAATGAGCATAGGTAACAGGATGAAGGAGACCATGAGATTTAAGGAACAACTTAGAAAGGGCATAAAAAAAGAAGATAAAGGAGGAGAGTAAGCAAGAAAGGTGAAATACCATAGCAATATTAAAGAGCTGACTTTAGAATGTTAATATGATCCTATCAAGCGCTATACCTCTACAAAATACATTTGCAGAAATTACATTGGAACTTAAAATTTTAGGACTCAAATATACATCTGTAAATATATCAGAGTGGGTGAATTTTTCCTTATTTTACTTAGCATTTGCAATTCCCGTGTCCCTTTCCACAAAACACAGTTTAGTGAATTTACCAACAATTGCATCCACAGATAAAGTCAGCCATTTTTTACAAATCTGATTTTATCCGCATGTTCAGATTACATTATAAAAAATATGTACATGGGAGTAATAATAAAAAGTACTGGTTATATACATAGTACTGCTAAGAATAGAAAAACAATTTGCATTTAGTGACTGCCGCAATAAATTAGAATTGACATAGTGGTATGAGTAGTTTTAATAAAAGACATCCCAGCATACTTAGGAAACAACGTGCCTGCCCAAGGATTTTACAATGTCATTGCTCAACAAGACAATCACGTATGCTTCTGGTGCCACTGTGAGGCAATTCCATAGGATTGTCTTATGATTTAATTGAAACTTTATCTCTTTGCAAACTGTATGCCAGGTGCAAGCTACGGTAATCATGCTAACGAATCTCACCATATAGTTTTCCTGACACTAATGTCGCTCCTCTTTAATCTCCTACCCTATTAGTAATGAAGGTAATTGAGGTAATCATATACTTGCACTTTACTTATAATGATGTGTTTAAATTCCAATCATTTCTTTATTGAATGACCATTTTTTTTTTCACTTTTCTCATTATATCTTCTCTTCAGTGATGCTGCAGAGAATCGTTCCAGTTTGTGAATTTCTGCTGTGTTACTACTATTTACTATGGATTTTACAGCTTATCAAATATTTATTATTTGTAATGTTTAGACTCACAACAATGTGATCACTTTACTAGATACTGAGTTAGGAAGACATTTCTTAACCTCTCAACTGTAAAACGCTTTGCAAAAAAGAACTCTAGGAACTAGCTTTGGGCATTATTTTCTTGGATCCAAATGGAAAAATCTATTTATTTTAAGGCCATTTACCGTTTCACTACCACGCAAATTACAAAAAAAGCATCCCCAGAATATTCTAGGTGTCCTGGAAAGTAATGTTTAATGTGTTTTGTTTCAGTATGCATAGATATCAAATTAGTTAATGGAAGCAAAACACATTTCTTGGTTGGTCATTACCATGACATTGCCCATACCATATCTCCCACACATTGCAGTCATGTTGCCTCTTTGGACACACACAAAGGAACGCAAATTGTTACACGCACGCATATACTCTGATACATGCACATTTATTCACACTTTGATAAATGCTCACAAATACATTGATGCACACAGACACACACACGTTTACAGATACAGACACACAATCACATTGTGTAACTGTGTATGTGGCTGAGAATGTGTGTCTGCTAGTGAGTATCCTGTGAGTGTCTATCTATATATATTTATCTGTGTATATGTACATAGGTGACTGAGCCTGGAATGCATACCATAGTCTGTGTATCACTGTGTCTGTGAGCATGTGCATCTATGTGTCTGGGAGCGTGTTTATGTTTGGAGTAACTGCTTGTAGTGTGTTATGTGTAATGGGGTGCTACGTGTGGTCTTGATGCATATGTTGTGTTTATGGCCAGGCTTTGTTGTGTGCATAAGGGGTGACAGTGTGAGCATGATGCTTACTACATGTGCGGGTGTCTGTGTATGAGGGTGCCAATTACATAAGTGTGACAGGTTGACTACGGAAATATGACTGACACTGAGACTGTGTGTGAGGAGAGAGTGTGGGAGGTTGTCTCTGACACAATGACTGTGAGAGGTAAGAGTGTTTGGTGAATATGGGCCGATGAGTATGACAGGGTGACTGTATGTATGAGAGTGACTGTTGCAGTGTGACTGTAACAGGGTGATTGTGAAAGAGTGAGTGTGACTGTGATAGTGTCAAGAATGGGTAACCCACACACACAAATAATAGGGAAACAGTAACCAGAATGAATGACTAAAAAGAGAAAAGGTACGTATACCAGACCTTAGAATGGCCGGGTTAACGTGTGCCCTAGATAGGCGAAAAATACAGAGTCAAAATACAAAGCCAAGGTCAAGGAGACCAGTGATACTCAAAAATGAAATAACAAGCCGAATTCAGGGAACCAGAAAATCAGAAAAGTCAAATATAAAGCTGGGTCAGTAACGAGAAAAAAACATTTTGCCCAGACTCCCTACCCACTGCAGCTTGTTATTTGTTTCTTTTGGTTTTTGTTAATTAGTTAAGCCTCCTTACTGATTACTTTTTATCCAGCGAGGTAGGCTCTAATTTTCATTCCCTGGCAGTACATCAGTTTCCCTGGTCCGGTGGGCTTGGTGCAGAGAAATAACTGTTTGTTCTCTTGATCCATCTATTCAACAACTTTAATACGTGTTGCTAGATTCTTGTGGAACATGTACAATAATCTGGAGCCAGTAAGGTTTACATATAGGAACCAGCAATCGCAAGGAGTTAATAATTGGCATGTCAAAAAAAAAAATATATATAGCATCAGAATTGTATCAGCTTTGACATGCCTGGTGTCAGCAAGTTATCCAGCAGGTTACTGCAGAAGAACATCCTGTTTAAAGTAGCAAATTGTAAATTATTTCCCTTGTCAGCCTTTACAGAATAGGCATTTTTTTGGGGTGTGAAACGATAGTGGACAACGATATCTACTCAAAAAAGTGAATGAAGCGGTTTTAAGATTTGACATTACTGAACTATCTTGGGGATTTGTAGACGAGCTGAGAGTTAATTTTGTTACTCCGGTCTATTTCAGGATTAAAATTGATTTTATGTCACCCAAAGAAAGAAGCAATTCAAAGTAACATTTGCTATTATTTTTTTGGTGAAGAATTTCTATCCTGCGCATATTTTTTATAGAGGAGGAAAAAAAGCTTTAATTCCAATTGGTCAATAAAATATCTTGTGATGAATGATTTGCAAGAATATTTGTGAACGTTGTGTGTATCTATAATAGGAGTTGTTGTGTGTGGTCAGGTACAATCTCGTTCTGGTGTTTAAGCCATCATGGGAAATTAAGATTTCATGCATCCATAATTAAAATTATCATACACTGAAGTTCAAAATAGCCGAACCAGAAAAATTCAGTCAGCTGTGCTTCCATTTCAGCTACTTTGGCCTTAAATTTTTAATTTCATTTTTAATTCTCACTTTAGTGAAAAAAACCTGTTTGTTCAGGCAAGGTTCTAAAAAGAAGAGTTAGTTCTCATGTGTTTCAATATGTGTTTTATACTTGTATATGTGATGCATACCTACTCAGTGGCCTTTCTATTCTTAGGTAAACCTATTAAACCTATCCAAGTCCAGATAGGATCCCTTTTTTGTCTCTTTGGAATAATCCCGGGTGTTTTAAAGGGTACAGATTTAATAAAGTGCTGGTGACATACCTTACAAACATGGGTGTCCACAGGGGTGGTAAGGGGGGAGACAGCCTCTAGATCAGGGAAGTGAGGGATGGGGGAGACAGCCTATAGATGAGATAAGTGAGGGATGGGGGGAGACAGCCTATAGCTCAGGTAAGTGAGGGATGGGGAGACAGCCTATAGATCAGGTAAGTGAGGGATGGGGGAGACAGCCTATAGATCAGGTAAGTGAGGGATGGGGGAGACAGCCTATAGATCAGGGAAGTGAGGCATGGGGGCAGCCTAAAGATCAGGGAAGTGAGGCATGGGGGCAGCCTATAGATCAGGGAAGTGAGGCATGGGGGGCAGCCTATAGATCAGGGAAGTGAGGCATGGGGGGCAGCCTATAGATCAGGGAAGTGAGGAATGGGGGGCAGCCTATAGATCAGGGAAGTGAGGCATGGGGGGCAGCCTATAGATCAGGGAAGTGAGGCATGGGGGGCAGCCTATAGATCAGGGAAGTGAGGCATGGGGGGCAGCCTATAGATCAGGGAAGTGAGGCATGGGGGGCGGCCTATAGATCAGGGAAGTGAGGGATGGGAGGGGAGACAGCCTGTAGATCAGGGAAGTGAGGGATGGGAGGGGAGACAGCCTATAGATCGGGGACATGAGGGATGGGGGAGACAGCCTATAGATCAGGTAAATGAGGGATGGGGATGAGACAGCCTATAGATGAGGTAAGAGAGGGATGGGGGAGACAGCCTATAGATGAGATAAGTGAGGGATGGGGGGGAGACAGCCTATAGATCAGGTAAGTGAGAGATGGGGGACACAGCCTATAGATCAGGTAAGTGAGAGATGGGGGACACAGCCTATAGATCAGGTAAGTGAGAGATGGGGGACACAGCCTATAGCTCAGGTAAGTGAGGGATGGGGGAGACAGCCTATAGATGAGATAAGTGAGGGATGGGGGGGAGACAGCCTATAGATCAGGTAAGTGAGAGATGGGGGAGACAGCCTATAGCTCAGGTAAGTGAGGGATGGGGGAGACAGCCTATAGATCAGGGAAGTGAGGCATGGGGGAGGCAGCCTATAGATCAGGGAAGTGAGGCATGGGGGGCAGCCTATAGATCAGGGAAGTGAGGCATGGGGGCAGCCTATAGATCAGGGAAGTGAGGCATAGGGGCAGCCTATAGATCAGGGAAGTGAGGCATGGGGGCAGCCTATAGATCAGGGAAGTGAGGCATGGGGGGCAGCCTATAGATCAGGGAAGTGAGGCATGGGGGGCAGCCTATAGATCAGGGAAGTGAGGCATGGGGGGCAGCCTATAGATCAGGGAAGTGAGGCATGGGGGGCAGCCTATAGATCAGGGAAGTGAGGCATGGGGGGCAGCCTATAGATCAGGGAAGTGAGGCATGGGGGGCAGCCTATAGATCAGGGAAGTGAGGGATGGGAGGGGAGACAGCCTATAGATCAGGGAAGTGAGGGATGGGGGGAGACAGCCTATAGATCAGGTAAATGAGGGATGGGGGTGAGACAGCCTATAGATGAGGTAAGAGAGGGATGGGGGAGACAGCCTATAGATGAGATAAGTGAGGGATGGGGGGAGACAGCCTATAGATCAGGTAAGTGAGGGATGGGGGGAGACAGCCTATAGATCAGGTAAGTGAGGGATGGGGGGAGACAGCCTATAGATCAGGTAAGTGAGGGATGGGGGGAGACAGCCTATAGATCAGGTAAGTGAGGGATGGGGGGAGACAGCCTATAGCTCAGGTAAGTGAGGGATGGGGGAGACAGCCTATAGATCAGGTAAGTGAGCGATGGGGGAGACAGCCTACAGGAAGGGTCAGCAAGGAGCAGGAAGGTAAAGTAAGAGAAGGAGCAGAAAGGAGAAGGAACAGAAATGAGCAGGAAGGGACATCAAGGAGCAGAAAGGTGCAGCAAGGAGCTGGAAAGGACAGCAAGAAGCACAAAAGGTAAAGTAGGAGAAGGAGCACAAAGGAACAGAAATGAGCAGGAAGGGTCTGAAAGGAGCAGGAAGGATCAGCAAGGATCAGGAAGGGTCGGCAAGGAGCTGGAAGGTAAAGCACCACAAAGGTAAAGTAGAAGGAGCAGAAAGGGTCAGCAAGGAGCTGGAAAGGGCAGCAAGGAGCAGGGAGGGACATAAGGAGCACAAAGATAAAGTAGGAGAAGGAACAGAAATGAGCAGGAAGGGGCAGCAAGGAGTGGGAAGGGTCTGCAAGTGGCAGGAAAGGTCTGCAAAGAGCAGAAAGAGTCTGCAAGGAGAAGGAAGGGTCTGCAAAGAGCAGAAAGGGACAGAAGGAGCACAAAGGTAAAGGAGCAGAAATAATCAGAAGGAGCACAAAGGTAAAGTAGGAGAAGGAGCAGAAAAGAGTAGCAAGGAGCAGAAAGGGACAGCAAGGAGCACAAATGTAAACTAGGAGAAGGAGCAGAAAGGGACCAGAAAGAGAAAGGAACAAAAGGGTGCAAAATAAGCAGAAAGTAGCAGAAAGGTAAAGGAGCAGTAGGAGCCAAGCAGGAGAGAAGACAGTGTCAAATGAAGGAGAAGAAAAGGAGATTGGAGCAGGAAGGACAAGTAAAGTGAACCATAAACTTTATTCTGGACACCAAACATAAGGGCCTGGCAGGGAAACTTTGGACCTTCTCATCTCCCGAGGTAAAAAAAATATCAGTGTTAATGTATTAACTTTTATTTACTGAGTGTCAGGAAGCACAGAGTGCCGCTGGGTAGGGGTGTCGCTGATTGGATGGAGCGGTCAGCTGGCACTCTAAGCCAATCAGTAGCTCCCCATTCATAAAAAAGTAAAACATTTTTATGAACCGGGAACTAGCGATTGACTTAGAGCATCAACTGACCACTCTAGCCAATCAGCGGCAGCCATGCCTGATGTCAATCTGCACTTCCTGACACTCTGTTTCAGAAGCCGAATACCACTGAGTAACCTGGAGATCTGGAGCTGAAGGAAGCCTTTGGGTTTAAACCATTGGAGAGCGGTTTAACCCCTTAAAGCACGGGTGTCAAACACAAGGCCCGCGGGGCCGAATCCGGCCCGCCAGTCCTCATCATGTGGCCTGTGTAGCCGCCGCCGGCCGCCAGCCTCAGGGCCGGACTGGCCCACCGGGATACCGGGAAATTTCCCTCTCCCCACCCTGTACACACACTCACATTAGGGGTACTGGGGAGCACAGGTCTCCTCTTACCTCTAGAAGAGGCTTTCCTTATCCACTCGTGAGCAGCAGGTGCAGTAAATAGAACTTCCAATGCTGCTCGCGAGTGAGACAATGAGCAGACAGCCGGCAGGAGCCTGGAGTACCTGCAGGAAGGATGGAAGTCTCTGTCCCTGCCTGACAGCCTTCACACACAGGAAGCATGTGACCTGGCAGTCAGGCAGAGCAGGGCAGCCCACACGGGTCTTCCGATGTCTTGCTTCCTGTGTGTAAAGTGCTGTCAGGCAAGGAGTCCTGTGAGAGAGCTGGAGGGAAGCTGCTGGGAAGGAGCAAGGTAGGCTCAGTGAGCAGAGGCACCTGGGCATTTCATTTTAATTGTACTGATTCTTAGAGTGTTTATATTTGAGGGTGTAGTTGTGAGTGTGTTTGGTGTGTATTTTTGAAGTGTGTGTCAGTATGGATCAATGTGTGTCAGTATGGATCAATGTGTCAGTATGGATTTTTGAAGTGTGTGTGTCAGTATGGATCAGTGTGTGTGTCAGTATGGATCAATGTGTGTCAGTATGGATCAATGTGTGTCAGTATGGATCAGTGTGTGTCAGTATGGATCAGTGTGTGTCAGTATGGATCAATGTGTGTCAGTATGGATCAATGTGTGTCAGTATGGATCAGTGTGTGTCAGTATGGATCAGTGTGTGTCAGTATGGATCAGTGTGTGTCAGTATGGATCAGTGTGTGTCAGTATGGATCAGTGTGTGTGTCAGTATGGATCAATGTGTGTCAGTATGGATCAATGTGTGTCAGTATGGATCAATGTGTGTGTGTCAGTATGGGTCAATGTGTGTCAGTATGGATCAGTGTGTGTCAGTATGGATCAATGTGTGTCAGTATGGATCAGTGTGTGTCAGTATAGATCAATGTGTGTCAGTATGGATCAATGTGTGTCAGTATGGATCAGTGTGTGTCAGTATGGATCAGTGTGTGTCAGTATGGATCAGTGTGTGTGTCAGTATGGATCAATGTGTGTCAGTATGGTTTAATGTGTCAGTATGGATCAATGTGTGTCAGTATGGTTTAATGTGTCAGTATGGATCAATGTGTGTCAGTATGGATCAGTGTGTGTCAGTATGGATCAATGTGTCAGTATGGATCAATGTGTCAATATGGATCAATGTGTGTGTGTGTCAGTATGGATCAATGTGTGTCAGTATGGATCAATGTGTCAGTATGGATTTTTGAAGTGTGTGTGTCAGTATGGATCAGTGTGTGTGTCAGTATGGATCAATGTGTGTCAGTATGGATCAATGTGTGTCAGTATGGATCAGTGTGTGTCAGTATGGATCAGTGTGTATCAGTATGGATCAATGTGTGTCAGTATGGATCAATGTGTGTCAGTATGGATCAATGTGTGTCAGTATGGATCAATGTGTGTCAGTATGGATCAATGTGTGTGTGTCAGTATGGATCAATGTGTGTCAGTATGGATCAGTGTGTGTCAGTATGGATCAATGTGTGTCAGTATGGATCAGTGTGTGTCAGTATAGATCAATGTGTGTCAGTATGGATCAATGTGTGTCAGTATGGATCAGTGTGTGTCAGTATGGATCAGTGTGTATCAGTATGGATCAGTGTGTGTGTCAGTATGGATCAATGTGTGTCAGTATGGTTTAATGTGTCAGTATGGATCAATGTGTGTCAGTATGGTTTAATGTGTCAGTATGGATCAATGTGTGTCAGTATGGATCAGTGTGTGTCAGTATGGATCAATGTGTCAGTATGGATCAATGTGTCAATATGGATCAATGTGTGTGTGTGTCAGTATGGATCAATGTGTGTCAGTATGGATCAATGTGTCAGTATGGATTTTTGAAGTGTGTGTGTCAGTATGGATCAGTGTGTGTGTCAGTATGGATCAATGTGTGTCAGTATGGATCAATGTGTGTCAGTATGGATCAATGTGTGTCAGTATGGATCAGTGTGTGTCAGTATGGATCAGTGTGTGTCAGTATGGATCAGTGTGTGTCAGTATGGATCAGTGTGTGTGTCAGTATGGATCAATGTGTGTCAGTATGGATCAATGTGTGTCAGTATGGATCAATGTGTGTGTGTCAGTATGGGTCAATGTGTGTCAGTATGGATCAGTGTGTGTCAGTATGGATCAATGTGTGTCAGTATGGATCAGTGTGTGTCAGTATAGATCAATGTGTGTCAGTATGGATCAATGTGTGTCAGTATGGATCAGTGTGTGTCAGTATGGATCAGTGTGTGTCAGTATGGATCAGTGTGTGTGTCAGTATGGATCAATGTGTGTCAGTATGGTTTAATGTGTCAGTATGGATCAATGTGTGTCAGTATGGTTTAATGTGTCAGTATGGATCAATGTGTGTCAGTATGGATCAGTGTGTGTCAGTATGGATCAATGTGTCAGTATGGATCAATGTGTCAATATGGATCAATGTGTGTGTGTGTCAGTATGGATCAATGTGTGTCAGTATGGATCAATGTGTCAGTATGGATTTTTGAAGTGTGTGTGTCAGTATGGATCAGTGTGTGTGTCAGTATGGATCAATGTGTGTCAGTATGGATCAATGTGTGTCAGTATGGATCAGTGTGTGTCAGTATGGATCAGTGTGTATCAGTATGGATCAATGTGTGTCAGTATGGATCAATGTGTGTCAGTATGGATCAATGTGTGTCAGTATGGATCAATGTGTGTCAGTATGGATCAATGTGTGTGTGTCAGTATGGATCAATGTGTGTCAGTATGGATCAGTGTGTGTCAGTATGGATCAATGTGTGTCAGTATGGATCAGTGTGTGTCAGTATAGATCAATGTGTGTCAGTATGGATCAATGTGTGTCAGTATGGATCAGTGTGTGTCAGTATGGATCAGTGTGTATCAGTATGGATCAGTGTGTGTGTCAGTATGGATCAATGTGTGTCAGTATGGTTTAATGTGTCAGTATGGATCAATGTGTGTCAGTATGGTTTAATGTGTGTCAGTATGGATCAATGTGTCAGTATGGATCAGTGTGTGTCAGTATGGATCAATGTGTGTCAGTATGGATCAATGTGTCAGTATGGATTTTTGAAGTGTGTGTGTCAGTATGGATCAGTGTGTGTGTCAGTATGGATCAATGTGTGTCAGTATGGATCAGTGTGTGTCAGTATGGATCAATGTGTGTCAGTATGGATCAATGTGTGTCAGTATGGATCAATGTGTGTCAGTATGGATCAGTGTGTGTCAGTATGGATCAGTGTGTGTCAGTATGGATCAGTGTGTGTGTCAGTATGGATCAATGTGTGTCAGTATGGATCAATGTGTGTGTGATTATGGATCAATGTGTGTCAGTATGGATCAATGTGTGTCAGTATAGATCAATGTGTGTCAGTATAGATCAATGTGTGTCAGTATGGATCAATGTGTGTGTGTCAGTATGGATCAATGTGCGTCAGTATGGATCAGTGTGTGTCAGTATGGATCAATGTGTGTCAGTATGGATCAATGTGTGTCAGTATGGATCAGTGTGTGTCAGTATGGATCAGTGTGTGTCAGTATGGATCAGTGTGTGTCAGTATGGATCAGTGTGTGTGTCAGTATGGATCAATGTGTGTGTCAGTATGGATCAATGTGTGTCAGTATGGTTTAATGTGTCAGTATGGATCAATGTGTCAATATGGATCAATGTGTGTCAGTATGGATCAATGTGTCAGTATGGATCAGTGTGTGTCAGTATGGATCAATGTGTCAGTATGGATCAATGTGTCAGTATGGATCAATGTGTGTGTGTCAGTATGGATCAATGTGTGTCAGTATGGATCAATGTGTGTCAGTATGGTTTAATGTGTCAGTATGGATCAATGTGTCAGTATGGATCAGTGTGTGTCAGTATGGATCAATGTGTCAGTATGGATCAATGTGTGTGTGTGTCAGTATGGATCAATGTGTGTCAGTATGGATCAATGTGTGTCAGTATGGATCAGTGTGTGTCAGTATGGATCAATGTGTGTCAGTATGGATCAATGTGTGTCAGTATGGATCAGTGTGTGTCAGTATGGATCAGTGTGTGTCAGTATGGATCAGTGTGTGTGTCAGTATGGATCAGTGTGTGTGTCAGTATGGATCAATGTGTGTCAGTATGGTTTAATGTGTCAGTATGGATCAATGTGTGTCAGTATGGTTTAATGTGTCAGTATGGCTCAGTGTGTGTCAGTATGGATCAGTGTGTCAGTATGGATCAGTGTGGCAGTATGGATCAGTGTGTGGCAGTATGGATCAATGTGTCAGTATGGATCAATGTGTGTCAGTATGGATCAATGTGTGTCAATATGGATCAATGTGTGTGTCAGTATGGATCAATGTGTGTGTCAGTATGGATCAGTGTGTGTGTCAGTATGGATCAGTGTGTGTGTCAGTATGGATCAATGTGTGTGTGTGTGTGTCTGTATGGATCAATGTGTGTGTGTGTGTCAGTATGTCAAACCCAATGTGTTGATGTATAGAGCCAAAAAGATTAGAATTGTGTTGATGTCCCAATATTTATGGTATTGACTGTATATCAAATATGTGTATTTATTTAAAATAAATTAATTTAATTGTGCTATTTATTAAATAGATATTTGATAATACTTAATACTTCGTAATATAGGGAAGAAAGAGAACTAAAATGACATTCTCAAAAACAGCTCAAAATGGTGAGACACAAACTCGGTGGATGGACCCCAAAGACGCTTCGCACCATAAACATTACAATGAGCTGTAACGCTAAGGTGCTTATAATGCCATTTTTATTACACTGCTGGCTAGCAAGACAGGTGAAAGGCATAGCTCTCTCTTCTATGCCTTCCTAACTGCCTACCTTGGCATTTTTCAATGGTAATAAACCAGAAACCTCAATTTATCCAGTTGCTGGATATAATTACTTTCTTCGCACTGGGGATAGGGATCTAATTAACAAGGTTTCATTGACTATTTCTGTAAAATGAAAAAAGAGAAGTTTTGTACACTAGCTTAGGGTGAACAATGTATTATTGGCTAATGGTATAATTGCTTGTAGTTTTCTCCTGTTAATCTGAAGATTAAATTTCCTAAACCATTGCATCAGAATATGTCCTAGTTTATAGTTCACAAGTTTTTTTTTTACATTTACGTATTTTTATACTAAATATCAAATTATTGAAGAGACATGTATTTATTATAGAGTGTAATGTACAGGCTGAAACTAATTGTTTATGCTCACCTGTATTGTCACCTATTGCATTAAAGTAGATTGATATTCATTAACATGTGTATTGCTGAGAATTCACCAGGGAATGAAACATTTAAGGACAAATAAGTAAATTAATTTCCAAGTCAGTATCGTTTGCAACTTAGCTATTTTAGCCTTAAATTTGCAATGCACTGGTGAATTCTTACAAATCCACAGCTAAGTGATTAACCCCTTAAGGACCAAACTTCTGGAATAAAAGGGAATCATGACATGTCACACATGTCATGTGTCCTTAAGGGGTTAAAGGAACACTCCGATATCCATAACCATTACATCCTTCTGTAGTTCCCATGGTGGCAGGTGTGCCCTGGCACCCTTGCAGAGTAAGTAGTCAACCTGTTGAACAATGTTTTGATGGATCATGCCAGGCACCTGTTACCTTGCAGGAGCTTCCATTTGCTCCACTAAGCAGCAATGTTTCAAACTCCAACAAGGTCTTTATCAAGCTTGATGAAGACCTCATTGGAGGTTGAAACGTTGCTATTTATGTTCTGACTCCCCATATAAATCTGATACTTTTTTGCAGCTTGAGTGCCTGCATCAATTAGCTTTCTACTTACTCTGTGTGGGGATCAGAGCTATTCTGGGGCCATAACTACTACAGTGGGTTGTGTTAGTTATGGTTCTTGGACTTTTCCTTTAATTCTCACAAACGTATCTAGTTGCCTTGTAATTATTTGCTAAAGAATTATATGAATGTGGAAAACTTCACTATGTTAGAATATATATAACTGCTTCAAATAATAAAGAATGAATACATTAATAGCATTATATTATACCAATAATGTAAAAGTTGGGCCTTTAATATAAAGTTTGTGACTGTGAAATCCATTGCTTCTTATCCCTGTCCATGGTGCTGGACCTTCTAACATTGTGATTGCTGAATACCTTTGTCAAAGGAAGCATTGATTAGCTTTTTTTTAGAACTAAGCTTCTTACATTAGCAGTATTAATTACTGAACTCTCAATGTTAGCAGATTAAATCCAAATAGCAAAAACATGATTAAAATAGGTAATCTGGAGCAATTCTACAACTCGGCTCTAGTCAGAGCTCAATTTTACATCCAGATTTAATTCACAAAATTTCAATGTTTAGTGAATAACTCTTACATGTTTTTTTTAATTCATCTACCTCATTAACTTGTGTTGGATTTTATTTCCTGTCATTCACTGACAGCAGCTTGTTAAGCAATATTGATGGTTGTAGTTTTACCACTGCAAGAAGAAGAATCCCAGAGTTTTTGTATCTTCACATTACACAAACTGGGTCATTTAATGGCGTTGCATTGTGATTCTCTGGCTATAAAATCAACTAATCACAATGCCAGCTGAAATTACCCAGAACCTGCAGAGGAGTATATATTCACCTGTTTTAAGATGCCTTTCATTATTGGACCTTCTAGCCATTCGGCTGGAGTAATACATGTTTTTTTTCCAATGTTGTAGCTTTTTTTGCTTTTTGTTTTTGCCCATAATGTGTTTTTATTTTAGAGTGTATTACTATTGTTCATGCACATTCTGTACAAAAGCTTTTACTGGTCAAGGCAAAGTATAGTCACAAAGCACAAATAGTTCCAATAATAAATAATAGAATAAAGCAATAGAGGGATAGGAAATTATTTACAATGTACATGTAAGTTTAACCATCTATGTAAAAGCATATATGGTTAAAGTGCTTCAAGTATCCCATAAAAATGGTCACTTAAAACAATTGGTATTTACTGACATACACAATAAATATATCCTTTTAGGCATGGTTAACCATGAATTATTGCTCTGATGCTCTTGTATTAGCGATGTAGTATGTTAAATGTGTTAAATATAGTTTTATGGGGGGGCAGAGCCTGACCTTTGGGCTGATCGGTCAAACATCAGAGGAGCTCACAGTAAAAGGCTCTGAAAAAGCATTAAGTACTCGATTCCAGCCTGAACTCCACTTTACTGAACTAACCCAGAGACAGAAGGAACCCAGTGGTACCACTACCTGAGATCCAGACTGAGATCAACGACTTCACGGAGGAGCAGACTTGCGGCCTTCATACGATAGGGAGACGGCCGATTCCTTATCATGATGCTGCCGACTACTCATGCAGTCTCTCCTTGCAGCTCCCCCCTGCTAGTGGGGGATATCCCAGCACCTTCTCCTCCCCCTATGGTGACCAAGTGCCAGAAATCTAGAGCCAGCAGCAGTCAACCTGCCATGTCCAGCGGTGCTACTACGAGCAGCACATTCAACATGGCAGATGCCTCATGCTCTCCATCTAAACAGGGAATGTGGTCTGTAACTTTGACACGTCTGGATAGCCTCTTTGAAGAATTCTGTCTGAATCTGCGCCTCAGACACCTCACACCAGTCCTGCAGACCTCCCCACTTCACTCACCTGTGCAGTCTCCCCAGTGTCTTCGGGCCCAACCTGTGGCCTCTAACCCTCAGAGGGCGCACCTTTGGCGGCCGCAAACCGCGATGGTTCAGCTCCAGACGGGCTGTTAATGGGTCTGCACCAAAGCATGCTGAATCAAGGCCTGAAATGTCCACTCAGGCAGCGGAGGGGAAAGGAACATACAGGGAGTCTCAGAGGCGCATGAAGCCGAAGCCGAGGTTAGCTGCACTCCAGCTAATATGCCCACGCATGAGCCACTGTTTACCCTGAATGTGGAGCACTGGGTCCCTCAACCCCGGCACTACTATCCTGATCCGGCCTGATCCGCAGTCCTCTCTCGTGTACCCAGTAAAGAAAAAGAAGGGTTGTGCCAAAAGATAAATAGATAAAAAAAACAGAATGAATAAGAATAAATATAAAAATAATAGTAAAAATATAGTAAAAATATAAAAAATAATAATGGGTAAGTTCCAATGAATATCAGGAGATAAAATAAATATAGTCACTGATTCCGCTGTGGGGGTGATTTCTCTTGTTATAGTAGTTCACACCGTCTCGTGATATGGAAAACACAAGGAGAAAGGACCATCTTGTCTTAAGAGATGCCAATGTTTTTTAATTGTTTTTTTAATAAAACCACTTTTGTTATTATAGTTAAAAATTATAGGGAGGGTGGGAGCTTCTGTATTATTTTTATCCTTGTAGGTAAGGAGGCTCTCTCTAGGTTTATCTTTCACTGTTTCTATGGTATTATTCAATTTTGTGGGTGAATAGTTCTTTTCCATAAATTGTTTTTTTAAAAACAATGATTGTTCGTTAAAATCATCAATATGGGAACAATTTCGACGTATTCGTAAAAACTGACTTTTAGGTGCACTCTCAAGCCATGGCTTGTAGTGACAACTAGTATGATCTATTGCAGTGTTGGTACATACTTTTTAAAAAAATGTTTTAGTGTGTATTGTACCTTCCTTGATAAAAATACTTAAATCTAAAAAATTGATTATTTCTTTACTATACTGTTCCCATATTGATGGCATCTCTTAAGACAAGATGATCTCTTGAAAGAAATGTTACCAACACAACCTAAAATTGTTTTTAGAGCTGCACCTAATTTTAGATCCATCTTAACCAATAATTACTCTAGAGAAATCAAAAATACCCAACATACCTTTTTAGATGGAGCCATAGGATTTTACAAATGCAAAATATGCATTGTATGTAAGAGCACCAACCCTTCTACATACTCTAAAGTTACAAGTTTTAAATCTAACATTACCAACAAAAACTATACTATTAAAGATTTTATTGGATGTAATACCACCAACGTTATCTATTTATTGGAGTGCCCTTGTGGCCTCCAATATGTGGGTATGACCACCAGATGTCTTAAAACTAGATTAGCAGAACATTGCAGAAATATAAAAAACGGATATCCCAATCATTCTGTGTCCAAGCACTTTTTTAAACATAATCGGGATCCTAAATTTCTTAAATGTATAGGAATCAAAAAATGCAAATTGCCATGGAGAGGTGGCAATATAAAAAAATATCTTAGGGAGATTAGAAATGGAGTGGGTGTTCAATTTACAAACTTTAACCCCCCAAGGCTTAAACGTTGATTTTGATTTATTTATTTTTTTATGATAATATCACTGGTTTGTAAAAGTAATTTTATCATTTTAAAGTTTTTTGCTGTCAGTTTGGGGCTATCCTATTCATAGTTGTTACCTACGGCATTATAGTCTAGGATACCCCTAACCTGACCGCACTACCACAATGATGTGCAGCATAAATATATATGTTCAAACGTGTTTATTTTATGCATTTTAGCTGCAGTTTGCTTATGGAAGCCTATATGGCTTTCATTATTATTATTTCTCTATACAGCTTTCCTACACTTATATATGATGTGTTTCTTTTTATTACTGTAAATTACCCCTAAAATAATTGTTTTCTTTTCTATGGTGCTTAAAATGTTTTTTATATATCTTTTATTACTTTTAAGTACACCAATGACTATTTTGAACATCTTAAGATTTTATATATTAATTTGGATCCCCTTATTTGTATTATTATATTCAGTTTCTTTTATATGTATATGTATGATGTGTTTAACATATCAATGTATGCTGTATCTAACTATAGACCAAGTTACTAATTTATTTTGTCTTCTTTTAAAATGAATATGTGTTTTAATCCAAATCACAATATGTATATATATAATATGTGAGTGTATTATGATTTTTTATACTTATTATGAATTTTTATACTTAATTTGCCGGTTATTTCTAATCATTAGACGAAAGGGCGCTTTAAACTACATCCCCCATGCGCCCTTTCGCCGATCTGCCGATCACGTGACCCGCGGACCATCTTCTTATTGGCCGCGGGTCACGTGTTACGCTCGTATCCGTTTTCTCATGTACATGCATGCCGCCCACCAATAGGACGGCTGCACGATCTTACTGGCTATCCTTCCTTATCCCTCCCTATTCATCCATAGACGCCGATCACGTGATTCGCGCACTACATTTCCCAAGATGCTGTGCGAGTCACGTGACGCGTCATGTTTTAAATTTATTCTATTTAAGGTTTGAAACCTCGTTTTAGAATACAATCTTCCCTACAATAATAAGAAATACGGTTTATTAAGGATACATACTTTTGTTTCAATGTTTTAACTTTAATTTTAAAATCTGATTTTTTAAATGTACAATGGATGATTTTGATTGGCTACCAAGTAATGATGTAATTTTGGCGCCATTTTTTTAAAGTACTAGTGTACCTATATATACCTTTTATGTGCCAGGTTATCTGTTATACCATTTTGATAAAGCCCCAGCAGTGAAACGCGTTATGGTTATTTATATTGTGTTATTTATAAAATAAATGATTTATTGGTTAGATATTTGCACCAGTATCATTTTTTGCACACTATTATAATTATTACTATTTCAACTTTTTCCTGGCATTTTAAACTACATATCCTATATATTTTATTTTATTTTATTCACTACCTGATATATATTATCATAGAGCACTATCTGCTGTTTTTATCTCCTCTTCTCCTGAGAGTTGGACAAACCCCCTGGAGGACAAGCACCAACACATCCCATAAGCGGGGATTATTCCGCTATATGCCTACAAATGCTGAGCTGGTCATAGCTCATCTAAATGTGAGTGCAATATATATGTTTTAATACTGCTACATTAATTATATACACTCCGTACGATTGGTCCTTTCTCCTTGTGTTTTCCATATCACGAGACGGTGTGAACTACTACAACAAGAGAAATCACCCCCACAGCGGAATCAGTGACTATATTTATTTTATCTCCTGATATTCATTGGAACTTACCCATTATTATTTTTTATATTTTTACTATATTTTTACTATTATTTTTATATTTATTCTTATTCATTCTGTTTTTTTTATCTATTTATCTTTTGGCGCAACCTTTCTTTTTCTTTACTGTGTATTTCATATATAGAGGGTTAGAGGGTTACCCTCTAAAAGGTTGCTGCCTGTTCATTATATTATTAGCGCTAACCTAACACCTTTTGTCTGGACTCTCTCGTGTACCGCCAGATTTGCAGGACTGCGGGACCGTAAATGCTCCAGGCCTACACATACCTATACCGGCACTGTAACATACCCATGACTGGAGTTGGCTGATCGCAGGACCGAGACTCTAGCATGTTTGTCCACAGCAACACACATATGTACCCAAGATGCTAAATAAGCTACCTAGAATTTAATGTGCATGCATACTTCAATTTACCTTTTATTACTATTATTTATTTATTTTTCTCTTACCACGAGGTCAGAACCCACTCATTTCCACATGCCCCTCCGTGACAAGCTTTAAGTAACGCAAACTACTAGCGATAGCATAGCCCCAGTGGAGACCCTTTATGTCAGAACTTATACAGACATGCAGACTCTAATGTGAAACAGCTGTGTCCCTATAGCTAGCAGCATTTTGCATGGCGGCAGCTTAGCTTGTTAAGCTTATGTTATCTACCCTAGCTTGTCTTCTAGCCATGCCAGTCCCCACTATATGTTTGCAACTAGAAAAATAGAGTGATCACTATATGATCTGAGACACACAGAAATCACTAAAAATCACTAAAAATTATATAATTTACAAAGAAAAAAACAAAAGGAAAAAAAGTGTGTTTAAATCACCAAAAGTGACAACAAATGGTACAACCTGTATAGTAATCAGTAGAATCTATCATAGACACCATATGTCTGGGGAAATAAAATAAATATATAGTTCAATAGAATAAGTACTACCAAAGGGCTTGGGGGTGGTAGAAAACTCACTAGAAATAGCAAATTCAGGCGTGTCTCCCTCAATAATGGGGTAATTGCATGGATAAAATAAATCTTCCAGCCATAGAAATCCTGGTATAGGAGTATCTTGGATAACTCAAAACATAAAGAGAGAAGAGAGATAGTGCAGACTGTATAAAAAGTAACAAATGTATTCTTGCAAGTTGCACTTACAATATGTCAAAAGACAAACAGCATGTCTCCACATCAGAGTGGTATCCAGGTTTCCAACAGGTAGCAGGGAAAAATCCATGACCACAGATATGGATAAAAACAGCAAATAAAAATATGTAAACAAGTTGATTATTAAAATCCTACGCATTTCATCCTGTTCTGGACTTCCTCAGGGATTTTTACGTATTTTTATTTGCAATTTTTATCTATATCTGTGGTCCTAGAGTTTTCTACCACCCCCAACCCTTTGCCTGTACTTGTTGCACTTTATTTTTCTTTTATTTCCTCAGACATATGGTGTCTATGATAGATTCTACCAATTACTGTATATGTTTGCAACTAGCCTGTATTACGAATTGTAGCTAGACAGACCTGACTAGACACCTTTCCATCCTGTTATCTCTTGTTCATTATATAAAATTGTGCTTGCATAATCTACTACTCCAATTGCATTACAAGATGCCTAGCCTGAGGATTGCCGTTGGGGTACCTCAAGCTTGTCTGTATTACTCTAATGCACAGCAAAAAAATAAATAAAAAAATGTATAGTTTTATGGCACAGTGTCAGGAAACTTGGGTGATGCTACACACAGAATGCAAATACTAGTAATGTATCTTTTTAATGCTTTGTCTTCATATTATATAAGGATAGGAGTCATATAAAATTTGATATAAGCCTTCCTTCTTATTATAAAGTTCCTGTACAAAGTTCATAACATTTCAACCCCTTATATCCTTGCTATATACTCTGACATGTTACACAAACATTGAATACTTCATTGACCCTATCCATAATGTGCTATACACTTGGATTTATACATTCCTTTTCTTTCTTTTTAATTCCTGTGTATCACCCGATAAGTAGTTAGGTGACGGCACATCAGGAATTCATTTGCATGCTCTGTCAATCATCTAGTGACACACACAAGGGGGCGGTACCTGTTTGAACGCCGGTTTCGGCGTGAACGGGTTTGACACACCCACATATTTTCTGCCGGCTCGGTACACCTATAAAAGAACCGGGCAGGGGATAGACCACTGCTTTACCTCTGACAAAGGCGCATTTAGAAGCGCCGAAACGCGCGTTAGGTAGTTCAGACAGGAGTTGCAGCCAGTGATATGATTTAGATAGCGTCAACTAGTCTTAGTATTTTGGGGGTGAAGAGGAGGGAAGCGGGTTTCTTCCGTTCGTGATATGAGTCCTCTCCCTTTGGGTAGTCTCCTCTATTTTTGTATCAGTGGTCATTCTGGTTACACTATCCAGCTTTATCATCCCATATTACAAGGATTACTGCTACAAGTGTAACTTAGTTTCTGTTGCACTAGATATTCATATATTTTGTAACTGTTTGCCACTGTTCATATTAGGATTCTCATTTATAGGAAATTCAATAGTGACTCAGGGGATCTCCTTTTCTCTTTTCTTTTCCTTCCCCCCTCTCCTCCTTCCTTTGTATGTGGAAGGTGCCTTTAGTAGGTTTCTTGACCCATGTAGGCACAATATAATTACCTTCCCTATCTAGTTACTAGCTTCCATGCTATATCTATACCTTTATCACTAGGGGGTTTTAATGGGCAGCATATGATATATATCTGCCGTCCACATCCACAGTGATTGTGTCTGCACTCTTTATTTCTATTTTTATTTAATTTTCTTGAATTTGCATCATTTTATCTAATGATTATTAAAGGTTAAGTTTTAGCATTACATTAAGCATGGGGTTTCCTTCTTTGGTTGACCTAGTGTAGGGATGAGGAGTATCCTCTTCTCTCCATAGGTCTTCCTTTTTGTCCTTTTTTCAAAACGTATGTAAGGGTTATCCCCTTTTAGGATCCCCCTAACACACTTATATGCTGGTTGTCTTTGGCCACTGGCTTTTTCTTTCTTTGTTTAACTTATACATGTAGCTAACTTTATTGTATATAATTTTATGTAAAAACGAGGGTTAGCTGCCTAGAACTAAGTGACTAAAGTGGGTCACGTGACTCGTGGCAGGCTTCGTCACCGATGACGTCACGATAGCCGTATAGGATCTTGGGAGCTGTAGTATAAGAGATAGACAAAACAAAGAGAAAACCCATGGGGACACAAGTTAGTGTGCATAATACAAAGAGGGTGGGACTTGTAGAAACATTGCCTCATTTGCAGGGAAACCTGGGAAGGGTAGTTCCAAGATAAAACCTGCGTGCACAGTGAAAAAACACTTCAGGCAGGATCATTAAACATACCAAATAGTTATCTCTACAGGGGGCACAAGGAAAAATACACTATAAATATGTCTAATATTGAAACAAATATATTTAAGTATGCATAGTGTCTTAAGGAAGCAATATTATTAAAAGGACATGTAATCATTGTAATGTTAACCCATTAAGGACGGCGGGCATGCTATGCCATCCTTAGGGACCTGGCTCTAAACTCCGGGGGGCAGCATAGCTGTCCAAGGCAGTGCCAGCAGGGGGAGTGTCTGTAATGACAGGTACTCCCCCTGCTGCCTGTAAATAGTAAAAAAAAAATGTTAAAACAGTGTAAAATTAAATTATATATACTCAGATCATATATATATATATATTATATATATGATCTAAGTATATATATATATATATATATATATATATATACACATACACAAATACACATACACTATAGATATATATATATTTTTTTCAAATATATCTTTATTTGATTTTAAAAAAAAATTTCTCATCATATCAAAACATTATTTCATATAAACATGTAGACAGTTTCCACAATATTAGTAGACATCCAGTCCTCCAAACTAAATCATAAGACATATTTCACAGTTCATTCATACATCATACATTCTTACATTTGTGGGAGTAGGCAGCAAGTTACAATAGAATTTAAACATACAAAGTCATTTTTATCTGTTAACATTTCTGTGTATACATCACAAAAGATTACTATTGTTGCTCATTAGTTTCTAAGAGTTTTAAGCACTTTTTCCCCATTTCATATTTCTGTACACTATCCTTCCTCTTAAAAAGCCCTATCTCGTTATTAATCTGAAGTTTTAATTGTTTCTCCCAATGTTTGAACTCAATTGTCACGGAGCTCTTCCACCCCCTTGCTATCAATATCTTTACTGCCATAAAAGAATGGCAGACCAGAAATTGTTGGTATTTTAATAACTCAGGCCATTGAAGGTGTAAGAGGGCCCTTACTGAAGATTGTTCTATAAGAATTTTGTCCCAAACATACAATTTTCTAAAAACCTCATCCCATAACCTCTTAATTAATCCACAACTCCACCAAATATGGACAAAACTTCCCAAATTACTTCCACATCTCCAACATATTTTAGATTCATTGTGATCAATTCTGTTTAGTCTCATTGGCACTAAATACCAACGATAGCAAACTTTATACTGAGTCTCAAACAATATATCGTTGTGAACATTTCTTTTTAACTGTATCAACATATCCCCCCACTTTGTTGGGTCTATTTTTATATTACATTCTTTTTCCCAACTTTTTATTTGTTTAGACCTTATATTTTTGGGGGTCGCTCTTATAAGGGCGTAGCATTTTGCCATGTTTTTTCGAGTACTATTATTTCCAAAGATCTGTTTTATGAGGATACTACTACTTATATTACTCTTAGCAAGTGATTTATCCATAAAGGATTTTATTCTTAAATATCGAAAAGCCTCATCCTGAAGAAGACCAAATTCCCCAGACAGAGTTACAAAATCTTTGATTCTATCTCCTATTATTATATCATCCAAAGTTTCAATTTTCCTATCCTTCCAAGAGTCTATTTTTAAGTCTGGCAATAGGGCTTCTAATATTTCTATTCTCATAAACCCAAAAATGTTTCCCAGGATATTTAATTTTTTTCTAATCTTATTCCATTCATTCAACAGATATTCTAGAATTACACTGCTGACTTCTTTTTCAGTTTTTTTGGGTTGCCAAATGTACCTAGTCAGTTCTTTACCATTTAGGGCTCTGGTCTCTAAGCGAAACCAGCCCGTTTTTTCAGAATCTTTTTTATTTAATAACTGAGTGTGGAATATAATAGAGGCCTCATAGTGGCTTATTATGTTCGGGAAGTTTACCCCTCCCTGCTCTGTATTATTTGTTAATTGATCTAATCCAATCCGTGGTTTTTTCCCCTTCCAAATAAAGTTTTTAATAAGCCTCTCTGTTATCTCCAACCATGGTAGAGGGATTTTTAACGGAACCATTCTAAAAAAGTATGTCCATCTAGGCACTATGTACGCATTAATTACTTTTATCCTTCCTAACCAACTCAGAAACAAGGGGTTCCATTTTTTTAACGATATCCCAGTGGATTTCAAAAGCCTAGTAAAGTTGATCTCCACCATTTTATCCAAATTCTCCGATATTATTACCCCAAGATATTCAAAACTCCCCTTCGCATCCACAAAGCTATAAGTTTTCAAAAATTCACTTTTCCACTCTTTGCTACAGTTTTTAAATAAGACAATCGTTTTATCTGAGTTTATTTTGTAATTTGAGATAATGCTAAACATTTCTATTTCTTTTATCAAATTATCAATTGATTTAATTGTGTCTATTAGAGTCAAAATGGTATCGTCAACGTACATACTTATTTTTAGTTCTCTATCCGTAGTTGGTACTCCCCGGATATCCGGGTTCTCTCTTATTCTGATTGCAAAGGGTTCCATTGAGAGAATGTATAAAATAGGTGAGAGTGGACACCCTTGCCGTGTGCCATTTTTCAATGGAAACCAGTCTGAACATAAATCTATGCCCACTACCCTCGCCATAGGATTTTGATAAATAGAGCCTATTGCCGACAGCATCCATCCATCTATGCCCATTGCCCTCAGTACTCCCATCATATATCCCCACCCGACCCTGTCAAAGGCCTTTTCTGCATCCAATGACAGGGTCAGGAGGGGAATTCGCATTCTATCACTCCAATCCAGAACATTAATCATTCTTCTTATATTAGTGCTAGCTTGTCTGGTTGGGACAAACCCTATCTGATCTCTGTCTACCAATTCCATAATTATCCTTTTCAACCTATCTGCCAATATAGATGAAAATAACTTTGAATCGACGTTGATAAGTGATATCGGGCGATAATTCTTTAGATCTTGCGGATCCTTATCTTTTTTATGGATAGGGATTATATTTGCTTGTAATAGTTCTCTAGGGCCTGTACCTTTCAGAGAGATTTCATTATATGTTCTAGTCAAGTAATCTGCCAATATATCTCCATAGACCTTATAAAATCTATTAGTCAGACCATCTGGGCCGGGAGTCTTATAGTTCACAAGTTTTTTAATTGCACCTGTAAATTCCACAATTTGTAAAGGGGCATTGAGCATTATTTTCTGTTCTTCCGAAATCCTAGGGAACCTAATCTCCCTCAGATAATCGTTTATAGCTGCTTCTTTTGATTGATTTGGTAAATTATACAACTTTTCATAGTATTTTTGAAACGCCTTAGCTATTGTTTCTGGTTTTCTACAGATTCCTGATTCGGTTCTGATACAACTAATCCTATTTTTACAATTTTTTGTATTTTTAAGTTTTTTTGTTAACCACTTATTAATCTTATTATTGTCATAATAAAAATTGGATTTCATCCTCTCCAGATTTTTCTCTATTCTTTCTTTCTCCATTTTTTCTATTTTCATTTTAATCTCAGAGAGTTGCTTGAAAGATTCATTACTTAAAGATCTTTTGTTTCTTCTGGCCAACTTATAGTACTCTATATATAGTTTTTCTCTGGTCAGACCTCTATCTCTTTGAATCCTTTTCTTAAGTTTAATCAGATACCCCCGTACCACTGCTTTGAATGCGCACCAAATAGTGGTTATCGGGAGTTCTTCTGAGATATTCTCACTAAAGTACAGTTGAATCAGTTCTCTAATTTGTAACTGATCTTTACTATTCTTCAAAATACTGTCGTCTAAACGCCAGGTCGTCTTAGATCTGTACTTTTTGACGTCGGTTATAGAAAAAATTATATAGCTATGATCTGACCAGACATTCTCTTCTATATATATGCTTTTTATTTGTTCCACTAAAATAGCTTCCCCCAACACAAGATCAATTCTGGAAAGTGAAGAGTGTACCCTTGAGAAATGTGTATATTCTCTTCCCTCTGTGTTATATACTCTCCATATATCCAATAAGTTATTTTCTAAAAGTGAGTTTCTCAGAATCCTAGCTTGATTTATCAAATGTTTAGTTATGGGTTTATTATTTTTTGTTTTTTTTTCCAAAGCTGTATCCACCACACAGTTAAAGTCTCCTGCAATAACTAATAATCCTGTCTTGACCCTTTCTACCTTTTCCATAATCTCTTTAAAACATTTAGTGGGTAGTACATTTGGGAGGTATACATTTACCAAAGTGTAAACTTTCTCCTCCAACTTGCATATTAATATCTGGTACCGTCCTTCTATATCTATATCTTCATATATGATTTCTCTATTTATTCTTTTTGAAAGGATTATGGCCACTCCTCTTTTCTTTTTCTTAATCAAGGCTGCTTGTGAGATTATCTCATATCCTTCATCGTTCCATCTAGTCCTATCTTCCCGTATCCAATGTGTCTCTTGCACCATCGCTAAATCTATTCCTTTTTTTTTTAGCAATCCTCTCATCATAGCTCTTTTATATGGGGTATTTAGCCCCTGTACATTTAGTGAGATACACTTCATGGTTTATGTTTTCCTGTAACACCTATTCCTGCTGCCCTCTCTCCCATTTCATTCACACACGTCTGAGCTCTCATAGTACAGAGTAACCCATTCCCAAACATTCTTACTTGTTGTTTCAAGAGATAATAAAAATTAATCATCTCTTCAACCTGTAAGCCTTGACAATATCTTATGTCTAGGGCTAAGGTCTATCTCTGACCTTAAAGTGGTAGCTACTCAGGGGGAATCCGAGCAAAAGCAGCCAATCTTTCTCCTTCCCTCTGTCTGTCCCTCATACTGGGCAGAGAGAGAAGGAGGAAGAGAGGGAGAAAAAAAAAAAAAAAAAAAAGACCCTTACCTCTCATTCCTCCCCCCCCATTCTAATTATTTATACTCTTCCATAAATCACTGATTCTTCTCACAGGGCTTTTAGTGAAACTGTATATTTTCCCTTGGTATTTAAGTGTTCGTATTGTTTTACCCTTAGTCCCTTATTTCACCTTATCCATGCGAAATTTTTTATTCTCGTGTTCATTTATATCCCCTACACAGCACTCCATCTATTCTATATTATATTTAAACAATTCTCTTACTAATTTATCTATTTTTTATGTATCCCATATCAAAATATCACGAACAGACACCCCTCCGTGTTATACAGTATCATTATAACCTTCGGATTATTTATGATATCTCCTGTGCAAACATCTTCCCTTAATCCCGGAATGCATCTTCCCACTCCATTAGTGAAAATATACTGTAAATCTTAATATTTAAGTGCTCACATTTTTTTTATATTACTCCCTTGTTACCTCTTATACTTATAAAGATTACCTCTCATATTTTATCCGTAAACAGAATTCATTCATTTCTATCCCCTGTACCAAACTCTATCTATTGTGTAGTTATGTTTAACCAAGCTCTTGTTAATTTATCTCTTTGTGTATCCCTTATCAAAGTATCACACTCAAATTCGCACCCCTCCGTATATACAATATCATTTTATCCTTCTGATTTTTTGTGATACCCCCTGTACAAAGCCCCTTCCCTTAGTCCTGAAATACATCTCCCACCTCCATTAGTGATTTATACTGTTATTCCCAAAAAATTCCTTTTAAATTATATCCCATCATTCATCTATTATATGTACATTAAAAATCTCATATTAATTTATCCATGGGATAACATATCCCATACACAGTTTCATATTCAGCACTCTTGTCGGGGGAGAGAAAAAAAAAAAAAATCCTTCCTCTCTCCCATCTCTTATCTCTTTCTCCCCTCCTCTTCCCCTTTTTTGCCAAAGTTCTTGCGTTTTCTCTCCTTATCACTTAAATTGTTGAGCTGTCCATTCTTCTAATTCTTTTGGGTTCAGAAGGACTTTCCTTGTATCGTTCCAATTTATTGTAATGGCCTTGCCTGGTCCCCATCGATATCCGATATTTCTTTCTTTCAGTGGTTTTAATTTTTCAAAATATCTTTTTCTCTCCATTCTTACTGCTCTGGGTAGATCTTGATAAATTTGGATATCTTTAAATTTATCCTCTTCTGAGAATTTTTTATTTCTTATTGCATTTATTATTTGCTGCTTGGCAATCAGGGAGTGGAGAGTAACCATCGTATCTCTAGGAAAAGCATTCTGGATTCCCTGTGGCTTCTTAATTCTGTATATGTTTTCCATACACACTGCCGAAACTTGAGTTTGTAAGTTTAGTGCTGCAAACAGCCCATTCAAATAGTCCTTGATTTTATCATGAGAGATATCTTCTGGAATATTTTTTATCCGTATATTTTTAGCTCTCATTCTTTCTTCCATCATATTTACTCGATCTTCTAAACTGTTTATTTCCACCTTTATTTTGGTTTGTTCTTCTGTGATTAGATTATAATGGTTAGTTATTTGTTCTTGAAATTCTTCCACTTTTACTATTTTTCTGTTAATTTCTTCCATTTGTCTTGTCATTTGAGCTGTGCTATTTTCTAATTCTTTTTTAAAAATTTCAGTTTGATTGTCCAGGCTTGTTTTTATAAAATCTTGAAAATTGGTTATTGAAACTCTTTTATCTTCAAATGTTGATTCATCCAGAAAGGATAGTTCCTCATTCTGTTTATTATGTGGTGAGAAAAAGTTAGAAACCACTTTTTCATTTTTGTTATCTTTTTTGACCTCCTTGGTTTTTTTTGAGATCTTTGGCATCGCCATCTTTATTTACTATTGTGTCAAGGGACCCTTATCCTTTCCACTTTCACTTTCTCACCAGCTTCTCCTTTTCTTTATCTTATCTTGAAAACAATCTGTCTTTGTAGTCAATGTCTCTGGTCTTGGCTTTATTGTGCTTTGACCTTTATGACCTTTATGCTGTTTTTTCTCCCCCCAATTTCTTGGTCTTATTATCTTCACGTTTTGCAAGAAGTCTATTGATCCAATGATCCAATTAGGGATCCAATTAAAGGTCCAAAGATACCAGTGATGTCGGTCAGGGAAATCAAACGTTATAAAATTCACATCTATGATCTTGCAGTTCCAACATATATATTTTAAGTGGTATCAGCCACCTTAACAAGAACAAACCAAACTGAAGCACCAAAAATAGCACCAAAATAGTAAATTATTTACCAACTGAAAGTTTAAGCTATAAGCTGTTAGATTTCTCCTCATCTCCTCATCTGTTTCTCAGACAGTTAGCCATCAAATCTTGTGGTCATAACCTTTCCATTCTGTTAAACCACTTTATTAAGCCACTGATTATATATTTGATTATATATTTGATCTTTGTACTGTCTTTCTCATCCAAATTTTATATATTGCTGTTATCTAATAGGTTGTTTGTAGCAAAAAAAAAAGAACAAACCAAGAACAAACCCAAAAAAAAAAAAATTCAAGGTTATTGAATTTGATCTATATTTGCAGTTTCCAGATTTGCAGTTTCCAACAGTTATATCATTAAATGGTATCGGCCACGTTACAAAGTAAACCGAGCCACATAGAAATCGCTGCAATTATTTACCAGCTACTGCTCCGGTATACGTCTGGCTGTCCGGTTATAAATCCACATAACATTGGTTGCCAAAATTAGTATATACCCCGATTCTTCCTCTCCTTGTAGTTATGTGTCCGCATTTCTCCGAACAGATACCAGGCAGCTGCTGCTTCTCAGTTCCCCGACGGGCTCAACACGGGCTCAGCACAAACGCCATTTCCTCGTGGCTGCGCCTTCCTCCGATACCCCCATTGAGCTCCACCTCCTGGTGCGTGCGTACGCTTACGTCCCGCCGCACTCCGTCATCCTCCTATAGATATATATATTAATATCAAAGTACACGTAGAATAATATTGATTAAATATATATATATATAATTATCAGTATATATATATTTATATATAATCTAAAATAAATATATATATGTAAATACGTTAAAAATACAATTAAAATAATAATAAATATATATATATATATATGTGTGTGTAATTTCCTTCTAACTGTATTTAAAAATGTATATATATATATATATATTGATATCAAAATACACGTAGAACGAAATAATATATATATATCTATATACATAAATATATATGTATATATCACTATATATATATACCAATATATCAATAAAAATAATAAAAAGTAATTATATACATACATATATATATACACATATATATACACACACACACACATATATATATATAATAATTCTACATATATATTTATGTCATAATTTTACATAATTACACAAAAAATAGAACAAAAAAGCACAATATAAAATTAATTCGTCTGTATGACACCAAATATTAAAAGTCCAAAGATACAAAATTTTTAGCTGCCAGACATAAAAGGTTTTTCTGCAAACCTATGTGATAGAATGTCCAAAAGTAGATAAATGTCAGCGCTGTGCAATAGCCCCAAATCAGTGTTTATGGGGAAGCTGGGTATTGAGGTAAATGTGTTTGATTTCCACCTCCACAGCGGTGGTTTAGGAAATTCGGAGTATTCTGTGTAAACTTTGTATCCAACAGCAGTGGTCACAATAACATATCTTCAAAGATACAAACCAAGCAGAGAAAGTGCAACACAGTTTATTAATATCATGTAAAAATAAAACTCCAAATCCTTTAAAAAACTCATACACAGTAAAAAAGATGGCGTTTAAGGGGTTAAATCCTACTTTCCATCTAAGGATCCAAACATAGTCCAGGATATGTAGCAGATAAGCAGTGTGCTGAAAGTATTAACACTCCCTTGGTGCAGTAGAAATCCAGAAAATGTCCAAGGATCCAGCCGAAATGCTGCAAGTTCAAATGGAGGGATGACAAAGCACTTAACTGCCAAAGGTGTCTGCCTGAAAAGATAAGATGAAAGGCTTCTAACTCATCCACTTTGTACTCAGGGGGCTTTTTCAAGATAATGAGTCTGCCTTATCTTGTGATTTATATACCCTGTCAGATGTAGCAGAGAGCATTTTCTCTTAAAGACACAGGATTCCCTTCTGTGGCAGAGCTTTTCATGTCTAAAACATCTTTTTTGCAAACATTGCATTATAGTCAATACAAGGTTTATTAAATGAATATAAATTTAAACAAATGTATAGAAAAAAACATAAATTACATTATGTTTAAACAGTAATAAAAGTAATTTTATAACTTGTCATTTAGCAGCCAATGCAAAGGTGGATTGTACCTCTTCTAAAACACATCAATACAATGAATTTATATTTATTTAGTAAACAGGACCCTTTTGCTTTTGTCCATAAAAAAATAAAAAATAAAAAATACTTGAACATCAAAAATTATTTCAGTGTATGTTACAAACACAAAGTAATCTGATTTAATCTTACGCATCAAAAATATTCTTAAAAACACTCTAAAACACTAATTAAATAAAAATACATAAATGAGCTCAGTAATCCACATTTATTAAAAAAGGGTTCAAACATATATATATATATATATATATATATATATATATACATATATATACACAGACATATGCACAAGACCTTATCTGTAGAAATGACTTAGTGTCTAAACCTGTGTTAATTATATAATTACACAAGGAAATTGATAGCAGAAGAGAGGATTTAAAACCTTATCCTTAGAAAAATACAATTCTGTACAACATCAAGGTGAATACAAGTTTATAAAATATTGATTAATTCTAGTTCGGCATTTAAGCCAAACGGAATTAAAGTTTTTAAATTAAAAATCCAGAACATTTCTTGATTGGTCAATTTCTGACTCGAATCTCCTCCTCTCCATGGTGTTTTTACTAATTGTATGCCACAACATTTTAATGTTTTGGGGTCATTGTTGTGAACTGAAAAGTGTTTGGACACAGTGTGTGTTGTGGTTTAAATTCATCAGACAGCAATGTTTTCTCTCAGGTATGAAGACAAGGAATGGACACAGCAGAAATACGAGCTCGGAGGGCAGTACTCTGTCACACAAGTGTATGACAAAATACTGCTCCTAAATTTAATGGGGAAAACACAGATCTTATAACAAATCTCTGAACACATCCAAAAGGGGTTGTCTTTACATAATACAGTCATGTCCTGTCAGTTGCATATTCAAAGAACTTAAAGCACATTTGGCATTAGCTGGTCAAAAGGTGTTACTTGATTAACCCCTTAAGGACGGAGGACGGTTCCGGACCGTCATCGGCATTTTTGCGTTGCCGACCGGTGACGGTCCTGAACCGTCCTAACCGTCCAATGTACTTACCCGATCGCCGTCGTTCCCCCGGCGGCGATCGCCGGTGCTCCCGGTGTGGGGAGACTGCCTGCAGCCCAGACAGTCTCCCCATGGCGGTTTAGGACCCCTGTGGCCATGTGATCGCCCAACAGGGCGACCACATGGTCACAATAGGTGTCCTAGTCTCTGCCTGCAGGGGGACTGTCTGTGCTGACAGGCAGTCTCCCTGCTAGTGTAAAATAAAAAAAAAATTTAAAGTTATAGTTAATAAAAAAAAATATTATTATATATGTGTATATATATGATATATAGACATATATTATACCTATGTAATATATGTCTATATATCATATATATAATGTCATGCTAAGTGTATTTTTATATTAATATGTACATATATTAATATAAAAATACACTTATAATTAATTTACACACGTATATATATAATATATATAATAACTATATATATTGTATATATATATTATAAAATACGAATAATAAATAATTTAAATTAAATTTAAAAAATTCAAAATAATAATAAAAATTAAAAAAAATTATATATCTATACGAAATTTTATTCTAACTGTATTTTGATATTAATATATATATATATATATATTTATATCAAAATACACTTAGAATGAAATTGTATATATATCTATGTATATATAAATAAATAAAAAGAATGCGAACTATTCATATGTCCATATACAAAATTACATGAATAATTATATAAATATACACGTAGACTTCAAATATATAAATATGCATATATATTTAAATTCTACGTGCGTATTTATGTAATATTTTTACATAATTAAGTTATTTTATTGATTGCAATTTAAGGGACCTGCCTGCCAACCCAGGCCGAAAGTACAGAGAATTTAATTTGCTATCACTGTATTTTACCCTGTAACGTTCTACGACACCCTAAAACCTGTACATGGGGGGTACTGTTTTACTCGGGAGACTTTGCTGAACACAAATATTAGTGATTCAAAACAGTAAAACATATCACAGCGATGATATTGTCAGTGAAAGTGACTTTTTTTGCATTTTTCACACACAAACAGCACTTTTACTGATGATATAATTGCTGTGATACATTTTCCAGTTTTGAAACACTATTATTTGTGTTCAGCAAAGTCTCCTGAGTAGAACAGGACCCCCCATGTACAGGTTTTATAGCGTTTTTGAAAGTTACAGGGTCAAATATATGGGTCAAATATTTTTACATTGAAAATGGCCAGGTTGGTTACGTTGCCTTTGAGAGCGTATGGTAGCCCAGGAATGAGAATTACCCCCATGATGGCATACCATTTGCAAAAGAAGACAACCCAAGGTATTGCAAATGGGGTATGTCCAGTCTTTTTTAGTAACCACTTAGTCACAAACACTGGCCAAAATTAGCATTCAATTTAGTTTTTTACTTTTTTCACACACAAACAAATATGAACGCTAACTTTGGCCAGTGTTTGCGACTAAGTGGCTACTAAAAAAGTCTGGACATACCCCATATTGAATACCCTGGGTTGTCTATGCGGGGTGTTATTTAGCAATTTATGACAGATAATAGTGTTACAATGTCACTATTGATACATTTTAAAAATGTATGTTTTGAAACCGCAATATCCTACCTGTACTTATAGCCCTATAACATGCAAAAAAATTGCAAAAATCATGTAAACACTGGGTATTTTTGAACTCAGGACAACATTTTGAATCTATTTAGCAGTTTTTTTCATTCGCTTTTGTAGATGAGTAAAAGATTTTTCACATAAAAGTAAAAAACCATGTATTTTTTTCAATTTTTCATCATATTTTTTCATTTTTTTTAAATTAAATTACATGAGATTATATAAATAATGGTATGTAAAGAAAGCCCCTTTTGTCCTGAAAAAAACAATATATAATTTGTATAGGAACAGTAAATGAGAGAGCAGAAAATTACAGCTAAACACAAACACCACAAAAGTGTCAAAAAGCTGCCTGGTCGCAAATGTACAACATCGCAAAAAAAGTCCGGTCCTTAAGGGGTTAAACAAACACTTTCCAATAGTCACACAGACAAGGTGTTAACAGGATATGCAGTGCAGGGGGGGAAACAAGAAGAAGATACAAATCAGGGTCAAAGGCCAGCTGTTATAATAGAGCATCCTGACATTACTTAATCAATTGTGTAGTGTGACACAGGATATAAGGGAAAGGTGCTCATTAATCCATTTCAGTGTGGTTTTCAAATTTTCTTTTAATATTGTAGACATGCTCTCTGAGTCTTGTCTTTAATAACCTTTTGGTTTGGCCCACATATTGCAGACCACATTTACACTCTAATAAATAAATAACCTGTTTCGAATGGCATGTGATACAGTCTTCGATAATATATGATTTATTAGTCTTTTGTGACTGGAAGCTGGTTATTCTTCCAAAAGGGGGCCCTGTAGTTTTGCAAATATTGCACTGCCTGCATTTAAAAAAGCCTTTTTGGTCATTTAGAAAATGTTTAACCACATCAGGGGCCTTAAAATTGTGAACTATTTTCTGTTTAATAGTGGGGGCTCCCCTGAAAATGATCTTAGGCTTAGGAGGTAGAATAGCACCTAATAAAGGGTCTTGAAGTAAAAAATGCCATTTTTTTTAAATCGTCTTTTTTAAGTGAGATGATTGAGAACTGTAATTGAAGATAATAGGACAATTATGCTTATCATTACTATGTATTCATGCACACTTGTTTCTGGGTAAAAATAGATGATTCCTATCTATCTTGTTCACCCTCTGTATTGATTTATCAAGTAGATTGGAGTCATATTATTTTTCCTCAAACTGTTTCCTAATTTTTTCTATTTGATTTAAACATATTTTTTCTTCTGTACAGTTCTTTTTAATCCTTTGAAATTGGCCTGGCGGAACATTATTTAACCAAGGGGGATAATGACAACTTGAGTTAAGAATAAAACTATTAACATCGACACTCTTAAAAAAGGTTCTAGATTTTAAAATACCTTGTTCCATATAGAAAACGAGATCTAAAAAAATCTATTTCTGACTGGCTATATGTATAAGTAAAAGATAAATTAAAATCTTTATTGTTCATGTGCAACAGAAAATCCTTCAGATTTGATTCCTCCCCTTCCCAAATAAAAAACAATCATCTATATAGCGTTTCCAGAGGACTAGATTCGTCACCCAGGAATGTCCCCTCCAGATGAAGAGATTTTCCCAAAAGGTCATAAAGATGTTGTCATAGCTGGGTGCGAATCTAGTCCCCATCGTTGTGCCTGTAATTTGGAGATAAATATCATTATTATGCCAAAAAACATTATCAATACCCAGCTTCCCCACAAACACTGATTTGGGGCTATTGCACAGCGCTGACATTTATCTACTTTTGGACATTTTTACATAATCAGTGTGGTTTTCAAATTTTCTTTTAAAATTGTAGACATGCTCTCTGAGTCTTGTCTTTAATAACCTTTTGGTTTGGCCCACATATTGCAGACCACATTTACACTCTAATAAATAAATAACCTGTTTCGAATGGCATGTGATACAGTCTTTGATAATATATGATTTATTAGTCTTTTGTGACTGGAAGCTGGTTATTCTTCCAAAAGGGGGCCCTGTAGTTTTGCAAATATTGCACTGCCTGCATTTAAAAAAAGCCTTTTTGGTCATTTAGAAAATGTTTAACCACATCAGGGGCCTTAAAATTGTGAACTATTTTCTGTTTAATAGTGGGGGCTCCCCTGAAAATGATCTTAGGCTTCGGAGGTAGAATAGCACCTAATAAAGGGTCTTGAAGTAAAAAATGCAATTTTTTTTGAAATCGTCTTTTTTAAGTGAGATGATTGAGAACTGTAATTGAAGATAATAGGACAATTATGCTTATCATTACTATGTATTCATGCACACTTGTTTCTGGGTAAAAATAGATGATTCCTATCTATCTTGTTCACCCTCTGTATTGATTTATCAAGTAGATTGGAGTCATATTATTTTTCCTCAAACTGTTTCCTAATTTTTTCTATTTGATTTAAACATATTTTTTCTTCTGTACAGTTCTTTTTAATCCTTTGGAATTGGCCTGGCGGAACATTATTTAACCAAGGGGGATAATGACAACTTGAGTTAAGAATAAAACTATTAACATCGACACTCTTAAAAAAGGTTCTAGATTTTAAAATACCTTGTTCCATATAGAAAACGAGATCTAAAAAATCTATTTCTGACTGGCTATATTTATAAGTAAAAGATAAATTAAAATCTTTATTGTTCATGTGCAACAGAAAATCCTTCAGATTTGATTCCTCCCCTTCCCAAATAAAAAAAAACAATCATCTATATAGCGTTTACAGAGGACTAGATTCATCACCCAGGAATGTCCCCTCCAGATGAAGAGATTTTCCCAAAAGGTCACAAAGATGTTGTCATAGCTGGGTGCGAATCTAGTCCCCATCGCTGTGCCTGTAATTTGGAGATAAATATCATTATTATGCCAAAAAACATTATCAATACCCAGCTTCCCCACAAACACTGATTTGGGGCTATTGCAGAGCGCTGACATTTATCTACTTTTGGACATTTTACATAATTAGGTAATTTTATTAATTACAATTTGTGGGACCTGCCTGACAACCCAGGCTGAAAGTCCAAGGAATTTAATTTGCTAGTGCTATATTTAACCCTGTAACTTTTCAAGACACCATAAAACCTGTACATGGGGAGTACTGCTTTACTCAGAAGAGTTTGCTTAACACAATTATTATTGTTTTAAAACAGTAAAATGTATTACAACGATGATATCGTCTGTAAAAGTAAATTTATTTGCATTTCTCACACACAAATGGACTTACACGGACAATATAATTGTTATGATACGTTTTACTGTTTTTAAACACTAATATTTGTGTTCAGCGAAGTCTCCTGAGTATAACAGTACCCCTCATGTACAGGTTTTATGGTGTTTTTAAAAGTTACAGAGTCAAATATAAGGCTTGCGTTTCAATTTTTTCACATTGAAATTCGCCAGATTGGTTACGTTGCCTTTGAGACCATAAGGCAGCCCAGGAATGAAAATTACCCTGATGATGGCATACCATTTGCAATAGTAGACAACCCAAGGTATTGCAAATGGGGTATGTCCAGTCTTTTTTAGTAGCCACTTAGTCACAAACACTGGCCAAATTTGGCGTTCAAATTAGTTTTTTGCCTTTTTTACACACAAACAAATATTAACACTAACTTTGGCCAATGTTTGTGACCAAGTGGCTACTAAAAAAGACTGAAAATACCCCATTTGCAATACCTTGGGTTGTCATCTTTTGCAAATGGTATGCCATCATGGGGTAAATCTCATTCCTTGGCTACCATACGGTCTCAAATACAACGTAACCAATCTGGCGAATTTCAATGTGAAAAAACTGAAACATGTAACATGCTATATTTGACCCTGTAACTTCCCAAAACACCATAACACCTGTACATAGGGGGTACTGTTTTACACATGAGACATCACTGAATACAAACGTGTATTTTATTGCAGTAAAAGCAAACAGTATTATGACATTCACAGTTAAAATGTCACGTAGAACTCAAAAAAAACCTAAATTCTTATTTTCTCCCATTTTCTTTACATTTTATTCATATTAAATTATGTTTCACACCTAAATATTTGATGTTAAATGAAAGCCCTGTTTCCCCTGAATAAAATGATATATAATAAGTGTGGGAGCACATAATATGACAGAGGTGAATTACGCCTGAACAGACATATAGCGCAAATTCAAGTTTTTGTTTACGTTTTGTTTTGATCACAACGTGTACATTTGGCTCAGTCCTTAAAGGGTTAAGACAGGTGGGTAAGACTACTTAAAGATAATGATAAGATGTACAGGACATAAAGAAAATTAATGAAGGTGGAACAAATACATTCTGTAATCTGCAAACTAATGATTGACTAATTTAAAAACAAGAGACATATCAGTCAATATATAGTATAAAATAACAGTTGTGTATATATATATATATATATATATATATATTTTTAATATTCTTGCAGTGTTCTCCTAGTCTGGTTTTTAAGCATCTGGTAGTCATACCTACATATTGGAGGCCACACAGGCACTCCCTATAGATACAACAACCATCACTATGTCCATTATCCTATCAACACCGACCCCCCACTTACCAATACCGCCCACCCCCACAAAAGCAACGCAAACCCTCATACAGGTCGTCCAATCACTACTACAACGCACAAAGCCCTAACAAACAATATTCACCCAAACCTCAAAGACCAAGTTTCTCATATAAGAATCATCCGACTCCCCCTAATTAGTATCATTATTATCAATCGATTCTGATATCGATCATGAAGAACATTTTTTAAGGAGATTCGCACTCATCCAAACCTATTTGCACATACTCCCTATCCAATAAGAGCCAAAAAAAGAATCCTAAGGCCAGGGGAAAACGTAGCAGCAGACGACAACAAAAAAGAGGCTAGAAAGACAATAGTTACCCTCAGAAAATCTGACTGTGGCATTTTTAACCTATCACTAGTGATGTCGCGAACATAAAGTTTTCCGTTCGCAAACGCGAACTTCCGCAAATGTTCGCGAACGGGCGAACTGGGCGAACCGCCATAGACTTCAATAGGCAAGCGAATTTTAAAACCCACAGGGACTCTTTCTGGCCACAATAGTGATGGAAAAGTTGTTTCAAGGGGACTAACACCTGGACTGTGGCATGCTGGAGGGGGATCCATTGCAAAACTCCCATTGAAAATTACATAGTTGATGCAGAGTCTGGTTTTAATCCATAAAGGGCATAAATCACCTAACATTCCTAAATTTTTGGAATAACGTGCTTTAAAACATCAGGTATGATGTTGTATCGATCAGGTAGTGTAAGGGTTACGCCCGCTTCACAGTGACAGACCAAACTCCCCGTTTAACGCACCGCAAACAACCGCAAACAGTCCATTTGCACAACCGCAAACTCCCCATTTGCACAAGGTTGGATACCAAGCTAGCCATGTCCCGTTCCTTGTTCTCACTGATGTCATTGAAGGTCTCTTCCTCCATCCAGCCACGTACAACACCAAGGGTCCCCGAAAGGTGACAACAAGCCCCCTGTAATTTTTTTTTTTAAATGTACACTACTGTTACATCAGATATGAGTTGCACTGGTGTGACACTGTGCCCTGGCAGGCCCTGAAACGCACATGTGTGAAGGAAACTGACTGCTATTATTTCACAGTCAAATTTCTAGTTTTTTTTTTTTATGTACACTACTGTTACACCAGATATGAGTTGCACTGGTGTGACACTGTGCCCTGGCAGGCCCTGAAACGCACACGTGTGAAGGAAACTGACTGCTATTATATTACAGTCAAAAACGTTTTTGTTTTTTTTTAAATGCAAGCTATTGTGACACCAGATATGAGTGGTGGCACTGGGCAAGTGGGCACAGTATATGCTGTGAGCCTGACACACACGCTGGCAGGCAGGCAACTGCAATTAGGTTACACAGGAAAAAAAAAAAAGCAGACGGATGTTCTAGCCCTAAAAAGGGCTTTTTGGGGTGCTGTCCTTACAGCAGAGATCAGATAAGTCATCCAGGACTGTGGTGGACACTGAATACACTAGCCTAGCTATCAATTTCCCTATTAAATCAGCAGCAGCGAACACGAACAAGCTATGTTCCCCAGGAACTATTCGCCAGCGAACCGTTCGGGACATCACTACCTATCACAAATATCTGTTTTAAGTAAAGGTTTTAAATATGCCCCAATCAATTATTTTAAGCCATTCAAAGCTTTTCTAGATATAAATAAGTTTGTAAGGAAAGCAACCCTCAAAAGGTTTTTTACTGGAAAAAAAATGTGTTATCTAATTCCACCTCTCCCCAATCATCTACATTGACAGATGAATCCCAACATCCACATTCATCCACCCCTACAGATGAATCCCAAATCATCAACACAAACTTTAAAGAAAAATCCAAATTTTACCCTTCTTAACCCCTTAAGGACCAAACTTCTGGAATAAAAGGGAATCATGACGTGTCAGACATGTCATGTGTCCTTAAGGGGTTAAATCAGCCTTTCTTAGTAACTGGTTTTAAATGATTTTAACAAAATCAAGTACAACAAATATGATCCCCATAATCTAACTATGGCGAAAGTGACCTCGCCACTGTTTTTTTGAGGGGCCTGTTTGCCTGCCTCCTACCTTCTGACTATGGCCTTTTATAAACATTGTTTGGGCTTATTGGATTTTGGGACACTTTTTCTGCCCCTTTGAATCCATGGGAAGGTGTGCCTTCCCCCCCACCCCAAATTGTTCTTGAGCATTGCGTTGTCCCAGGGACCCTGCCAGACCAGTTAGAACTGGCTGATTTGTCCCTCTTCGGTTAAAAAGGACTTCCAACTAACTTTTTCACCACTGAAGGGAATTGTCGGAATTTTGGATATGTTTATATTTGAAGTGTGCTGATTAATAATATGGAGATTGGATGTATATTTTAGAAGTTATAAAAATTGTGTAAAAACGATATTTTCCTGCCTGTGATAATTACATTAACCCATTGTGTACAGTAATTATATCACAGGCAGAGGGGAGGGGTTGTTTGTCCTGACTGGGAGTATTTAACTGTATTATAGTGTATTTGATTGTCTGTGCTACAAAACCAGGTGGGTGGCAACATTGTGTAAAAATGTGTATATACGAAACTATAAAACCACAGCTCTGTCTGTTCCTGTTTATCCTCCAAAACGGTGTGTCGTCCTGTTATTGGAGGGAAGATTTGCTCCTGTGTCTGCTGTTCCAGCTTACAGGAGATTCACCAGGGAAAGTCCTTGTAAGGACTAGAGCTAATTTCCAATTCGGTTCCAGAGTTCCCAGGACTGAGTAACGTCCAGTGCCTGGAGGTGTCTACTGGAGTGCTTAGAGTCCTCAGGAAGCACTAGGAGAATACTTCAATGGAGGTACCCAGTTGGGGTGCAAGGGGATCTGTTACACTAACTTATACTGAAAGACTAGCGGTTAAACAACTCCATGAAGACAAAAATATTGTCATAAAGCCGGCAGATAAAGGAGGAGGTTTAGTTGTACTATCCACCACCATGTATATAGAAGAAGCTCATAGATAACTCAATGATACCGAAATATATGAGAAATTATCCGCAGATCCGACACTTATGATAGAAAAAAAACTCTCCTCCTTTTTAAATAAAGTATTAGAATTAAATATTCTAAACAAACATGAATACAATTATCTAAATATTAAGGATCTCAAAACTTTTTACCCAAAATACACAAAAATATTAATGCCCCTCCAGGAAGACCTATTGCGTCTGGGATAAATTCTCTCTTGTGTAACTCATCACAATATATTGACACCTTACTACAACCATCAGTGAAATTAATGCGATCCTATTTAAAAGACTTCATGTCACTGCTTAGATTTTTAAATCATTTTAAATGGCAATCATACTTTATTCAAGTTACATGTGATGTCACTAGACATGTGCAATTCATTTCGGGCCGAAATGCACATGTCTAGTGACATCTAATGTATTCGGACGAATTTCGGGCAATTCGGACATTCGGGTACTTCCGAATGTCCAAATAGCCGAAGTGCTAAATTACCTAGGTCCCGAAGTTCCGAAATTACCGAAGTTCCAAAGATGCTGAAGTTCCTAAGTGCCGAATTGCCGAAGTTCCGAAGCACAGTTTTGCCTGAGTACTAATATACTTACCCAGTGGAAGAAGAAGAATGTTACACTGTATAGAATTTTAAATAAAAAGTATACAAACATAGCCAGGATTCAGCTGTAAGCATTTGCAACACTTACAACAATCAAGTAACACACATTCATATAAAATGTAAGTTACTTAGCCTGTCAATGGAATGACAGGAATGAATAAGTAGAGAAATCCCTAATTCCCACGTTATTAGGGAGCTATCTACTAAAAGGCTGAAATACCTGAATTGGTCTTTCAGCCAAATTTACTAATACTAAATAAAGATTACTTAGTATTAGTAAATTTTGCCCCTACTCGCTATACCGCAAGTAGGGGCATGTCTATTAAACAGTGAGCAGCCTGTGTAATTTGACTCATAACACTCTGATTGGTTACTTAATCCACCAATCAGAGTGTTATGAGTCAAATTACACAGCGTGGGAAATATACAAAGAACTTTCCCACGCTGTGTAAAATGACACAGAGCACTCTGATTGGTGGATTTCAAACCAACCAATCAGAGTGCTGTGACAGGTAAATGTAGAGACTTACCTGTCAGTCTCTTCATTTACCTGTCAGAGCACTCTGATTGGATGGCTTAAACCCACCAATCAGAGTGCTCTCAGCCTAATTGCAGGGCGGGGCAAGGCTTTATAAGCCTTCCCCCGCCCTGCAGAGCTCAGTCTGCCCGGAGCCCTCGCCGGGTAAGGATGGATTATTATTTTTTGCGCTCGCTTTTTTTTGTTTTTTTTATTGCGTCGGTTATTATGGATTGTTATTTGCCCTTTTTGGGGCTGAAAAAAGAAGATTTTAGAAGAAAGAAAACATCAAATGGTAAGTTTTATTTTATATTTTTACAGGTACTTATTTAAATGGTCCTCCCTCATTACTTTTAGGGTGAGGGGGGTAGGTAGGGGTTAAGTTTTGGGGGTGGGTGATTAGGGGTTTGGGGACCCCAAGTCACCTGCGGGAGGGGGGGTTATTTTTTTTTATTTAGGGCCCCCACCCGACGCTCAGGGGTGGGGGCCATGGGGAAGGACATTAGGTCCCACCCAATTAGTATTTAGGGCCCCCACCCACCACTCAGGGGTGGAGGCCAGGGGGGAGGACATTAGGTGTCCCCCCCTAATTAGTATTTAGGGCCCCCACCCACCGCTCAGGGGTGGGGGCCAGGGGGGAGAACCTTAGGTCCCCCCAATTAGTATTTAGGGCCTCCACCCACCGCTCAGGGGTGGGGGCCAGGGGGGATGACATTAGGTCCCCCCTAATTAGTATTTAGGGCCCCCACCCACCACTCATGGGTGGGGGCCAGGGGGCAGGACATTAGGTCCCCCCCCTAATTAGTGTTTAGGGCCCTCACCCACCGCTCAGGGGTGGGGGCCAGGGGGAGGACCTAATGTCCTCATTCTAATTTAGGGCCCCCACCCACCGCTCAGGGGTGGAGGCCATGGGGAGGACATTAGGTCCCCCACCATTAGTATTTAGGGCCCCCAACCACCGCACAGGGGTGGGGGCCAGGGGGAGGACATTAGGTCCTACCCCCCTCATTCTAATTTAGGGCCCCCACCCACCACTCAGGGGTAGGTCCCCCCCAATTAGTATTTAGGGCCCCCACCCACCATTCAGGGGTGGGGGCCTGGGGGAGGACAATAGGTTCCCCCCCATTATTTTACTTTAGGACCCTCATCCGCCACTCAGGGGTGGGGGCAATAGGTCCCGTCCCCCCCTTATTCTAATTTAGGGCCCCCAGCTCGGGATGGGGGACCCTTTTTTTTTTTTTAAACAGTGAGCAGCCAGAGGCTGCTCACTGTGTACTAGACATGCCCCTACTCGCGGTATAGCGAGTAGGGGCAAAATTTACTAATACTAAGTCATTTTTACTTAGTATTAGTAAATGTGTCTGAAAGACCAATTTAGGTCTTTCAGCCTTTTGATAGATAACTCCCTAATACCGTATTGCCGAAGTCCCGAATTTCGGAATGCCGAATCGAACCGAAACATTTTCCCATGCACATGCCTAGAAGTTCACTTCCCTATATACAATAATTCCCCACAATGTAGGATGTCAAGCTACCAAAACAATTTTATCTAATGAGAAAAAAAATTCCAAATGCCCAAATCGATTTTATCTTAGAAGTTATTGATATTATTTTAAATAATAACTATTTTAGTTCTTTGACTCATTTTATCTACAAAAGAGAGGTACTGCTATGGGGACCAGGTTTCCCCCCAGTTATGCCAACCTCTTTATGGCAGACTGGGAATCCAGCGCCATTTGGGGTGGGCATGCCTGGGATTCAAACCTGGTCTCCTATTTTAGATAGATTGACGATTTATTTTTTATATGAAAGGGCACAGTGGATTCCCTCAATTCTTTTATCACACAGCTCAACACTAACAACAAAGGTATTCAATTATCCTGAGAACATAGCAATGAATCCATACATTTTTTAGATCTACACATTTTTATAAAAATGGGGCAATTCACACAAAAACTTTTTTTAAACAAGTATGTACAAACACAACTATTGACCAAACCATTTGTCATTATAAACCATGGCTTGAAAGCACTCCCAAGAGTCAATTCCTGCGTATACGTAGGAATTCCTCCCACATGGAGGATTTTAATGAACAAGCCCAATTTAAAAAAACAAAAACTATTTATTGAAAAAAACTATTCACCCACAAAATTAGAGAACACTATAGAGAGTATCAAAAACCAACAAAGAGACAATCTTTTAATTTATAAAGACAAACAGACCTCAGATTCCCCAACTCCCCTATTATTTTTAATTACAATAACAAAAGTATTTATATCAAAAAGACAATAAAAAAAACACTGGCATCTTTTAATGCAGGATGACCTTCTTAAATAAATATTACCCACTAAACCAAATATTGTTTTTAGAGATGCACCCAAATTAAGATTAATTTTAACTAACAACTACACCAAAAATAAAATAAAAAATCAATCCTACATTTCTAGAAGGAGCAAAAGGATTTTATAAATGTAAACGTTGTATTGTCTACAAAAGTACTGACCCCCTCTGCCAGTCCAAAGTTACTCATTTTAAATCAAATAGAACTAATAAAAATTATACCATCAAAGATTTTATCGGATGTAACACTAAAAATTTTATCTATCTACTGGAGTGCCTGTGTGGCCTCCAATATGTAGGTATGACTATCAGATGCTTAAAAACTAGGACTAGGACAGACTAGGAGAACACTGCAGGAATATTAAAAATGGATATCCGAACCACTCTGTATCAAAGCACTTTATTATTCATAACAAAGATCCCAAATTTTTTTAATGTATAGGAATAAAAAAAAATTAAAATCCTATGGAGAGGCGGGAATTTAAAAACATCCTAGGCAGAACAGAAATGGAATGGGTTTTTAATCTGCAGACCGTAGTACCCCATGGTCTCAATGCTGATTTTGATTTATTGAATTTTTTATGATTATTTGTGATTTTTTAAATTTATAAACATCAACATTTTTTTAGTAGATTTTATAATTGTACACTTATTTTATTCAGTGCTTTTTAATTAACTGTCTGTACTATTATATATATAAATATATATATATATATATATATATATACATATAATTATTATTATTTTATTATTTATATAGCACCATCACATTCCGTAGCGCTGTACAATGGGTGGACTAACAGACATGTAATTTTAACCAGACAGTTGGACGTACAGGAACAGAGAGGTGGAGGGCCCTGCTCAATGAGTTCACATTCTAGAGGGAGTGGGGTATAGTGACACAAAGGGTTTAAGTAGGGGTACAAAGTAGGTTGTTAGAAAAGTATTCATTGAGGGCTTAGTAGGTCATTTTGACAGTTGCAGGAGAGGAGTCATGGTGGTGGGGGATAAAAACCTGCTTACAGTTTAATTGATATCCTTTCTTGAAGAAGTGAATTTTCAATGTTTTTTTGAATGAGTGGAGACTGGGTGAAAGTCTTACGGAGAAGGGAAGGGAGTTCCACAGAAGAGGTGCAGCCCTGGAGAAATCTTGGAGGCGAGCATTAGAGGTGGGAGTATGGACAGAGGATAGACTTAGATCTTTGGCAGAGCGTAGGGGCCTCGACGGGACATACTAGTGTATTAGGGAAGATAGGTAGGCTGGAGCAGCATTATGTAGGGACTTATAAGTAAGCACCATTAAATTGACCTCTATATTTAACTGGAAGCCAGTGCAGGGACTGACAGAGCGGGGAGGCGTGTGAGGTGCGAGCGGACAGGAAAATGAACCTTGCCGCTGCATTCATTATAGATTGCAGCGGTGAAATCTGGGAACACGTAAGACCACTAAGAAGGGTATTGCAGAAATCAAGGCAAGAGAGAACAAGAGCATGGACCAGCACCTTAGCCGTGTCCGGGGTTAAATAGGGGCGAATGCACGCTATATTTTTGAGATGGAAGCAACAGGATTTGGCGATTGATTGAACATGAGGGGTGAAGGAGAGGTTGGAGTCAAAAGAAACACCCAGCGAGCCTTCGAGGTAGAGGTGATGGTAGCGCCGTTGACTTGGAGACAGACAGACACAGGAGTAGTAACACTTGAGGGAGGAAAGACCAGAAGTTCTGTTTTGGACAGGTTGAATTTAAGGAAGTGAGCATCCATCCAGTTGGAGATCGAAGAAAGGCAGTCAGAGACACGAGTCAAGATGGGCGGAGAGAGATCAGGAGAGGACAGGTAGATTTGCGTGTAATCCGCATATAAATGATAACGGAAGTCAAAGGAGCTGATGAGTTTACCAAGGGAGGCAGTATGGATAGAGAACAGTAGGGGACCAAGGACAGAACCTTGGGGGACGCCGACAGAGAGTGGTTGGGGGAAGAGACAGAGTCAGAGAAAGAAACACTGAAAGAGCGCTGGGAGAGGTAGGAGGAGCACCAGGAGAAAATTACGGAGAATGCAAAGACGCTGTTGATGATCAACAGTGTCAAAGGCAGCAGAAAGATCAAGGAGAATTAGGATAGAGTAATGGCCACGAGATTTAGCAGCAATTAAATCGTTGGATACTTTGGTCACAGCTGTTTCGACAGAATGACCAGCGCGGAATACAGACTGAAGGAGGTCAAGCAGAGAGTTGGATTCAAGAAAGTCAGTCAGTTTGATGTACACAACTCTCTCGAGGATCTTGGAGGCAAATGGCAATAATGAGATTGGGCGGTAGTTGGATGGAGAGTTGGGGTCAAGGCTGGGCTTTTTCAGAATTGGGGTTACAGTTGCATGTTTGAAGGGAGAGGGAAATGTGCCAGAGGAAAGGGAGAGATTGAAGACTTTAGTGAGAGGAAGAGCAAGAGAGGAAGACAGAGTGCGGATGAGATGTGAGGGAATAGGATCGAGGGAACAAGTGGTGGGGCGGGAGGACCAGAGCAGAGCACAGACCAGAAACCTCTTCTGCTGTAGCAGGTGTGAATGAGTGTAGAATGGTGGAGGGAGTGGGGTTGGGTGATGTATTGGTAGGGGAAGGTGAGAGATTAGCGATCTATTCTCTGATTGTAGAGATCTCAGTGAAGTGAGATGCAAAATTTGTGGCGGACAAGGTGGTAGAAGGAGGGGGAGTAAAAGGACAAAGAAGAGCATCGAAAGTGTGAAATAGGTGTTTGGGTTGATGGGACAGTGTACTTATGAGTGTGTTAAAGTAGAATACTTTTGCAGCGGAGAGAGCCAGGCTGTAGGAGTGTAGCATAAATCTATAGTGGAGGAAGTGAGATGCCAAGTGAGACTTTCTCCAGCAGCGTTCAGCAGTTCTAGAACATTTTTGGAGGTAACGGGTCAGCTTGGTGTGCCATGGTTGTAATTGGGGGCGCTTGCTGCGTTTAATTGCAAGAGGTGTCATTATGTCGAGTTGAGAGGAGAGAGTTGAGTTATAGAGGGAGGGTGCAGAGTAAGGGCAAGTTAGATTTGAATGCAGAAATAGAAAAGAGATCCAGACTCTAGGCTTTAAAAATGAATTCTACAGTAGAAAAGCTGCCACCCATAATAGGCACACCCCAAAGAAGCCTATGGACAAAAAGCTAGAAAATAGAGAGGGGGAGAATGTTAGTCTCCCCTATTGAGGGCGCTAATCACTGTGACAAAACGGATATAGTATAAAAAACTGCAAATTTATTAATACAATTCATATAAAAATCATGATTATAAAGCAGTACAATTCCAAGACCAATAATTAAAAAACACAAACACCAGCCACTAGCACACAAGTGTAAAGATGTTTCCAAATAGCCCTAGGTCGCGACTCTGAAGGCTAGATATACTTGCGGCATTCAATATAATCGTGATGGTGAAGTGAACGGTCTCTGGACTGCTGTAAAAACAAAGTTCAGGCTCAACGCGTTTCGTCCCGCGCCTTTCGGGACTTCCTCAGGAGCTGTGGATGCTGTTTTTCCTTTTCCGGCTTCTCTTTTAAATCTTCGAAAATCTTCTATCTTCGCGCCAAAAACGCCGTCGCGCATGCGCAAAGCGACACAAAATTCCGTTCAGCTACGGGTACCCTCAAGGACCAGTAGCTTTCAGGAAGTTATCGGTGCGCATGCGTGGCCGATTTGGAACGCACAAAACTTTATTGGCACTGAGTACTGGACACTATGTAACAAAACTTAAGTTACAAGATGAGCTCCGGATCACTTGTAACTTAAGCCGGAAAAGGAACAACAGCATCCACAGCTCCTGAGGAAGTCCCGAAAGGCGCGGGACGAAACGCGTTGAGCCTGAACTTTGTTTTTACAGCAGTCCAGAGACCGTTCACTTCACCATCACGATTATATTGAATGCCGCAAGTATATCTAGCCTTCAGAGTCGCGACCTAGGGCTATTTGGAAACATCTTTACACTTGTGTGCTAGTGGCTGGTGTTTGTGTTTTTTAATTATTGGTCTTGGAATTGTACTGCTTTATAATCATGATTTTTATATGAATTGTATTAATAAATTTGCAGTTTTTTATACTATATCCGTTTTGTCACAGTGATTAGCGCCCTCAATAGGGGAGACTAACATTCTCCCCCTCTCTATTTTCAAGTTAGATTTGAGATGGGTAAAAGGAGAGTTTGGAGTTTGGTGGAGAAATGCTCAAGGCAGTTCAGGTTTCTGCAAGATTGGAGAGTTGAGGGTGGTGAAATTTGGGTACGGGATATGCTGATGTCAAATGTAATCAGATGGCGGTCAGACAAAGGAAATGGAACAGTGGAGAGATTAGAGGTGGCACATAGATTGGTGAAGATGAGGTCAAGAGTGTTTATATATATATATATTACCGTTATTATATACTATACATTGACTTATATGTCTTTTGTTTTTAAATTAGTCAATCATTAATTTGCAAATTGCATCATGTATTTGTTCCACCTTCATATATGTTCTTTATGTCCTGTAAATATTATCATTATCTTTTAGTAGTCTTACCCCACTTGTCTTAACATTACAATGAATACATGTCCTTTTAAAAATATTGCTTCCTTAAGACACTTTGCATACTTAAATCTATTTGTTTCAATTTTAGACATTTCTACTGTCTTTTTCCTTGTGCCCCTTGTAGAGATTACTATGGTATGTTTAATGATCCTGCCTGAAGTGTTTTTTCACTGTGCATGCAAGTTTTATCTTGGAACTACCCTTCCCAGGTTCCCAGCAAATGAGGAAATGTTTCTACTAAGTCCTGCCCTCTTTGTATTATGCACACTAACTTGTGTCACCATGGGTTTCCTCTTCGTTTTGTGTATCTCTAATACTACAGCTACCAAGATCCTATGCGGCTATCGTGACGTCATCGGTGATGCCGCCTGCTGCGAGTCACGTGACCCACTTTAGTCACTTAGTCACAAACACCGCTGACCTGTACCTTCCCCTACCCTTCGACACTGCGGCTGGAGACTAAGTCCCATTCGAAGATTCGAACGCACGTTTGAATGGGACTTTGTCATTTTGGTGTAAAATAGACCTCCATTGGACAATCAAACACCGCTGAAACTTAACCCCGGTTTCACTTCGACACTTCGACAGAAGTCGAAGTGCGTTCGACGATTTGAACGCCGCCTTCGGATGGGACTTGGTTATTTTTCAGGGCAGAAATAGACCGACCGCACAGCCTGAATCTGTGGAACTGTTTTGGGCATGCAAACAGGCGTGCGGTCGGTCCAAAGAGACTTTTTAATATTTCTGGAACCCCTGAACGGATTTGTACGAATTTTGAATATGTTTTTCCCCTAATTGTGTTGTTCATAAAATATAAGTTTTATTCCTGTATGATGAAGAATCAGAAAGTTATGAAAATGCATAAAAAGTATAAGTTTTAGCTTGGAGATAATTGAGTAGATACAGTAAGAAACTCAATTATCTCCCATGCAGAGGGGAGGGAATCTGTGGGTTGTAACCATTGGCTGATTGGTTAACATCTAATTGGTTGTATGTGTCTCCCTTGCATGGGAGCACCACATAAAAGGAGAGTACCTGTCATTAAACCTCAGTTCTACTTTACCCGTCAAAACGTAGCTTTGTCTCGTTATTGAAAGGGAACCTAATCACTAGCTCTTTTAAGAGCTATACCTCTCTCTCTCTACTTGGATCCAGCTGATAGAAAGAAGGCTACTCTTCCCCCAGCTTAAAAATTTAAAAAGCACCCACACATTTTTACATGTATTGAGCAGTGTTTGTATTTTTTAATATATATATTTAGCACTGAGCAGTGTTTGTGTGTTTGAATGTAAACATGTTTTTGTAAGGAGTATGTGTGAGTGAATGTACGAGTGTGTTTGCACGTATTGGCATTTGAATGCAGGTGTTTTCTGTTGTGTTGGTTTTTGAATATGGTGGTGTGTTTTTATGTAGTGTTGACATTTAGATGCAGGGTTGTATTTGTGTGTAGTGTAGGCGAAATGCTGAGATGTATGCACATATACACACATATACTCACATATACACACACTGGCACACATACACAGACACATAGGCACACACATGAAGTTACATAGAAACACAGTCATACACACATACAGATAGACACACAGGTACAAACACACATATAGATAGAAACACACACACACACACACACACACACATACAGACACACAGAGAGAGAGACACAGGCACAGCCACACATACAGATTGAGATACACACATACAGACACACTGATACAAACACAGACATAAAAACAGATACACATACACACACTGACACATACAGATACAGATATACCAACACACATACAGATACACAGACATACAGATACCACAGACACACATGTATAAGTGTGTGTCTGTGTGTGTTTGTATAGTGTATGTAGTGTGTTTGTATAGTGAATCCAGTGTGTGTTTGTATAGTGAATGCAGTGTGTTTGTGTAGTGGATGCAGTATGTGTGCTTGTATAGTGGATAATGGTGTAAAGGGGGGGGGGTGATGTGAGAGGGAGGGGGTAATACTGTGAGGGGGGAGGGAAGGGGGAGTCATGGTTTGAGGGAGGAGGGAGGGTGAGAGGGGCTCATGGTTTGAGGGAGGGGGAGTCAGGGGCGTATTAGCCGCGAGGCAAACAAGGCATTTGCCTTGGGCGGCATTTTCCAGGGGGTGGCAAAAAAACGCCGCCCCCAAATGCCCAGGGCAAATGCCTTGTTAGCCTTGCGGCTAACTGACAAGCCCTCTGGGCGGGCGATCTGCTGGGCGGCGTCATATTCCAGCTCCCAGCCTCACTCTGCGGCGCGCGAGGGAGCTGAGCAGACAGCTCAGAGGAAGTGCTCCCTCACCAGCTGCCCGCCAGCGCCGCCCAGCAGCCACTGGACCACAAGGGAGAGAGGGACCTCCCCCCCCCCCCCCAGCATTCCCAAAGGTAAGGAGGCTGGGGGGGTTAAATAAAAAAGTGAGTGTGTGTATGTCTGTTAGTGTGTGTGTATGTTATTGTGTGTGTGTGTGTATGTCTGTTATTGTGTCTGTGTATGTCTGTTAGTGTGTGGGTATGTCTGTTAGTGTGTCTGTGTATATCTGTTAGTGTGTGTGTGTGTGTGTGTCTGTTAGTGTGTGTGTGTGTGTGTGTCTGTATGTCTGTTAGTGTGTGTGTGTGTGTGTGTGTGTGTCTGTATGTCTTAGTGTGTGTGTGTGTGTGTGACTGTGTGTGTGTCTGTTAGTGTGAGTGTGTGTGTGTATCTGCTAGTGAGTGTCTGTTAGTGAGTGTGTCTGTTAGTGTGTGTGTGTTTCTGTTAGCTAGTGTATGCGTATCTGTCAGTGAATGTGTGTGTGTGTATTTAGAAGGCGGGGCGGGGGTGGCACGGGAGGGGGGCGCCTGAGTTTTGTCCTGCCTAGGGCAGCACAAAACCAGGATACACCACTGGGGGGAGTAATACTGTGAGGGAGAGGTTGATGGTGAGAGGAGGGGGGTGATGGTGTGAGGGAGGAGGGTGATGGTGAGAGGGAGGGGGGTGATGATGAAAGGGAGGGGGTGATGGTGAGAGAGATGGGGACATGGACATCTTTAATATTGATTGGGCCCTGGGAAAGCATTTGCTTGGGCCCCCTGGACCCACTCCCTGGCATGCAATCATGCCTCCACCCCAACGCAGTGGGCGAACTAAAGTAGAAAGAGCCCTGGTGCAAGAATTTCATTTGGACCCCCAATTGCAAGGTTGGAAAGAAGGTTGAACCCTATCTGTCATGCAACTCCAACAATGCATTGACAACTGGGGCTCTACCAATTTCCCATGCTTGCAGGGTTGTATTTAGCACTGTGTTTGTGTGTTTGAATGTAAACATTTTTTTGTATGACGTATGTTTGTGTGAATGTGTTTGTATGTAGTGTTAGAGTTTGAATGCAAGTGTACATTTAAGTGTAGTGCTGGTTTTTGAATGTAGGGGTTTGTTTATATATAATTTTGGTGTTTAACACAGAGGTGTGTTTGTATGAAGTGTTGACTTTCAATGCAGGAGTGTGTTTGTTTGTAATGTTGAAGTTTGAATGGAGGGGTGTATTTGTATTTATTGTTGGTGCTCAGACACACAGGTAAACACACTGACACACAAGCAGATACACACACTGACTACATACAGATACGCACACAGATAAACACACAGACACGTACAGATACACAGACAGATAAACTGAGACATACTGACACACATAAAAACATACAATGATAGACATACTGACACACACACTGACACAAACTGTCACACAGGCACATACGATGACAAACATACTGACACACAGATACATATACTGACACACACAGAGGCACAAATATTGATAGACATACTGACACACACACACACACACACACACACACACAGGTATATCTACAGACATACTAACACACACACAGGATCTCTATCAGCGTATGTGGCTTTGTGTGTGTCAGTATGTCTGTATATGTGCCTGTGTGTGTGTCAGTATATCTATCAGTATAAGTGCCTGTGTGTGTGTGTGTCAGTATGTCTGTATATGTGCTTGTGTGTGTGTCAGTATGTCTATCAGTGTATGTGCCTATGTGTGTGTGTCAGAATGTCTGTCAGTGTATGTATCTGTGTGTCAGTATGTTTGTCATTGTATGTGCCTCTGTGTGTCAGTATGTCTACCAGTGTGCCTGTGTCAGTATGTATATCAGTGTATGTGCCTGACACACACACACACACACACACAGAACAGGTACACACACACACAGACACACTGGACGACATACTGACACACCAGCACATACATTGGCAGACATACTGACACACACAGACACATACACTATCAGACATATGGACATACACAGACACATACACTATCAGACATACTGACACACACAGATACATACACGGTCGGACATGCTGACATACACACACATACATACTGACACACACAGATACATACACTGTCAGGTATACTGACATACACAGACACAGACATACTGACACACACAGACACATACACAGTCAGACATACTGACATACACACACAGACACATACACTGTCAGACATACTGACATACACACAGAGACATACTGACACACACAGATACATACACTATCAGACATACTGACACACACAGACACATACACTGTCAGACATACTGACATACACACACAGTCATACTGACACACCCAGACATACTGACATACACACAGAGACATACTGACACACACAGATACATACACTATCAGACATACTGACACACACATACACATACACTGTCAGACATACTGACACACACACACAGTCATACTGACACACACAGACACATACACTGTCAGACATACTGACACACACAGACACATACACTGTCAGACATACTGACATACACACACATACATACTGACACACACAGGCACATACACCATCAGACATACTGACACACACACATAGACATACTGACACACACAGACACATACACTGTCAGACATACTGACATACACACACAGTCATACTGACACACATAGACACATACACTGTCAGACATACTGACATACACACAGAGGCATACTGACACACACATACACATACACTATCAGACATACTGACGCACACAGACATACACTGTCAGACATACTGACATACACACAGAGACATACTGACACACACAGACACACACACTATCAGACATACTGACACACACAGACACATACACTGTCAGACATACTGACATACACACACAGTCATACTGACACACACAGACATATACACTATCAGACATACTGACACACACAGACACATACACAGACAGACAAACTGACATACATGTAATATTTACATTTTAAGCCCACCCTCCAGTTTCTTACCTTTTTCTGGAGGGTGGCATCCCTGGGATCCAGTGTGCTGCATGAGGATGATGCGAGTGAGGAGCCCCCATCCTCCTGCCTCCTCCTCTCTGTCGTGCAGCTCCTTCTTCTCCCGTGCAGCAGCTCTTTATGGGAGGAAGTGACGCTCGGCACTCACTTCCTCCCAGTGCTGCTGAAAAGAAAGGGGCCCGGTCGCGCTCTGAAAGGGCCACAGCACCCGACCGGGCCCCTGCTAGTACAAGCCCACTGGGTGGCCCTAAGTGCATGGGCCACCCAGTGGGACTCCTTACATTGCGGGGCCCGCCTAAAGTGGCAGCGGGGCCCACGGGACAGCTGCCTTGGGCCCCCAGGAGTAACTGGGCCCGGGGCAACTGCCCCATTTGTCCCATGTTAAAGATGGCCCTGGATGGGGATGATGATGAGAGGGAGGGGATGATGATGAGAGGGAGGGAGGGAAGTAAGAGGGAGGGGGGTGATGGTGAGAGGGAGAGGGGTGATGGTAAGAGGGAAGGGGGTGATGGTGAGAGGGAAGGGACTAAATACCTTATTTAATTCCCTGGTGGTCCAGTGTGGTCCGGTGGTGATATCCGGTCTACAGCTCCGCAGTGTGCAGAGCTGCAGACCATGCATCTCACGAGACCTAGTAACCCGCAGCAACGCTGTGATTGATAAGATTTTGCGACACACATGATCTGCAGCTCTGTACACTGCGGACCTGCAGACCGGTGTCTGCGATGGTGCAGAAGAGGCATTGCAGCCTCTAGGTCTAGTGACCTAGGACCCGACAAAGTCTGCCCCCCTCCCCCCCCCCCGCCGTCTCTGCCTGCTGTCCATTGCAGTTTGCTGCGTATGCGGCTGCATAGCCGCAGACCGATCATGGTCCATTGCCGAAAGCACCTTCAATGGGGATATGGGCATCAGCACTGGACCATGTAGCAGTGGAAGAAAGTTGCCTGGTCTGATAATTGATGTTTTCTGATCTTGTCAGAAAAGGCAGAATTTACACTGCTCGGCCTACAGGGACAGAAGAAAAGTCTATTTGTATCAGAGCCACTGCAGAAAGCAACAGTGGTTTCGGTGCCTAGAGCGTCCCTTTAAATAGTTTTATAAAAATCTATTTCTTGATGACATCATCAATATTTCATTCATTCATATCATTTTTAATATAAGTAATTATGTAAGCACTAGTTAGACAATAGTAACATTTATTTTCAGAATGATCTTACATATTTGCTTACGTATTGCCAGATGGACATATACTGTCAGTCCGATTTGCTTACATTCTCTTCAAACATCCTTTATGTTTAGCTGGCAGCGATTCAAACAGCTCGTATCATATATAAATGATGGGGAGACACCATTAAATTGAATAATCTTCATCCAAAGTGACACATCATTTCCCATGGAAGAACTGCGCCTTGTACCTAAAGCTTGCCAGAATGAAAGCCTGCCAGGCATGTATGGGAATACTGTATATATGTGGGCTTCAATTAATTGTTAAGAATGAATTCGGTTTTCAGGGTGTTAATTTATTGAAGGTGATGGGATTTCTATTTCTTTTGAATTGAATGTCAGATGTCTCAAAAGTCAAAAGCTTCCAATACACAGCCTTAATTTATTGCTCTGTATTCTGTAGTCAAGAGCCATTCTGTTGCTGAGATTACATCCACAACTTGTAATATCCACAGCTGTACCCTTCAGAACTGCCATCATCTTTTTATAAATTCCTCCTGTAAATTCTCTTTTTTTCTTTTGGATATACGTTCATATTCCTTCACACTAGTGTTTAGATTAGCTATATTATATAGTATACAGTATACTATACAGCTTAGCGATGATATTTTAACTTATATAGCACAGTTAACTATCATAAATTCAATAATTAGTGAACACAATAAACAGTATAATAAAGTATTGCACTATATACAATATCATGTAGTATACATAATACTTAAATTTAACTGTGCTTTTTTTGACATTACTTATATAGCACAGTTAACTATCATACATTCATTCATTCATCAGTGAAAACAATAAGCAATACAATACAACAAAAATATCACTAATTGCAAACCTAAAAAAGTGAGGAATTGGTATCCTGGTGAGGAGAATAAGAACATTACAAATACATAAATATATAAACAAAAGAAATATCCATAAAGGCTAGGATTTAGGAATCTCCGTAGGTGACAGGCGAAAGAGAGGGTATCGGGCCAAGATGGCGCTGGTGTCCAGAGAGGCAGTGGTAGCCTTGTTGCAGGTGTACCTTGATTCACATGGCTCCAGTTCGTTGGAGGATGTGCTGGCCAGTGTAGAGTGGCTTCAGTGCCCACGACAATGGAAGGAGTGTCAGATGGCGGTAATAGGGACAGGCGATCGTGGCCTCCTACACGCTTATCTTCCAGCCCCGCGAGAAGAGGCGGACGGCAGAGAGGAGAGTCAGGCGGAAGCGGCATTAGGTCACCAGGGCCTATTCGGGAGGTGAGAAGGAGCCAGAGGCCTATTGCTGGAGTCTGGTTAAGAGGACAAGATGGCGGCATGGTGGGAAGGTCTCGGAGCCTGCCGTCTCTTCCGGATGCGCACCTTTGGTACCCTGGATGCGGTGGAAGTGTGGCAGGGTGCTGGACACAGGAGAATGTTGGCAGGTCGGAGGAGGGAGACTGGGACAACGACCGGGACGGACACACACAGAAGAAACAGGAGATGGAGCCTAGGATCCAGAAGAGAGGCTGGATGGCAGTGCAGATGCCAGTTCTGGATGGAGTCTGGATCGGAGGAGGAGGAGGAACAGGAGCTTCCAGGCGGTAGGGTGCCTGCAGTTCCCAGCGGTTCGGTGAGTTACATTGCGCTAGCGCCTGGGGGTCTGTTGGGGGTTAGTATCAGTCAGATGATTAGTTGTGCTTGCTCAGGGCCTTAGTGAATAGGTTTTCCATGGGTCCCACGGGGCGGCTGCAGGAATCTGCCGGGCAGGGGAGTTGGAGTTACGTACAGGAGTCTGTCCGGCAGGGGAGTGGGAGTCATTACTCAGGGGCGTTTCGCCCTTGTATGGTAGGCTGTGACCTGGCCCCTTTGGGTCTCCATGTGCCTCAGGATGTCCAGAAGAAAATTTGCAGAGGTGAGTACATTGAATTTCCTTCGCTGGTTCCTCCGGACAAAGAATCTGTGGACAGCCGACGGCGGGGAGAGGTTCCAGATGTGGAGAAGGGTAAGCATATCCCTAGAATATTTGGGAAGTGGCTTCAGAAGTTTAATGTTTTTGCTAGCATCCTGGTGCACCGGTTTCCCGAAAAGGCAGAGTCACTTATGGCTGTTAATCATGACCCCCAGTAGGCCACCCCGCTTTCGCGCGCCAGCCGAAGAAGGCTCTGTCACGTCAGCAGGTCACAGAAAGACATGTGTTGGCTCTTTAATGAGAGCCAGTGCAGCTGGTACAGCTCCTGCAGGTTCCGGCACGATTGTGCCTATTGTGGAGGAGCGCATCCAGCGATGCGCTGCTTCAGAAAGAGCAAGCCGGCCGCCACTAAGGGCTCAACTCGCGATGACGTACCTAGAGAAGAGGACACTGGGAGATGTAGTAAGGATGCGTCCGTAGCTCAACTGGTATCCAAGGAATCACGATACCCAGGTTTTGTTTGATGGATTTACGTTAGGGTTCTGGATTCCGTTTGTTGAGTCTTCATCTCCCCAGTTTGCGGACAACCTCCGCTCAGTTAGGGACAAGGAGGATGTCCTCCAGGGAAAATTGGATGTCAAGGTTCAGTGGGGTTCCCCTCTGGGTCTAGTTCCTAAGAAGGAGGTGGGTTCTTTTAGTTTGACCCAGCACCTGTCCTATCCGGCGGGTGGTTCCATTAATGACGAAATTGGAAAAAAGCTGTGTCGAGTTCGCTATGCATCGTTTGACAGGGCTTTGGAGTTGGTTCAACGGGTTGAGGCCGGGGCAAAATACGACATGGAATCGGCTTTCTGTCTGTTGCCGGTTCAACCTTCCTGTTTTTATTTGTTTGCCTATGGGTTGTTCTATTTTTTTGTTTGTCAATTTTTTGTTCGTTGGTTTGCCGGGCTCATCGGAGTGCGCGAGTTTGTTAGGGTCATTTCAGTCGATTACGGCGGATTTCGGGATTCCAGTGGCGGAGAGTAAAAAGGTGGGTCAGGTTAGGGTCGTGTCCTTTTTAGGTATAGAAATTGACACTGTGGAGATTTTTCGTTTGCCAGCAGGCAAATTATTGTTTCTTTTGCGCCTGGTGGATTTAGTACGTGGGGCCATGAAGGTTCAGTTGCACCAAATTGGCCTTTGCCTGCTGTGTCCTTCCCATGGGTCGGGCTTTTTGTAGGTGACTGTCGCTGTCTACGGTGGGTATTAGGGAAAGCTTTCACTTTATTCGGGTCACACGTCGTCTGCGCGCGGATCTCCAGGTCTGGATTTCCTTCTTGAAGCGCTGCAATGGGCAATCCTGCTGGCTGCGGGAGGCTACGTCGAACTCGGCGTTGGACCTATTCATGGACACATCCGGTTTGGTGGGGTTTGGAGCATATTTTCACAGTTTCCCATTGTGGTTTTTCTTGGAACTCTGGGACGAGGCCCTTCAAAATTGTGGTTTTTCACACGGACAACATAAGTGTTGTCCATGTGATAAATCGCTCCTCCTCGAGTTCTCCCCCCCCCCCAGCACTGGCCCTGCTGCGCTGGTTGGTTCTGCTCAGTTTAAAGTTTAAAATCTGGATAAAAGTCGGGTGTGTTAAACGTGGTAGCTGACTCTCTCTTTCGCTTTCAGTGGGACCATTTTAAGGAGTCGGCTCCAGCAGCAGAGTCAGTAAGTCTGAGATGCCTAGAATCCTTATGGGGAATCCATTTGGAAGATAGAGGGGATTGGTAGGGGATTCATTGTCGGAAGCTTCCTGGAGGTCGTATCGGGCAGTGTGGTGGCACTGGCTGTCCCTAGTCTCAAGGGATGGTGACCGAGTCAGGTCGATTAGAGGCGACTTTGACCTTATTGGAGGAGATGCTCGAGCAGGGTAAGTCTTATTAATCGGCCGAAAAGTCTTTGTCCGCATTGTCCTTTCTTTGCAGGTTTATGGGATGGCGTGATGTCTCTCGGTATTCAACGGGTGATCCGGGGTTGGAGACTCAGGAGGGGCAAAGATCGGCGCCGCCCTTTGTCAGCGGAGTTGTTGTGGCGTAGTTTGGCAGCCATCGGGGTGGTTTGTTATTCAGAATATGAGACGTTATTGTTCTGAGTGGCGTTTTCTTTTTGTTTTTTGGGGGGGAGTTTCGCGTGGGAGAATTGGTCTTGCGTAATCAGGGGTCGGTTTCACCACTGTTGATAGTTGATATTCACTGGTCCGAGGCAGCGGTTGACGTCTTCATTTGTCAGTCTAAAACAGATCAAGAAGGTAGGGGTGCTTGGGCGTGCATAGGTTCTGCAGGTGGGGAGTTTTGTCCTATTCGTTTGTGTTTGGCATATCTGAGTCAGAGGCCATGGGCGATGTTTCGCACTGCGCTGGTGGAGTGTGGGGTGGATGCTCAGGAATACTCAGCTCATTCCTTTCGCAATGGGGAGGCCACCCGGGCTAGTTTGTTGGGTTTCTCAGCTGCAGCGATTAGGCATTTAGGTAGGTGGGGCTCAAATTGTTACAGGTCCTATGTCAGGCCTCACTTGTTGTAACGTGTTTCCTTGTAGATCCAAGGCCGAGGTACATCTGGATACTGGGGCACTCTTTAATTTTTTGGGCTGTAAGAGTGGAGAATTGCTCTTACGGATGGAATTTGACGTTCCCGTATGAGGTAGCCAGGTTAGGTGAAGGGGTATTAGGAGTCTCCTGTGACAGCAAGTTTACTCCAAGTGTGTGGCTTTATGCAGATTTGTGACAGGCCCGGTAACCTTAATCATCCACGCGGGTGGGAACGACTTAGGGCGCAGTAAGCCCGTGAATCTCATCCATGCGATTAGACTTGATTTAGCCCATTGTGTAGCATTGATTCAAAATGTAACTTTAATTTGGTCTGACATGGTATCTAGGCCTTGTTGGCAAGCGTTTCTGCATGCTAGGGGAGTGGAGCATAGTGGAAGCAAGCTTAATGTTTTGATAGGTAAATTTGTGCTGCGCCTCTGGGGTTTTGCGGTCCGGCACACAGAATTAGAGGGGGACAGTTCTAACCTTATGCGCAAAGATGGGGTACACCTCTCACTGATAGGGTTGGATATCTTTGATGCCGGCCCCTAGGCTGGTATCGAGGCTGCGCTGTCTGCAGGGGGCGCGGTGCCGACCAGGGGAGCAGTTAGGTCAATACCTCCAGGGGCGGACTGACAACTCATGGGGCCCCTGGGCAATAGGAGATCATGGGGCCCCCGTGTACCCACCAACTTGCAAGTACATCACACACACATGCATGTGTCACAGAAAGAATGTTGTTGTAATGTGGGGGGGGAGAGGCTTCAGTGGGGGACAGGAGTTGTCGTGTGTGGGACTGGGGCTGTAGTGGGAATATAAGGGCTCTAATGGGCAACAGGGGCTCTAATGGGTGGAAAGGTGCTGTAGAGGGGGTTTAGGGGTTCTAATTGCAGATAAAGACTGTAGTGTTGGGTGGTTGTGGGGGACAGGGGCTGTAGTGGGGTAGTTTTTAGGTCCCCAGACCCCCTTTCCTTCTATTAAAAAGTTATTTTATTCACTAAATTAGAGTGGGTGCTGGTGCAAGATTTTTTTTAGGTCCCCCTATCGTAAGGATGGAAAAAAAGGTAGATCCCCATCTTTCATACAACTACCATAATACTTTGCCAGATGGGTATCTACCATTTTCCCATCCTTGCAGGGTTGTACTTAGCCCCGAGCAGTGTTTGTATGTTTGACTGTAAGCATGTTTTTAATGGAGTATGTGTGTGTGAATGTACGGGTGTATTTGTGTGTACTGTTTGCCTTTGAATGTAGGGGTGTGTCTGTATGTAGTGTTGATATTTGAATGCAGGGGTGTTTTTGCTTGTACAGATACATACACACACCAACACATATACAGATACACAGACACTAACATGCAGAAAGTTACACCTACACACACACACTGACACGCATACAGATTCACAAACACACTAATACGGATACACAGACACACACTAACATACATACAGATACAGACACACACTAACATACATGCAGATACACACAGTGGCGTACATACTGGGGTCCCTGGGGGGCCCAGGAGCTGGCAACCTCAGGGCCCCCCAAGGCCGCCCAGGAGCCGGCCACCTCAGGGCCCCCCGAGGCCACCCAGGAGCCCAGCAGCACCACTGGACCCCAGGGAATCCCCTCAGCACTCCAAAAGGTAAGGGGGATTAAATAAAAAAAAAAACGTGTGTGTGTGTGTGTGTTAGTGTGTGTGTGTGTTACTGTTAGTGTGTTAGTGTTTGTTAGTGTGTGTGTTAGTGTTAGTGTGTGTGTGTTTGTGTGTTAGTGTATGTGTTAGAGTGTGTGTGTGTCTGCTAGTGAGTGTCAGTGAGTGTATCTGTTATTGAGTGTGTGTCTGCTAGTGAGTGTGTTACTGTGTGTGTCTGTTACTGAGTGTGTTTGTGTGTGTCTGTTACTGAGTGTGTCTGTTAGTGAGTCTGTTTGATGTCTGTTAGTGAGTGTGTGTTTGTCAGTGAGAGTACAATTTTCGCACCGGGGCCCCATAGGTCATGTGTACGCCACTGGATACACAGACACACACTAACATACATACAGATATACACACACTAACATACATACAGATACAGACACACACTAACATACATGCAGATACACAGACACACACTAATACATACACACTAACAGACATACAGATATACACACACTAACATACATACAGGTACAGACACACACTAACATACATACAGGTACAGACACACACTAACATACATACAGATAGACAGACACACACTAACGCATACACACTAACATACATACAGATACACAGACACAAACTAACACACACAGATAGCATGCACACATTGATCACATTACATATTTTAACCACCCTTACATACCTTTTTGGTTCAGGAGGGTGGCTTCCCTGGTGTCAAGTGGCATCTGGCTGAGTGTGATGGGAATCTGGCTCCCTCCTCTCTTGGCTTGTTGGTAAGCAGGGAGGGCATTACACAGTGAAGGGTCCGTGTTGCCCTTGGTCAGCAGTCAAGAACCTCCCTGGAAAGATAAGGAAGGGAGGACATGACTGATGATAGGGATAAGGGGATGTTTCAACTTAGGGACATAATAAGAAGGGGTAAAAGGGGAGGGTACTCACTAGTCTCCTGACAGAAGCGTATTGAAGCTAGCTTTCCCTTCCGCCCTAAAAATGCCAGTACGTATGTTTGTTTTGTAGGTTGTGGGTGCTGTTGTTTTCTTCTTTGTTTTGTCACAGCTCGCGGTAGTCCTGGCCAGTGCAGTTAAAAATGGGATAAGTTGCCCAAGCAGCTTTTGGAGTTGCAGCCTGCTGAGAACTGATGGTGGGGGCAGGCTGCTCCAGACTCTTGTTTCATATTGGATAGAGCTGTCTGTTGGTGAAACACCGCAACAGCTGACAGAGTTAAGATGCTGGCAATAAGTTATCAATAAACCTGTGGCCGTTGACCTTACCCATTTCAAGTGTACTCGTGTATTTATTGGGTGGTTGGGTTTTCTGGTCAGCAGTCATGATACTCTTAAAGGGACACAACAAGCACCAAAACAACGTTAGCTTAAAGGGAAACTCCAGTGCCAGGAAAACGATCCGTTTTCCTGGCACTGGAGGGTCCCTCTCCCTCCCACCCCCCAATCCCCGGTTACTGAAGGGGTGAAAACCCCTTCAGTCACTTACCTCAGACAGCGACATGTCCCACGTCGCTGCCTGCTCCTCCCCCGCCGCTCCTCCTTCTTCCTCCGTCGGCCGGTGGGCGAGACTGATCCCGCCCACCGGCCGAGGAGTCCCAATGCGCATGCGCGGCAATGCCGCGCATGCGCATTGGCGCACCCCATAGGAAAGCATTGAAAAGGAATTTCAATGCTTCCCTATGGGGAATAGAGCTACGCTGGAGGTCCTCACACAGCGTGAGGACGTCCAGCGACGCTCTAGCACAGATAATCTGTGCTAGGGACCAGGAAGTTCCCTTTAGTGGCTGTCTAGTAGACAGCCACTAGGGGAGCACTTAACCCTGCAAGGTAATTATTGCAGTTTATAAAAAACTGCAATAATTACACTTGCAGGGTTACGGGTATTGGGAGTTGGCACCCAGACCACTCCAATGAGCAGAAGTGGTCTGGGTGCCTGGAGTGTTCCTTTAACCCCTTAAGGACCAAACTTCTGGAATAAAAGGGAATCATGACATGTCACACATGTCATGTGTCCTTAAGGGGTTAAGGGGTGATTTTGGTATATAGATCATGCCTCTACAGTCTCACTGCTCAATTCTCTTCCATTTAGGCACCAAGAACACTTCATTGAAATGGTCTGTGTGAAGTGCCTCTGTCTATGTAACCCTGCAATGTAAAATAATGCAGTTTCTGAGAAGCTGCACTGATTACATGCAGGATTTACTCCGCCTCTAGTGGCTATCTTCCAGTCATCTAACTATCATTATGTGTCCCTTGTCAAAGTCACTCAGATCTTTTTACCTGCCATGTCTTCGTGCTTCCAAAGCATGAAATTCAAGAACTTACTGTTCACTTGCTGCCTGATATATCCCACCCCTTGATAGCTGCCATGGTAACAGTCTAACCAATGTTATCCACTTCACTTGTCGGTGGTTTTCAATGTTGTGGCTGACCAGTGTATGTCTAACATGACCTGGGCCTATGGTAGCAGTTTGAAAGGGGTAACAGGTTGTCTTTATATTTTTTAGTTTTTTTAATATGTTAAATTTAAATATATTTTGACAGTATCAGCAAATGCAGAATGTTTGAGAATGCAGCCAGCCACCAGAATAGATTTGTATCTGTCGACCCCCTGTCCAACATCTCTTCTTCTACTTCCAGCATTTCCTGTCACCACCTGATAATATGGAAAGAACTTAGTAGGGGAACATGCATGTAGCTAGTGGTTTGTGAGTAAAGATGGCAAAAATAGGGGGGAAAATAAAGAATATTCAGAATTTAGTTAGGAGATCAAGATGGCCTTTTGATAACTACCATTTTCAGAGAGTCAGGTTAATGATAATTGGAGGATAGTGATATATTTAAAAGGGAGTAGACATTACATTTAATTAAAATGTAATAAAGGGGCACTGTAGGCACTATAACCATTTCACCTAATTGAACTGGTTATAGTACTTTGAGTTCTCCCTGCACTGTCCCTTCATTCAGTGTTTAACCAATTGAGCGGTTTAACATTAAAAATGGGTCCCTACACACCCACAGGTTGGAGCCTACTGGAGGTATATTTAAAGAAGAAATTACACACTTCCTTCTATCCATACCTAATTCATCACGGCAGTGGGTGCTGTGATAGGCAAGGCCAGATTAAGAGCCCAGTGGGCCTGGTGCTGACAATTATGAGGGGCCTACGTACAGAATCTTATCGACCCAAAACACTAAAACAGTCATAACTCTCAAGCGTTATGTTTCTGGTGGAGAAAAGGAGGCATGTCTGCCCAAAGAATTGGAAGGCTAGTCTGGCATGAATGCATGTCAGGCTGCCTGCCAATCAAGCATGCTGGTCAACAGCATCCTGATCTTGGCATGAATGTGTCTAATGATGTGCTCACTCCATGCTTTCTAAAGACTGTCCCCTAGCACTCACATGTCCACTTGTTTCCTTACCTTCTTACTAGCAGGCAGAAGCTCCTGGTAAACAGTCTGAGACAGAGAAACGGTGGATGTAGTGAGTGTAGAAAAAAGGGAACATGCCACAGTGTTAGAGAGACCAAAGTCAGCATTACCTTATCTAATTTCATTTCAGATAGTCCAAACAAGTTTTGTTTCCATATATCCCTCCTAAGTTTCCATACTTAAGCAAGAGTATGTGAAGAGTAAATTAGGGTTGCCACCTTTTTTTGGAAAAAAAACACACTGAGAGCCTTGGAGACACTGGGAGACATGGGGACACAGCCACTGGGACACATGGACACAGACACTGGGACACTAGGGACACTGGGAGACATGGGAACACTGAGACACTAGGGACACTGGGAGACATGGGAACACTGAGACACTAGGGACACTGGAAGAGATGGGCACACAGACACTATGGGCACTGGGAGACATGGGAACACTGAGACACTAGGGACACTGAGACACTGGGAGACATTGGGACACTGAGAAATTAGGGGCACTGGCTGGGAGGCATGAGGACACTGAGACACTTGGGGACATTGTGTTCCTAGTTTCTCAGTGTACCCATGTCTCAGTGTCCCCACATGTGTCTGTTTCCCCATGTCTCAGTGTCCCCAAGTGTCCCCAAGTGTCTGTGTCCCCTTTCTCCCAGTGTCCCCTTTCTCCCAGTGTCCTCAGTGTTCCCGGGTCTCAGTGTCCCCTAGTGTCTCAGTGTCCCCATGTCTCAGTGTCCTCATGTCTCAGTGTCCCCATGTGTGTCTGTGTCTCCAAGTGTCCCCAAGTGTCTCAGCATCCCCAGTGGTCTCCCTGTGTCCCCATGTCTCATAGTCTCCCCTAGTGGCTCAGTGTCTCCATGTCTCCCTGCAGCCTTTACCCCATCCCTCGCTTCCCTGAGCTGTAGGCTGTCTCTGCAGGCTGGAAGCTGCTGTCTGGACTCTCTGTGCTGTGTAGCTGCTTCCCCGCGGATCAGTGAGTAAAGAGAGATGCAGGTATATGCTGTAACTTTCTATCACTGCCTCTCTGAACACACAGCGACCCCTACTGGCCGGTGCTGGTATTGCAGAGTAATCTCTGTTTATACTGAGAAAAATACCGACATTTGTATTGCCAGTATTATTGCAAATAAATACTGGCAGCCTCAAATAAATACCGGCCAGGTGGCAACCCTGAGAGCACTGTGTGAATTTTTTTTTTTTTACAATTTTAAAACCAATGGGACTATTACATGGGCATGGGCCTGGAGCTGCAGCTCCAACAGCCCCTATATTAACCAGGCCCTGGTGATAGGCTGAATGCAATCAGCTGACACTCTCAGCAAATCACAGATGACCATTGCTGCTCAGTTTAAGACTTGTTAGTCTTTAAGTCTTGTTAGTTCAAGCAACACAGAGGGGATGGGTTGCTGGGTACTTGTTTTAACAATAAGACATTAAAAACGGTTTAATGCTGAATGTAAGGATGGCATCAGGGGATTACAGACACTATATCCACTTCAATAAGATGAAGCAGTTACAGTGCCTACAGTGTCCCTTTCATAAAATATTTATATCAAAATGTTCTATTTTAATATTTTTTTAGTTGTATATACTGATAATTCTGTATATAACACTTGTATATCTTACACATTCCCCGCTTCAAGAAAAGCTTGTAGCACCTTTGATCATATTCTACAGTTATCCGACCCAGTGCTCACTATTTCATGTCCTGACAGAATGCAATCACAGGATGGTGATGTCAAATGTCAGTTCCCAGCATGCACTACACAGCAGTGTAGGCTATTCTAGGCCCCGGGCCTCTTCCATTTTGCCTTCAACCATTTGACAGCATTTGCCAAAATTACATTTCAGGCAGCAGTACTGTGATTGACAGTATTCTCCTGGCATTGTTGTTAGACACTTGTGTAATTGATTTATCGAGCACTGCCATATACACAAACACATACATTATATATATATATATATATATATATATATATATATATATATTTTTTTTTTTTTTTTATTAATTTATTTCCAGAAAGAGATACATAGACAGGCAGCTTTAATGAATGAAATTCCACACAGGAGATTTCCCCTTGTTAACCAGCCCGTACAAATTGTACAAATTGCATGAGAAGGATAGCCATCACAGCAAGAAGAAATATATTCAGCTTCGCCAATACCGTTTCATCCACTAGAGTAATGCAAAGTTAATTAGTGCACGTATTTCTCTGCCAAGAGACTTTGCTTCTGTTTATCCCAGTTTGAGTTAATAAATCACTCTTGGGTGTAACAAATTGAGAAACTAAATTAGTTACTTGGAGAAATGTAACCATAGTTATTAAAGCATGTTTCATGCCATCATTTTTATTCACTTTTTGTGATGTATTGAATGCTTCCTGGCCACGGCCAGAAAAATGGAGGAGTTTTCTAATCATATAAATGGCATTAGATAAACAAATGTTGTCTCTATAGAGCTTGATTTACCTCAGACCCATGTTTTTAAACTGTTTTGTATTGACTGGGTAGCACAAATTAAGATAAGATCAATTTTAATTTGGGATAAATATGTTTTCCTTTGGTAAATTTGTCCATTATTAGAAAACAAAGGAAATTAAACTTACATTTGGTTTCCTCCAGAATTCTTGTTTTCCGAAACACTATAGCCTCATCAGCATACAAACCAAGAATAATGATTCACTGTAAAAAATCTTAGCTGGAAGCTCAGTAAAAGATTGGTGCATTTTATATGTTAACAATGTGGTGAAGGCTCTTGACACCCGTCTTTTCCCATTTATTTCTTCACCTCCTTGACAGTTCTAACTTTTATTCCACAAGCACTACATAATAAGTTGCTCTGTCTATCCTGATTTTCTAATGCAATAAAGTCAAGTAGTATCCACATTGTAGTTGGGCTAAATGGACATAAACAACTAACCATTAAGAGGTTTCACATACGTTTGAAAGCCAACACTGGCAAAATTATTGTTTACTGTGCAGAACCAAATAATGTATTATTATTTTATGTTATGTTAATGGTAACCTAAACATGCACAGTTGTTTTTTTGTTTTTGTTTTTAGTTTCCACTGAAATAAACCTGATTGACAATGTGAGCTCTCAGGTTACCCTACTATAAAGCATATTTACTATAGATAGGAGGAAATGAACTGTGCATTGTGTAACCAATGTTTAAAGGGACACTATAGTCACCAGAACCACTACAGGTTAGAAGTGGTTTTGGAGCATATAGCCAGTCCCTGCAGGCGCTGAGAAAAGGGAGCGTTTACATTGCTGGATGTGTCCTCCTCTAGTGGCTGTCACTAGAGAGGCTTCCTGTACAAGGTCTGCATAATCGCACTGCACCTATCATCATCTCCTCATAGGGATGCAGTGATTCGACTAGAGCGAGACTCCATACTGTGGGAAGAAAGGTAAGTAAAATGCTTGTTTTAGATAAACTGGGGAAGGGGGAGGGATAAAAAAAAAAACATTATAGTGTTAGGTATACATTACAGAAGTTAATTAAGATAAATATCTCCATGAGGATAACTAACTCTGCCCCTCCCATATTTGGACAAATAACTAAACCGATTTTATGAATATGGCAATAAAGCAGATAATCTTCTTGCTAGAACACAAAAAAAAAAAGTGGGCACAAAATTATATATATATATATATATATATATATATATATATATTAAAAAAAGAGAAAATACATATAATACAACAGAACAAATAGTAGAAATATTTTCTTAATATTATAAGGAACTATATAATTTATCGCAGTGGTTCCCAAACTTTTTAGATCGAGGAGCCCTTACTATTTAAATATTTTTTCAAGGCACCCCATTTCAAAAGAATTTTCTAGGTTGTATATATGTACAGCGCTGCGGCATATACTGGGCCCCTAATCTTGGGAGTGGCACTGGTAGATTATATAAAGAAACAATCCAGGCACAATAACCACATTACGTTGTAGTGGTTATGGTGCCAGTAGTGCCCTCCCAGGGTAAGTAGTTAAACTGTTTAAGAACAGTTTGACTACTTACCTGGGGTCTGCCGGGATAAGGACTGTAGGGTGTGTATGTGTGTGTGGTGCAATATGTGTGTGTGTGGGATGCAATATGTGTGTGTGTGAGGGATGCAGTGTGCATGTGTGTGTACAGGGGTGCAGTGTGCGTGTGTGTGTGAGGGATGCAGTGTGTGTACAGGGGTGCATTGTGTTTGTGATGGATGTAGTTTGTGTTTGTGTGTGAGGGGTGCAGTGTGTGTGTATGTGGGGCAGTTTGTGCATGAGGGGTATAGTGTGTGTGTGAAGGGTACATTGTGTGAGGGGTAGAGTGTGTGTGTGGTAGGGTGCAGTGTGTGTGAAGGGTACAGTGTGTGTGGGGGGGCAGTTGTGTGAGTGGTACAGTGTGTGGGCAGATGCAGTGTGTTAGGGGTACGGTGTGTGTGAGGGGTATGGTGTGTGTATGGTGAAGCTATTGTGTGGTGTGGGGTCTGTGGGAGTAGGAGGGCAAATAATAAATATATACTTTTTTTTTTTATTAAAAAGAAAAATGATGTTCCCCCTCCCTGCTGACCTTTTCCTGGGAGGAGGGACATTTCCTGCAATCCCTGGTGGTCCTGCTGAGGAAGCCCTGGTGGTGACAGTGCACTCTAGCAGCCTCAGTTCACTCTTGCGAGATTCAGAGTGTTGCCGAGCTCGCGAGAGGAGAACCTGGCAGAGCTGCAGGATAGAGCTCCCCGGGTCCTCTCTCCCTCCCTCCCCTGCCGGCTGTCAGCAAAGTGCTAGCGGGCCAGAGAGGGAGATCTCTGATCTCTCCTCCAGTCCTGCAGAGCCGGCAGGGGAGAGGCAGACACTGTTCCCGGTGCTATCATCATAGGACCGGGAAAATAACTTGCGGCTCCCCTGTGTGCCATCACACAGTTTGGGAAAAGAAAGAAATAAAAAGATCAATCAATATTTGAAGGAACATATGAAAGTTAAACTAAATAATGACATGATTAATAGTTTAGATCAACCTATAACACTTAAAGAAATAAATAATACTATAAAAAATTCTCCAAATGGTAAAAGTCCAGGACCAGATGGACTAACAATGGTCTATTATAAAACTTTTGTAGACATCTTAGGTCACAATCTGGTAAAATTATATGGAGCCCTATTAGAGGATGAAAATCTTCCAGTACAATCACAACCTATATATCAGCTTATAGTCATTCCTAAACCAGGAAAAGACAAAGAATTATGTACAAGTTATAGGTCGATATCATTGCTTAATTGCGATATTAAGATCTTTACTAAGATTTTGAGTGAAATCATTTTTTTTTTTTTTGGTCAATCTTTATTTTATTTATGCATAATAAGAACACATAGGTTTGCACTGCCACGACAGCTGGTGCAGACAAATTCGTAAACATATTATAACATTGGTATGGCATCGATAACATAGCACATTTTTTGTTTTTAAGTGTCAAATTATGTGATTGCCTAAAGCGATACAAAAGGATTAACAGGGCAGTGCTGCAGCAGTGTCAATAACAGTGTGATCTGCATACCCTGTACTGGTTGTTATTGCAGGCTAGGATAGAACGATTACTCAGTTGCTTATTATTTAATACAGGCTAGGACCAGGCTATGGCATATAAAAACTGAACAGAGGTGAAGTAATAGGGTTCTGTCAACGTTAATTGCATCAGGCTAGGTTTAGTGAGTAACTCGATTAATATGAGATGGAGCCTATACATCAACATTGCTCCTTGCCATATGTGGTACTTCAGTTGTTAAGCAGTTAGTTACAAGCGCTTCCCTGGACCCAGATCAACTAGCAATGCCCCCCACCTCCCGAGATAAAGACACAACAGTATTAGCTAGTTAAGTGCAGATCCCCATATTCCTGACTAGTAGCTGGTAAAAACGACGGAGTCACTAAGCACCCCCTTTATGTTGGCAGTCTCTTATATTTAGACAGTGTTTTATGCTTGCCGCTGGTATTCAAGGTTGCAGTCATGTTCATGTTCCGCCGGTTGCTCCGGTAGGAGTAGTAGTGGGGGCGCCGGATTATCCAGTGGGTTGTAGAGCATTGTTGTGCCCATTCGCTTGCCTTGTGGATGTTGTCCGCCCGTTCGGCTTTGCGGCTTGGTGGAGAGACTGTTGCTTTGGGTCTCATTGCCGGTAAGAGGGTAAAGTAGCGTTGTCGCATGTAGGTCATATGAGTCTCTGCATTATCGGTGCCCCCTTTGAGTTTATTGCAGTCCAGATGTAGGTTGGTCGTTAGTTGGTGGCGCGTTCTCACCAGGGGTGGCTGTGAGTGGTTAGCCTTTCTTTGCTTGGGTGCTTTGCTTGGTCGCTATAGTAGTGGCTTGTTGCTTGCCATAATAGACGGCGGACCAGCTTGTTCCCGGAGGTCGCATGGCTCCCTTCTGGCTCGGGGAGAAGGCATGCCCTCCCTCTGGCCTCGGCATGTCTGTCAGCCGCCATTTTAGTTGAGGCGTTTGGGCCACGAGGCTGGGTGGTAATGTGCCTGGCCCCGGGTTGCGCTGTCTCGGTGTGGTTCCCACGGTGCGGACCGGGATCACCCCCACCGGTCCAGGGGGGGGGAGAACAGGGCCAGATCCACCTGGTTGCCGTCCTCTGGTTGGGTCCGTTTGGCAGGATAGTGGAGCAGCGGCCATCCGCCCCACTCACCGCCGGAGTAGGCCCCAATTAGGGCATCAAGGGTCTCTCCTCCTGGGGACTGTAGCTCGGGGAGCCAGCCTCACCCTGGATCCAGTGTCCCCTGTACCCTGAGGACAGGCGCTGGAGGTCCTTGGTGTGGTTAAAAATCGTCGTTTTATGGCTATTTAGTTAGTAATGTGTAGGAGCTGAGCTGCCATGCTGCCTTCCAGCTCGGCGGTCCGGCCCTGCCCCCCTTGAGTGAAAGAATTTAAAACAATCAATAACTAGTTTAATTGGAGTAGATCAAGTGGGGTTTGTTCCAGGTAGGGAAGCAGGGGATGCTACAAATAAGGTGATCAATATGATTTATGAATCTAATAGAATGAAAATTCCATCTTTAATATTATCAACAGATGCTGAAAAAGCGTTTAACAGGGTGAATTGGACCTTCATATCTAAAGTTTTAAAGCATATAGGACTAGGACCTAGACTGATAAAATGGATAAGTACACTCTGTATTAACGGATATAGGTCGGGTCCAATTCCCCTATTGAATGGAACACTCAAAGGATGTTCCCTCTCCCGGATACTATTCGTATTAGTCTTGGAACCCCTACTTGGTGCTACAAGGAATAACATAGATATTACTGGTTTAGAAATAAGGGGCAAACAGTATAAAATATCGTCTTTTGCCGATGATCTTTTATTTTTTGTTACCAAGCCATATACATCTCTCCCTATTATTAAAGAATTAAAAACTTATGAAGAATTAGCAGGTGATAAAGTAAACCAATTTGAATCGGAAATATTAAATATTTCAACCCCCGAGAAAAATTTAAATATAATACAAAAATAATTTCCATTCAGATGGGTAAAAAATAAAATTAAATATTTAGGAATATATCTGTCAGATAATCTACAAAGATTATACAAATTTAACCATTTTAAAATGTTAGAGGAGATTAAAACCGATATCCAAAAATTAACTAAGTTGAATATTTTGTGGTTCGGAAGAGTCAACATGATTAAAATTAATTTTACTTTAAGAATGCTATAGGTTTTACAAGCAGTACCAATAGAAATCCCTAAGAACTTATTTATATGATATAACAAAATGACCAACAGGTTTATGTGGAAAGAGAAAAGCGCTAGACTGGGTTTTAAATATTTGATTACACCAAAAGAGTAAAAGAGGTATAGGACTCCCAGATATCGAGAAATATTACAAATCTATACATATGACTAAAGCAGGGGTTCCCAATTATTTTTTTCCGTGGAACCCTTTGACATAGTGTATCAACATTGTGGAACCCCTAAGGTGTGTGTATCTATGTGTCAAAGTGTGTGCATCTGTGTTTGTATGTGCCAGTGTGTGTCAAGGTGTGTGTGTATCTGTGTTTGTAAGTGCCAGTGTGTGTATCTGTGTCTCATTGTGTGTGTGTGTGTGTGTCACTCAGATACACACTGGCACATAGTGGCACTCAGATACACACTGACACACAGACACACACACCTTGACACACAGATACACACACTCAGATACACATACACACTCTGATGCACATAGGGACACATACCCACAATGTCATCTACACACACACTAATATACACTGGCACATACACACACACACACATACACTCATGTACACACAGTGACACATACACAAACCTTGACACACAGATACACACATACTCTTTGACAGACACACATACACTCTCACTGACAAACACACATACAAACACATATACACTCAGACTGACAAGCACACAAACATTCTCACTGACAAACACATACACACTCTCTGACAAACACACATACACTCTTTGACAGACACACAAACACATACAAACTCAGACATCATACCATTTCTTTTATTTTCTTCACCCAGCCTTTGGCTGGTTGGGTTTATTCAGACACTGGGGGGTCTCCCCCAGAAGCCAGAAAACCACGGCGACACCAACCCATCAGCCACAATTTTATGTACCTATGGTCCAGTGGGGCTGCTGAGCGGCTGACGTGCAGTCCTTGAGGTCCAGTGGGGCTGCTGAGTGGCTGGTGTGCAGTCCCTGGGGTCCAGTGGGGCTGCTGAGTGGCTGGCGTGTGGGAGGCTTGGAAACAGGATCTTCCTGCTAAGTTCCCTTACGCGCCTCTTAGAGATGCCGGAGCGGTAGTGACGACATATTCCGGCTCTGGCCATTATTGCTGTGCATGCGAGGGAGTTAAGCCAGGTAGAGTGCTCCCTCGCCGTCCGCAGCCATTTTGTTTTGGCGGAACCCCATTTGTGCTCTCGTGGAACCCCAGGGTTCCGCGGAACACCAACTGTGAAATGCTGGACTAGAGTAATACATTGGAATAAGGGTAAAAAGTCGTGGATTGAATTAGAACAACATGCATTTAATATACCTATTAAATTGGTCACATGGTTATATAATACTCAATTGGTACTTGTTATGCTACTAGGGGTGATTTGGATTGGAACTCAACTGCAGCTTGTAAACTCCCTAATTACAATAGTGAAGAAATGGAGAATCCTTAAGTATCAATACTGTAGCTTTAAGAAAAGAGAGAATCTCTGGTAACTTGATTCAACCGAAGTTTTAATGAGTGTTAAACTTAAATGAATTGCATTTAGGCAATAATCCAATAAGAAGAAGTGCAAGTAATCAACAACACAAAGTTCATTATTAAGTATTTCTTCAGAGATCCATTAAGTAACATTCTTTCAGTTCATGAGAATAATCTTCAATAGGAACAATAATCAAGTAGCTAAGAATATTTGCAAAGCAAGGACAGTTCATAGTGAATAAGCATGATGGGAGTTGTCCTTCATGTAATTAGTAGATTGAAGCACTGAATGTATTTGCAAAGCAAGAAACAGTTCATAGTGAATAAGTATGATGGGAGTTGTCCTTCATGAGATTAGTAACTTGTAGCAATGAAGGTTTGAGTAAGCAAGCATTAGTTCATTAATAAATGATTTTGTAGACAAATAGCTGAAAGATATACTTAAGGTTAATATGGGTAGTCCTCCAATAGTTCAGAGATATGGTCCACTTGTAAAGTAGCAAAGTATCCGTTCTCCAGTAATCCTTTATGGCATGCTTCAATCCTTGCATTTGCTCAAAGGCTGGAACGGCTTGTCTGAGCTTGTGGAGAGGTAAGTCCGGTGGAAGTAGATCCCAGTAGCTGAGCCTGTGGAGCTCGCGGTCTCGCGGAGGCAGCTCACACAATCAATCACCAAGCACCCTCCCTCTGGCCCAGTCTCCCTAAATACCGTCAGAGCTGTGTCAGAGGGGGGCGGGGTCCGGCTCCTCACAGCTGAGTGCTGAACCCGGAAGTGTTACTCCATGACAGTACTTGAAGATAGGCACCATCCTACTGCTATGTGTACATATAGAATTCTGAAGGAAATAAAAAAGAAAATATAATTTCTATAAATTCTCTAATGACCCCGCTTTGCTTTAATATAGAATTCCCACCAGGATTAGATAGAAGAAACTTAGAAATAATTTTTACATCTGAAGTATTGTATTACACCATCGGATATTTTATAAAAGAATACAATAGTTCAAATGATCATCAGGAATACAACTTTCAGAGATTTTATTTAGAAATCCAGATATATCATTTTTTAACAACTTTAAAACAAAAAGCCCCTGTTATAAAACATGTACTTTATTTTGAAAAACTATGTACCGTATATACTCGAGTATAAGCCGACCCAAATATAAGCCGAGGCCCCTAATTTTACCCCCAAAAACTGGGAAAACGTATTGACTCGAGTATAAGACTAGGGTGGGAAATACTGGTAAATTTCTAAATAAAATTAGATCCTAAAAAAATTATATTAATTGAATATTTATTTACAGTGTGTGTATATAATGAATGCAGTGTGTGTATATGAATGCAGTGTGTGTATATGTGATGCAGTGTGTTTGTGTATGTGTTGGTGGGGGGTGGGCATTTTGATTATTGTTGTTTTATTAATTATTATTTTAATCATTTTTTGTTATATTATTATTTATTTTATTCATTATTATTTTACATTTTTTTGGTATATTGTTATTTTTTTTTTAATTATTATTATTTTTTTATATTTTATTATTATTATGTATTTATTTTTTTCATCCCCCCTCCCTGCTTGATACATGGCAGGAAGGGGGGCTCTCACTCCCTGGGGGTCCAGTGGCATTGGTAGTTCAGTGGGGGGAGGAGGGGAGCTGGCTGAGAGTTTACTTACCTCTCCTGCAGCTCCTGTCAGCTCCCTCCTCCTTCGCGCCGGTCCGGTCAGCTCCCCTGTCAGTTCACACTGTAAGTCTCGCGAGATCCGCACTATGACCCCGCGGCTCTTGCGAGACTTACACTGGGAGCTGACCGAGGTGCTGAGCGGACCGGCGCGGAGGAGAAGGGAGCTGACAGGAGCTGCAGGAGAGGTAAGTAAACGCTCTGCAGCCCCCACAGCCCCCTGTCTGTATTATGGCAATGCCATAATACAGACACTGACTCGAGTTTAAGCCGAGTTGGGGTTTTTCAGCACAAAAAATGTGCTGAAAAACTCGGCTTATACTCGAGTATATACGGTAGTACACAAGATCTTCAGATAGGGCTGATTTCTAATGTACATAGAAATTTAAATGTAAATAAAATATTTAACAAACCTTATTATATCAGGAAGTGGGAAATAGATTTTGGATGAACAATGGAATAAAATTGCTGACATATCACATAAATATTCATTATCTATAAGAATACAAGAGAACTCATAAAAGATTTTAACTAGATGGTATAGGGTACCATATTTTTTACATAAAATAAAACATGGTAATATAGATAGATGTTGCCGGTGCCTGGAAGAAGGTACATATGTACATATTTGGTGGTCATGTTCTCTTATAAACCTTTTGGGGGGAAAAATGACAAGTATTTTGAATCAGATTGATTATAGTTTGCAGACTGTAAATCTGTCTTTGATACTAACTCATAATACAAACCAATCAATAAGATCTTATGTACATTCTCTAACAATTAGAATAATAAATTCAGCAAAAAATATTAATCCCTAAGTAGTGGATGCAATTCAAATCCCCTCGTTGAAAGAATGGATAGGAACTGTTGATGAAATCTATTCAATTAAACAGATAATTTTCTTGAATAAAGGAAGAATTAAGGAACACAATGAAAGATGGGAAGCTTGGCACAGATATAAAGATAGTTTGTAACCAGTTCAAGATTTATAGAATATTAAGATTCAAATCAATGTAGTAGATAAATAAGTATAAGACTGTCAGATAACGTAGTGGCTTGGGGGGAGGAGGAGGAGGGCAGGGAATGGGGGAGAGGGAAGGGAGTAGAGGGAACATTTTTGTTTTGATGTGTTTATAGATAGCTTTATACTGTAAAATTTGACACAGGTAAGTGTATTATAATGATAATGATGGCTATCAAATTTGTATGTATAATTACATAGTTACATAGTTACATAGCTGAAAAGAGACTTGCGTCCATCAAGTTCAGCCTTCCTCACATATGCTGTTGATCCAAAAGAAGGCAAAAAAACAGTCTGAAGCGCTTCCAATTTTGCCACAAACTAGGAATAAATTTCTTCTTGACCCCAAAATAGCAGGCAGATGTCTCCTTGGATCAAGCAGCTATTACCCCACTAATTAGAACTTATATCCCTGTATGTTTTGTTTTTGTAAGTATTTATCCAATTGCAGTTTAAACATCTGTATAGACTCTGACAAAACCACCTCTTCAGGCAGTGAATTCCATAACCTTATTGCTATTACTGTAAAAAAAACCAAAAAAAAAACCTTTTCTTTGCCTTAGATGAAATCTCCTTTCTTCCAGCCTAAATGTGTGGCCTTGTGTCCTATGTATAGCCCTGTTTATGAATAGGTTTCCAGATAAAGGTTTGTACTGGCCCCGAATATATTTGTATAAAGTTATCATATCCCCTCTCAGGCGCCGTTTTTCCAAACTAAACAGATTTAATTTTTTTTAGCCTTTCTTCAGAACTAAAATGCTCCATTCCTTTTATCAATTTTGTAGCTCGTCTCTGGACTTTTTCTAATGCCATGATATCTTTCTTTAGAACAGGCGCCCAAAATTGCACAGCATATTCAAGGTGTGGTCTTACCAGCGATTTATAAAGAGGCAAAATTATATTTTCATCCCGAGAATTTATGCCTCTATTTATACATGACAAAACCTTACTGGCCTTAGCAACTGCAGATTGACATTGCATATTGCTGCCTAATTTGTTGTCTATAACAATTCCCAAATCATTCTCGTGTGTGGTTATCCCTAATTCACTACCATTTAGTGCGGAAGTTGCTTGTGCATTCTTAACCCCGAAGTGCATAACTTTGCATTTCTCTATGTTAAATTTCATCTGCCATTTTAGTGCACAGTCCCCCAATCTATCCAAATCCCTCTGCAGCAAAGCAATATCCTGCTCACATTTTATTACTTTACAAAGTTTTGTCATCTGCAAACACTGATACATGGCTTTCAATGCCTATTTTCAAGATCATTTAAATAGAAGTGGTCCCAAAACAGAACCCTGAGGGACACCACTTACCACTCTAGTCCAGCCTGAAAATGTACCATTAATTACAACTCGTTGTACTCTATCATTAAGCCAATGTTCTACCCAAGAACAAGAATATTCATCTAGACCAATTTCTTTTAGTTTGAAGACTAACCTATTGTGAGGAACCGTATCAAATGCCTTGGCAAAATCCAAGTAGATCACATCCACTGCAACACCCTGATCTATATTTCTACTTACTTCTTCGTAGAATGCAATTAAGTTAGTTTGACATGACCTATGTTTCATAAAACCATGCTGATTATTGCTAATAACAAAGTTCTTCCCAATGAATTCCTGAATATTATCCCTTAATAGCCCTTCAAATATTTTCCCAGTTACAGAAGCTCACAGGTCTATAATTTCCAGGCAAGGATTTTGAACCCTATATAGGAACATCTGCCTTCCTAAGGTTCACTTATTTCCCCACTTAGCTCCTTAAGTACTCGTGGGTGAATACCGTCAGGCCCCGGAGCTTTATTTACATTAATTTTCTTTAATAGCTGCAGCACCTTGTCTCGAGTTATCCAATCACAAGTTATTTGCAAGTTTTTTGCAGCAATCATTTGCATATCTCTTGCCCTAGGATCCTCATTAATATATACTGAAGAAAAATAGTTGTTTAAAATTTCTGCTTTTTCCTGGTCTTCATTAGCTAATAAACCCAACTCTGTTTCCAGTGTACCTACACTTTCATTTATTTTTTTTTTTAGAATTGATGTACTTGAAAAAATTATTGGGGTTGGTTTTGCATTCTTTAGCTATCATTTTCTCATTTTCTAGTTTAATTGCCTTTTTGCAAGCTTTATTGGCTTCCTTATATCTTAAATAGGATGCCTCTGATTTGTCCTTTTCTTATTTTTATTTTTTTTAATTCAAGATAGGCTTTTATTCACATGATTTTGCATACATAAACAGTGGGGTTGTTTCAATATAAGCTGTTGTACAATAATATTGCAGCATTACAGTGCAGTAAAGTTAGTCGTGATAGCGATAATATAATTACCGTATATACTCGAGTATAAGCCGACCCAAATATAAGCCGAGGCCCCTAATTTTACCCCAAAAAACTGGGAAAACTTATTGACTCGAGTATAAGACTAGGGTGAGAAATGCAGCAGCTACTGGTAAATTTCTAAATAAAATTAGATCCTAAAAAAAATATATTAATTGAATATTTATTTACAGTGTGTGTATAATGAATGCAGTGTGTGTATAATGAATGCAGTGTGAGTGTATGAATGCAGCGTGTGTGTATGAGTGCAGTGTGTGTATGAATGCAGTGTGTGTGTATGAGTGCAGTGTGTGTGTATGAGTGCAGTGTGTGTGTATGAGTGCAGTGTGTGTGTATGAGTGCAGTGTGTGTGTGTGTGTGTGTGTGTGTGTGTGTTGCAGAGCCTTGGTGGGGGGTGGGCAATTTTTTTAATTTTTTTTTATTATTTAATTTTTTTTATTATTATTATTTATTATTATTATTTTGTATTTAATTTAATTATTATTATTTTTTATTATTGTTTATTATTTAATTTAATATTTTTTTTTTATTATTACTATATATTTTTTTCATTCCCCCTCCCTGCTTGATACATGGCAGGGAGGGGGGCTCTCCTTCCCTGGTGGTCCAGCATTGGCAGTTCAGTGGGGGGAGAGGGGGGCTGTCAGAGCTGTAACTTACCTCTCCTGCAGCTCCTGTCAGCTCCCTCCTCCTCCGCGCCGTCCGTTCAGCTCTTCTGTCAGCTCACACTCTAAGTCTCGCGAGAGCCGTGGCTCTCGCGAGATTTACACTGGGAGCTGACCGAGGTGCTGAACGGACGGCGCGGAGGAGGAGGGAGCTGACAGGAGCTGCAGGAGAGGTAAGTAAACTCTCTGACAGCCCCCACAGACCCCTGTCTGTATTATGGCAATGTAAATTGCCATAATACAGACTATTGACTCGAGTATAAGCCGAGTTGGGGTTTTTCAGCACAAAAAATGTGCTGAAAAACTCGGCTTATACTCGAGTATATACGGTACAAGTCTGGAAGCATCCATGAAGTGTACTACAGGTGTCATATCTGTATACAGGCGTTTATAATAAAGGGTGCGAATGTAATGCAGTTAAATATGACATACTGTGACATTGCCGACAGATATTACAAAATAAGTGGGCATTTTTATGAAGATGTGCTTAATGAACTCAAGAGTAACGAGTATATTATATATGTAAGTCTATCAGTGCTAACTTTAAATATTTAAATTAATACTAATATAAGTATAGCAGGCTTAGTAGCGCATGTCTTATAAAGATAACTAATAGTCGGTATGGGGAAGTATGTAGAAAAATCGCATCGTTGCAACTGTGCATCAGGCCCACCTGCTATCCAAGTTGTAGGAGTTATGTGAGTTTTCAGGTTAACCTTTAACCCCTTAAGGACACATGACATGTGTGACATGTCATGATTCCCTTTCATTCCAGAAGTTTGGTCCTTAAGGGGTTAAAGGCGAGTGTCAGCCCACAGTGTTTCGCTTATGTATGTCTGATTGTTCATTTTCGTTTGCTCTATCCTATTTCCTGTGTGTTTTCCTGCAATTGTAAAGGGTATATTCCAAAAAAACGAAATAAATTTACATGGTTACAGTTATGAACGTTGTGCCTTAATGTGCGGGAAGAAGAATGCAGCGAAGAAGAAGCAGCTCTTCTGTTTATCGCCACCTGGGAGCCCCTGGGTTCTTATGATTTATCTTGTGGCAGAAATAGTGTCAATAACTATGGCGTATGGCCTACTCCATTCTACTGTTAGGCTTATGTAGCCATAGCCCAGACTCCATTATAAGTTTGTACCAAGTATAACTCCCTCTAGCGCTCCAGGTAATCATGATGTGATAGTATAAGGGAAGGGTAAATAAAAAAGATGGGAAGGGTGCCCTCGGGGTTGTGAAGGGGCCTGTGGAATAGGGCCCTATGTTAAGATCCCCGGTTAGGTCTTCTTGTGAACCCCAGGGATCTTGGTCCAAGCACGTGCGGTCAGGTTATATGAATAAAAAAAATAAATAAAAATAAAAAATAAAAAAATAAAAACACATGTAAGTAATTAAGGAAATAAAATTATATAAGTAAAAATAACTTCCTGCTTTAGGTGGGAGCTATCCCTGCAAGAGTGGGTCATATGTGAAGTGTGGGCCCTACCCAGTGCACCAACATCAGGCACCCGTGGGTGCCAACATATACATTAACACCCGGCTCCGGGTAAAGCCCCCCAATAAGCTTCAAGGTACCCCCAGTCCATGAGACCCCCCTCTCCTAGAGTCCACTAACTGGGCGGCCTCTGCACCTCCACTGTCCCGGTAGAGTCTCAATAGGTAAGAGAGGGTGCCTCCGTGGGCCCCCTCCATAGCCGGCCACTGCTCCGAAGCTTAGTCCATTCGGCCCCGCGGCCACCGGTCCACCGCAAACCCCCACAGACCAGCCCGGCCGGGCTCGCAGCAATGGGAAGCAACATTCTCCAGGTCTCCGGATCTCCTAGAGATGGAGGTCACTCCTGTCCGACCTGAGACAGTCTGGTAGCCATGATGCCACTGCATGTCGGCAGTCCTCTTGGCGCTCCTGAGTGATTTCTGGGCGGACTCCTGCGTGAGTGTGTTAGGAGTCGTTTAATCCGTTCGATGACAAGGCAAGTAGGGGGCTCCACAATGTATGTCTTGTCTCCCCTGTAGTGGCTGAGTACATACTGGCAGAGCTGCATTCAACGTCCCGCAATTGCAGGCTGGTAACCGCAAGCCTGTATATGAAAACTTGCATCTTCAAAACAGGAAACAATTTAAAAAATTTAACAGGTGACCGGGGTGACCCCCCGGTCCTGGGGGGGTGCAGGGCCGCAGCGTGTTCTCTCCGGTCGCCTCTTGCACGTTAGGAGAGACAGGCGCTTTCATATCATGCTCGTTCACTGAGCATGTGCAGAGTGCTTCCAGGCACAGCAATAGGCCTCAGGTTCATGCCATCATGTAAGCCCGAGTTTTCAGCTTCCTCACTTTTGTAAGATCTGCAGCAGTCTGTAGTCTCTTTGTGATGCTGGCAGGTTACCCTATTCAGATATCTTATTTTGAAGGGTAAATAGTCAGTTTGTGGGCAGAAAATCAGTGTTTATTCAGGCTTAGCACCAGAGCTGCATGAGATGGCTTCCTTTCAGCTCCACGGTCCGGCCCCACCCCCCCTTTTCTTATTTTTAACCTCTTGTTTTACTTCTCTACTAAGCCACATTGGTTTTAATTTGTTTCTTTTATATTTATTACCCAATGGTACATACTGAGAAATGTACCTTTCTAATATTTGTTTGAATATTTTCCATTTATCCTCAGTGTTTTTATCACTAAGGAGTTTATGCCAGTTGATATGATGTAGAGCTGCCCTAATCTTATTGAAATTGGCTTTTTTAAAATTATATGTTTTAGTATACCCCACTTGCTTTTGCTTTTTTGAGTTTATTTCAAAATTTACCATATTGTGATCACTATTTCCCAAATGCTCCCCTACTTGAATGTTGGTTAAAAGATCAACATTGTTTGTTATGACGAGATCCAGACAAGCATCCTTTCTAGTTGCTTGTACCAGTTGTGACATAAAGGTGTCATTTAACACATTCAAAAACCTGATTCCCCTTGCTGAAGTTCTAGTCCCTCTATCCCAATTTATGCCTAGGTAATTAAAATCTCCAATAATTAACATGTTACCTCTATATGCAGCTTTCTCAATTTGCTCTAACAGCTGTTCTTCCTCAATAATATTTACATTAGGTGGTTTATAACATATCCCAACCAATAATTGATTTCCCTTTGTTTGCCCCAAGCAGATATCTACCCATAAAGACTCCACATTTTCCTCGTCACACTCCAAATGCCTAAGATTTGACTTTAACTCATGGTTGACATATAAACATACCCCATCACCCTTCTTGTTTTTCCTATCCTTCCTAAATAACGTGTACCCATTTAAATTAACTGCCCAGTCATGTGTCTCATCCCACCATGTTTCTGTTATGCCTATTATATCATATTGTTTAGTGTATGTTATTGCCTCTAGTTCTCCCATTTTGTTATATAGGCTCCTTGCATTAGTAAGCATACATTTAATATTATCATGAGTCTTTTGTACTTTTTGTGAATTATCAATATTACATACCTCCTCTGTTCTGAACTTTCCCCTCCCCCCAATAATACCAATAAAGAAATATTAAATTTTAAAAAAAAACTTTAACCATAATGCTATACCAACCATATCCCATAATGCTTACATTAATGCTAATCTTTGCCTACCATAGTCTTACCTTTAACCTTACACTATCTCTAACCCTAAAACAGCATTAACCCATACCAAGCATTATACCTTACCTTACCCTAACCCTAATCCTACAGCTAACACTAATTATAACCGTACCCTAACACTAACTCTAACCTTGCCCTACTCTTACCCCTAAATCTAACCCTAATCCTAACTCCATCACTAACCCCTTTTCTAACCCTAAGATAACTCACTATAATATCAGTTCTGATATTAGAAATGGGTGTTACTATTTAAAGGACCACTATAGGCTTAATGAAGTGGTCTGGGTGCAAGGTCCCTTTAGGATCAAACCCTTTCTTCTGTAAGAAACTGCTATGTTTACCTATGGGTTAATCCAGCCTCTAGTGCCTGTCTCATTGACAGCCGCTAGAGGCGCTTCCGCGTTTCTCACTGTGATTTTCACAGTGAGAAGACGCCAGCGTCCATAGGAAAGCATTGAAAATGCTTTCCTATGGACTGGCTGAATGCGCGCGCGGTTCGTGCCGCGCATGCGCATTCAGCCGATGACACGAGAATGGAGGAGGAGAGTCCCCCGCCCGGCGCTGAAAAACAGGTAAATTTAACCCCTTCAACCTCCTAGAGCCCGGCGGGAGAGGGGCCCAGAGGGTGGGGGGGACCTAGAGACCCTATAGTGCCAGGAAAATGAGTATGTTTTCCTGGCACTATAGTGGTCCTTTAACCCAGTGTATGGTGGTATGTTACCACCATCTACTGGACTTTTTCATAATTACACTTAATGTATTATGAATTAAGTCGGGTTCCCAGCCGATTATACTGAGATTGGTGCTGGGCAGCTGGCAAAGCCCAGTACCGGTCACAATCGGCTAAGGACAGGCTGGGAGACACTGGTTGGGTTTATTTAGACACTGGGGGATCTCCCCCAGAAGCCAGAAAACCACGGCTGAGACCAATCCCTCAGCCACAATTTTATGAATGGTGTTAAAGGGCTCTGTGCACCGTTGACTTCCAGCACTGCACAATGCTTATCATTTAGTCTTGGGTCACTAAAAAGGTCTGCAGCTGACTGAGAGGAGCCATAGGTATCCATTGATATCTGGGGTTAGTGGTGTGAGCATATAACCCTGCTCACACTGCAATTTCTCTCTATAGTCATTTAAATGCCTAGTTAAAGAGCTGATGCAGCTCATAAAAAGTCTTAGTAAAATTGATGCTTTATGAATGTTTCAAATCTTATACTTCGTATAGGGTTCAGATGCAAAAGCACTGACTTTAATCTGAACACCAAATAGGGCAGCTGCTGAAGATTTGCTTAGGCTGACCGAATTCCAGCCAGAATTGGCGTTAGTAAATATAAAAATTGCTATACGAATGTGGTTATTTTTACCCCATTTTGTACATCCAGACAAAATCTGGTGTTTAGTCAATTACCCCAATTATGTTTTGAATAAGTCTGTCTACAATTAAGGTACGAGTTCCGTTTAATATGCTCCTGGCAAAATCTCTGATCTGCAGTTCACTACAGCCAGACACAAAACACATCTAATGAACACAGGATATATTCTATATCCAATGACAAAGAAAGTGCATCTAATAAAATCAAATAGCCAATGCACTATGGAAAGACAGGGCTCGCTCTAAGCCATTTCATAATTCCATTTTAATACAGCCATACAGTCTAGAACAGTCAACTGATTTATCAATTAATGTCAGTGTTAAACTTGTCCGTGGTTTGGTCCTTTTTCTATACTTCAGATTTAGTAATCAAATGGAGTGATGTCGCGAACATAAAATTTTCGGCTCGCAAACGCGAACTTCCGCAAATGTTCGCGAACAGGCGAACTGGGCGAACCGCCATAGACTTCAATGGGCAGGCGAATTTTAAAACCCACAGGGACGCTTTCTGGCCACAATAGTGATGGAAAGGTTGTTTCAAGGGGACTAAAACCTGGACTGTGGCATGCCGGAGGAGGATCCATGGAAAAACTCCCATGGAAAATTACATAGTTGATGCAGAGTATGGTTTTAATCCATAAAGGGCATAAATCACCTAACATTCCTAAATTGTTTGGAATAACGTGCTTTAAAACATCAGGTATGATGTTGTATCGATCAGGTAGTGTAAGGGTTACGCCCGCTTCACAGTGACAGACCAAACTCCCCGTTTAACGCACCACAAACAACCGCAAACAGTCCATAAACATATACATAGGCAAGAAAAGGAAAATAAAAGGACAGAGCGTAAACCGGACCTTAGAATGGCCGAACTAATACGCTAGAGACAGAGAATGGTCAAAGGGAAAGCCGAGGTCAAGGAAGCTAGAAAATACACAATACCGTTTACACAAGCCAAGTCAGGGAAACCAGAATTCAGAATAACCAGGGAAAAGCCAAGATAAGGATACCAGGAAATCAGATTCACAATGATAAAGCACTCTCAGGAAACCACGACAGGGCAAGGTACTGGGGTGACCTAGGGATTTAAATATCACTCGGCGGGCCGGCAGCCGCGACACCCTGTTATGTCCCCCTCATCAGGCCTTTTTTAGTCGAATGTATCGCCCACTGTCAGTCCCTTCGGGATCCATCCCTCATTCATCTTAATAAAGGTGAGGTAATCTAGACTTTTTTGACCTAGGCAACTTCTCTTCTCAGTGACAATACCTCCTGCTGCACTGAAGGTCCTTTCTGACAGGACACTTGAAGCGGGGCAGGCCAGAAGTTCTATCGCAAATTGGGATAGCTCAGGCCACAGGTCAAGCCTGCACACCCAGTAGTCAAGGGGTTCATCGCTCCTCAGAGTGTCGATATCTGCAGTTAAGGAGAGGTAGTCTGCTACCTGTCGGTCGAGTCGTTCTCTGAGGGTGGACCCCGAAGGGCTGTGGCGATGCGTAGGACTTAAAAAGCTCTGCATGTCCTCCATCAACAACACTTCTGTAAAGCATCCTGTCCTTGCCAGCGTGGTCGTGGAAGGAGGAGGATTACTTTCACCTCTCCCCCTGTGAGATTCCCGTTGTGCTGTGACATCACCCTTATACGCTGTGTAAAGCATACTTTTTAATCCTTTCCAACTTGCGGTAATTCGGTAACATTTCAGGCACTTTCTGCTTATACCGGGGGTCTAGTAGCGTGGACACCCAGTACAGGTCATTCTCCTTCAGCCTTTTTATAATAGTGTCCCTCAACAGGCACGACAGCATGAAATACCCCATTTGTACAAGGTTGGATGCCGAGCTACTCATGTCCCGTTCCTCGTCCTCAGTGATCTCACTGAAGGTATGTTCTTCCCCCCAGCCACGTACAACACCACGGGTACCAGATAGGTGACAACGAGCACCCTGGGATGCCTGTTGTGGTTGGTCTTCCTCCTCCTCCTCAAAGCCACATTCCTCCTCTGACTCCTCTTCCTTACAATCCTCTTCCAGCGTTGCCGCAGGTCCAGCAAGCGATGCTGATAAGGCTGTTTCTGGTGCAATATACTTTTAAAGGACCACTCTAGGCACCCAGACCACTTCAGCTTAATGAAGTGGTCTGGGTGCCATGTCCAGCTAGTGTTAACTAATTGTTTTATAAACATAGCAGTTTCAGAGAAACTGCTATGTTTATCAATTAGTTAAGCCTTCCCCCTAATCCTCTAGTGGCTGTCTCACTGACAGCCGCTAGAGGCGCTTGCGTGATTCTCACTGTGAAAATCACAGTGAGAGCACGCAAGCGTCCATAGGAAAGCATTATGAATGCTTTCCTATGTGACCGGCTGAATGCGCGCGCAGCTCGTGCCGCGCGTGCGCATTCAGCCGACGGGGAGGAACGGAGACGGAGAGGAGGAGGAGAGCTCCCCGCCCAGCGCTGGAAAAAGGTACGTTTTTACCCCTTTCCCCTTTCCAGAGCCAGGCGGGAGGGGGTCCCTGAGGGTGGGGTCACCCTCAGGGCACTCTAGTGCCAGGAAAACGAGTATGCTTTCCTGGCACTAGAGTGGTCCTTTAATATCTTGATAAAACTGCAAAGATTTAAAATGCTGAGCTCTCAATTTAAGGGTCGGAACGTTCTTTTGCCCTCTTCATTTCTTGTCATATATTGAAATTCTTGTCGTATAGCATTTGGGAAAAGGTCAAGGCATTGGAAAACAAAGATCTAATCGTAGCCTGGCCTGTAAAAAAAAGTATATGTAAATTCAAGAATATTAATTTTGTGTATTTACAGGTTCATGTAGTGACCTTTTGTTTAAGAGCAGCTATCAAGCTATAGTGTTATATTTATCTGTTTAAAATGCATGGATTCAGTGAAACAGCCTTGCTGCGGAAGTTTAACATTAGCCTATAGAGACTCTCTCACAGCTCATACTGTGGCTCTTCCCTAATCTGTCCTACAAGATCCCTTTGTCAGTTTTGCAACCTTTAAAGCTAGGAACTGTTATAGAAGACCCACTAGAGCTGATTCACGTCTCAAATAAACTCTACAGTTTCTTCTTTGTGATACCACTGCTTAATTTACATAAATGTCAGGTACTCGTTATGCAAATATAACAATTTCAAATCCATCTGACAAGTCTGAGATTTGAGTGGGGTGCAGTCAGTGTAAAGAAATATAAATTTCCAGTATGAATGATGGACAATATCAGCAGTGCAAATTAATAGTATACACCTTTCTTTTACATTTTTAACTTAACTATTGAAAAAATTCAATCATATACATCACCCTCAATAATACAAACAATTATGTTTGTTATGTGTGGTTTATTCAAATAAATGTTCTAATCATGCCGGATTTGTCTTTATGTCATGGTGTTTAAATATGCACAACATCTCTTGTTCATTGTTCCCCATAAATTATTCACTTGCCCAATTTGCCAAGTTGAAGGTCCTGCGTGAACAATTAAGAACTTCAACCTTAGGGACTTGCGTGTCCCAACCTGTTCATTATTGCAATTTTCTTAAAAACAAAATAAAATTGCTTCAGTTTTTGTCTCCCAACCAATTTCTACTTAATCTCTTGTTTTCTTTCTTTTTCCTTTTTTCTTGGCATCCCCTATGTGTCATTTAAAGCATTCTACATGCAAATTTTTTACTGTTCTGAAGTTTACTTTGGTAATCACACAATGGACCAGAGCCACAAAAATTGCAACGTCACAAGATGTTCTCCTACTAAAAACTAAAAAGTAATTTCTTTCAAGCGCTGTCTATCTAGAACTGCCACACTCTACTAAAAACTGTTAATTGAACTGTTTTTGAGCAAAACAAATCTCTAGCATCAAATTAGTTAATCAATGATGTGGCAAGTGGCAGATTAGTAGTGAGGTGGCTAGAGAAAATAGCGCAGTAGGATAGAACATGTGTCTTTCATGAATAACAGTCTATGGAGCCCACTTACCATGATACAGAGATAGGTGGCAGTAAGTTGGAAACAAATGAAGACAAGGACCAAGCTCACTGATGGGGTGGATTAAGTTGTTATTAGATGACTCAATTTATGATGCTCTGTATATATTGTGAATTAACTCCCTCAGATACTCTTAGTATAATATTTAAAATCGTTCTGTCACGGACACTTAGCTTTTGGCAATTTGGATAAATATAACAGGGCAACAGGGTATAGGGTTTTTGTTTTTTTGTTTGTTGTACTGGATAAATTAAATCTTTGAAAACATTGAGCTACTTTCTGGTCTTTTAAAACAGAAAAAATAAGTATAGTTTCCACCTTATGGTTTTATGTCTGCATGCAAACATGTTTTAAAATATGTTTTTATTCTTCATTTTATTGTTCATTTGATTGTGTACTCAGCAGCATTTGTCCCTTAGGAAGTCCCTGGAGGTGATGAAATGCTTAGGACTGTTTTAGTTGCCGTTTTTTTTTTACTCATGTGTAAGTAATAGAGACTTCTTTCTACACTTGCTTTTATTTTACAATTTGCACTTTATTCCTTCTTGTTCCAATATACATGAGATGGAAGTGGAAGTGAAGAGAGGGCCTGGAAGATAATCCCCACTAGATCCCAGGGAAATGACCCACTCCAGCTCTGCCAAGGTAGGGAGGCTCGGTAGAATTAAATAAAAATAATTTTAAAAAATAAGTTGTGAGTGTGTGTGAGAGAATGTGCATGTGTCTGTCAATGTGTGTGTGTGTGCCAGTGAATGTGTATGTTAAATAAGTGAGAGTGGGTGTCAGTGAGTATTAGAAAGGAAGTCAGTGAATGTATCTGCCAGTGTGTGTGTGTGTGTCAGATCAGTATGACTGTGTCTGTCAGTGAATATGCGTGTTAAAGTATGTATGTGTCTGTTATTGTGTTTTAAATCACAGAGTTTGTCTGTCAGTGTGCATTTCCTCTGTGTGTAAGTGTGTGTCAGCATCCTTTGTGTAAATGTGTGTGTGTCAGTTTCCTCTGTGTGTAAATGTGTGTGTCAGTATCCTTAATGTTAATGTGTTTGTCAGTTTCCTCAGTGTGTAGATGTGTGTGTCAGTATCCTCTGTGTAAATGTGTGTTTGTCAGTTTCTTCTGTGTGTAAGTGTGTTTCAGTATCCTCTGTGTAAATGTATGTGTCAGTTTCCTCTGTGTTAGTGTGTGTGTCAGTTTTGTCTGTGTGTAAATGTGTGTGTCAGTATCCTTTATGTTACTGTGTTTGTCAGTTTCCTCTGTGTGTAAATGTATGTGTCAGTATCCTCTGTATAAATGTGTGTTTGTCAGTTTCCTATGTGTGTGAGTGTGTTTCAGTATCCTCTGTGTTAATTTGTGTGTGTCAGTTTCCTCTGTGTGAATGTGTGTGTCAGTTTCCTCTGTGTGTAAATGTGTGTGTCAGTATCCTCTGGGTAATTATTTTACGTGTATTGCATTTTCATTTTGTGACTTTTATACTAATGATTAATTGTTAATTGACTCCTCCTTACATACACAATATTCACATTATGTCATTTATTTTAAAAAAAAATATTCTTTACTACCTTTAATCAGGATTAACTTAAATATCAGATCTACACGTTTTACTTGTAATTTAAATAAAAAAAAAAAAATTACATTCTCCAGGTGGGGTACTTGGGATTTTTTTGTAGACCAGCAGGGGTACTTCTCTGTGGAGGGTTGAGAAACAGTGTTATAGGTTACAGAAAGACAATGTTAGGATTAACAGAGGAGTGATAGGACAGAAAACTCAGCCTGGCAGCAGCATTCATTATGGACTGTAGTGAGGCAGTATGGTTTCTGTTGAGACCAATTAGGAGAGAATTGCAATAATCAATGCAAGAAATTGTAAGAGCATGAACAAGCTTTTTAGTAAAATCTTGCATAAGAAAGGTGCAAATGCGGCACATGTTTTTCCAGTGCAATTGTTAGGATTTGGCAACAGACTGGATGTGAGACGTAAAAGTGAGCCCAGAATCAAAGATGCCACCAAGACAGCAAACTTGCAAGGATGGGCTGATGCGTGTGCCATCAACTTGCAAGGAGATTATGAGGAGGAAAGAAGCTCAGTTTTAGAGAGTTTGAGCTTTGGAAAGTGGGAGGTCATCCACTCAGAGAAGGAAGAGAGGCAACCTGTGATGTGTTCTAGGACAGCAGGGGAAAGATCGGGGGAGAGATAAATCTGTGTGTCATACAGATGGTAGTGGAATCCAAAGGAATTAATAAGTTTGTCAAGATCGGCAGTATGAACAGAAAGCAAAGGGGAACCAAGAACAGAATCTCGAATCAAGACAGGGTGAAGGGAGGTTTTGTTACTAGAAAAGGAAACACTGAATAAACATTGCTAGAGGCAGGATGAGAACCAGTAAAGGACAGTGTCGCAGAGACCGGGGGAATGAAGAATTGCTGAGTGCATGATCAGCAGTTTCAAAGGCAGCCAAGAAGTCTAGAAGAATTAATATGGAACAGTTGCCTTTGGATTTAGCCATGATTAGATTGTTAAATGGATACTATAGTGCCAGGGATACAAAGCTGTATTTCTGACACTATAGTTCCCTCTGCCTTCCCCTTTCCTCACACCTCCCCACCCTGGTGAATACCCTTTATTTACTAACCGGATCCCAGCACCAATGTCCCTCGGCACTGGGTTGCAGCTCCGCCTCCTCCAATGTCACTCAACAAGCGGGGGCTAATGCATCTGGCATTGTCCTCACTTTCCTTAAACATGGGCTACTGTTGTAAATATCTGCACTCTGTCAGCTATATCCCTATAGGAAATTATTAATTCAATGCTTCCCTATGGGGATGCGGAGCGTGAGGACGTCCAGCATCAGCTAGTGGACCAAAAGTCTGGTAACATTCCACAAGCACCTCTAGAATGGTCAGTGCTAAAGGTGGACAAAGGAGGTTGTCATGGGAGCCGGAAGCAGAAGGATAGACAGGCAAAGAAGATCATATTAAGATTTAAATATCTGGGGTGTGGCTGGTATTTAGAGGCTTTAAATGAAATTTGTGGAGAATGGGTGGATATATATTAGAAAAGTGTATGGGATCAACAGAGAGGGGAGCGAATTAAAGTGGAGGCAATAAAGATGTGTCAGGAGGAGCAGGTAAGCAAAAAGACAGAGCGATTTTAGCAATTAGAGAAGTGAAGGTAAAAGTGTAAAACATAAGGGAGAAAAATATTACTAGGCAAATAAGGAGTTTGTTTAAAAGGCATGCAGTGTGATATTTGAGCAGGTGAGGAGAGGTTGTCAGACATAACTGGTGTGTTTGCATGAATAGGTTATTGGTACTATCCATAAAGGTACACTGGGGTGGGTGAGAATAGATTTTCCAGAAATGCTACCTATGCACATGGCTTTGGCTGCAAGATTTGTTATTTTTGAGTGCTGAGTGAAAACTTATGAATGCTGTTGTTTGGGGCACAGGCTCTAAGAGAGTCTGGGGTTAGATAAAACAACAGTTGTAGGTGGAGATGCATGCAGATATTGAGAGGAGAAAAATCAATCAAGAAAAAAACTGAAGAAAAAACATTTGCGATATCAAGATTTAAGAGAGAATGTATATATTTTTTACCTCTCTTTGGATATTTCCACATTTTGTAGTGTTACAACCGTAAATATTTTTTTTTGTTTTTGTATTTTATTTGTAATGTATTGCCATTTGTTATACACAATATACCCAATAAACATGTCCAGGGCTGCTTGAGAGTGATGTGAGTCTCACTTCTGGATGAAAACCATGAATTACAAGAAATGGAGACATAATTAATGATGCCAAGCCACGGGTATGGCTATGTGTGTGTGTCTGTGTATTGCTGCATATTACATGGTCTGCCTGATAATGTCATTGGTTTTCAAATCCTATATGTCAAGGTGGGTGATGTCACACCATTAGAAGAACACAGTGCATGGTGTGACTGACACTTTGCAATGCAGTTCCTCTCATGTCAGCACAGTTAGTACATAGCTGCAGAGTATGGAGGTGAAATAGCAGAACTACAGAAGTGTGAGGTGAGACAGGTAGTATAAGGAATAAGGAGCGAGATCGTAAGATTTCCTAGAAAATCTGCAAACCTGTGAGGTTTTTGCATAACCCTGCCAAAAAATTATACTAATGGGCTGTGCTATTTTTAATGATATACATGTATAGGGATCATTAAATGTGGAAAATGTGATGATTTACAATCATGACCTATAAGGTCACTTAGAATACTTAGAATTCAAATACGACTATCCCATGAATGAATAATAGTTGCCTACAGTACACAATATAACTTCCTGCTCCTGTTAGTGTACATAATGTGCACAGCTATCTTAACATTTTACATGCATTTTGTTGGTAAGAAAATATAGTACACTATGACTTGGAAACACCCCTGGCTTTGCATTGTTAGTTTCCAAATATGATTGCTTCTTTGTTGTAACCACATTAATATGTAGTTTTCCTGACCTACACTTGTTTTTCTTTGCATAATATTTTACATTACACTACTGTTATACAAATGTAATATAGGTTTGCATGTGCCATTTACGGTTAAGGGACACACAATTAGTTTCACAGATTTCTGGCGCCATCATGTGCTTGATTTCTAGAATACAGTTGGTTCACTCACAAATCAAAATCTAAAGAAATATATGCAAGTTTAAAGTTAGTTTGGGTGAGATATCATTAACAATAAAATTATCTGTTAAATGCAGAATGTAAGATTAAGCTCGCTAACATTAAGTGCCTTCCTTGCATTCTGGGTGATTATTGACTTTGACTCACTCTGCATAATCATACAGCATAATGTATTTGTTGGTATCTCAAGTATTTATATGAGAATACATTGTTTTTAAATGTGTTCATCCACACACTGATGACTCAAAATTACAGAACAGGTTCACCCAATAACTGCAGTGTTCCACATAAACCATTACTAAAGCAGTCTTAATGAATACTAAAATATGAAGAATAATGTACTGTACACAACTTAACAGACTGATCTGCAGATCATCTTAGAGACAAGCAGGACTATTGACAAAAGTGAAAATTTAAGGTGAATTTAAAGTTAATCTCAAATTGAAAGGGACACTATAGTCACCAACACATCTTTAGCTTAATGAAGCAGTTTTGGTGTATATATCATGCCCCTGCAGTCTCACTGCTCAATTCTCTGCCATTTAAGAGTTAAATGACTTTGTTTATGCAGCCCTAGGCACACCTTCCTGTACATAAAGTGCACAGCCTTCCTAACATGGCCCGAAAAGTGAGAGCTAATGATTACACTTTACACCCTTATTGCAAATTCTGTTTCATTTAAAATGCATTGTCTCCTTCACTGTAATAGCTTGTTAGACCCTGCAGGAGCCTCTTATATGTTATTAAAGTTTAATAAAGTCCTAAAGTAAGTTAACTCCTGATTGAAAATGGAACCATGTTTATTTCATGCCTATGTTTCCCATGCAATGTTATGTTATGATCAGGCTTCCCATGAAACCTACATATAATCCCTCCTGAGTGGATTGTCTACTAGCTTTTAATGTATCAATATTTTTTTTATGATTCTATCACATCCCTATATTCTATACACATGTTACAAAAATGGGTGTTTTACTCCATAGGTTCTCACAGAAAATTTTTCTTGTGTGATATACTTTTTTTCTGCATATAATGTAGTATCCATCCATCAAAAATAAGAAAGTATGTGACAACACAAAATGATTCTGTGTGTGTATAAATATTTATTTGTGGTCAGTGAACAAAGCCTTGATTGGCCCAATTAACCATTGGGAAAAGTTGGGAGTGGTTTGCCAGAACCGACTGTCGGGTAGGCATGTAAAAAAAAAGAGGGCCTATCTGTTGTAAATTTAAAAAAATAAATTTCAAAAAGAAAAAGTGGTTGAGGAGGGACCAGTCACGTCTGAAAGTGCAAACTTTCAGCTTTAATTCAAGGGTTTGAACAAAAATATTATATGAAACGTTTAGGAATTTCAACAATTGTCATGCACAGTTCCTCCACCACAGGAGCTCAAATGTAAGTGGCCAAATTTTATGTCAAGACACGGAGGCTCATATTGCTTAACCCTTTCTTTACTGTCCACCAATAGCAGCAAAGAATACAACATTAAGAACAAAATGGTAACCATAGTGATAGGCCACACCCATACCAAGTCCCAGTATAATAGTCAGCACATCCCCACACATTTCCTCTTTCTTTGCTGCTCCGACCAAAGAGAAGTACATGACAAATTTTCTCTCATACATACTACTATTCGCTTATTGATTTCTGGTTGTTTATATGAGTTATTTATTGTTATTTGAACTTCTACTACTCCTTTTGTTGATAATTCCTGTCTGCTTTCATTTATCCAGTTATTAAGGAATTTTTATTACATGCTTGTTTTATACTATATATTATGTTGGTTACCTTTGAGCCCAGGGTTCCAGACCTTCCCTATGCTTTATTCTGTGTGTTATCCATGCTCACTTGCCTCCTTTGATTACTAACTTATCTCATTATAGCTTTCCTCACTACCCTTTGGCTCCATTTTCTCCTTCTCTCCGTTTATTTGGTGCCATTTTGTGCCTGTTTTCCGTCCTGTTCGGCTGTTTTCGTGTAAGAATTCTAACCAATTCAGTAGATTCTTCATGAACACATGCCGTTCGCCTGTTTTTTCTACACTTAGCTTAATTCGTCTGTTTCCTATTCATTACTTTCATCTATTTATCCCATTGAATTCGTCTAATTTTAGCCGAACGTTCGGCTGTTTTCACTTGACGAATTGACTGTATTTTGGCCGCAAATCTCGCGAGATTGCCGGCGGCCATTTCCTGACTTCCTGTCTCTCTGACTTTGTGCGTGTTCTCTCCTATCTGCCGGTCTGGACCCTGGTGAGCTCCCTATCTATACCCTCTTAGGTCATACTAGTTTGGGGTGATAAACTCCTACTAGTCTCCTCTGCTCTATTTAGCTTTATCCCATACTGGTTATATTGCTGTTTAAGTTTTTTGTTGGGGGATATCTCACAGCACTACCATGCCCAGATCTAAAGTGCCTGCCAGCCCCTCCTCCCCTAGGGAGATGGACATGCCCCAGGGTTTGGATAACCCATTTTCCAATTCTGATTCTCCTTCTTCTGTTGGGGACCCTATGCCCCTGTCTGATGAGACCCAGTCCTTGGCGCTACAGCGCTCAGTCTCTGACGCCATTATGGCTGCTATGGGCTCCATGTCCTCTGTCCTCTCCCAGACCATATCACAGGCCTTACTTGCACGCCCTTTGGCCGCAGAAGGTTCGGCCACGCCGACACGCTTAGCGCAACCGGCTACTGACCCTATAGGGGAGGCACCCAAAAAGGCTACTGCCAAATCCAGTCACTCAATTCTCCCTGCCTCCAGAACCAACATGACTGGTGTGACTATAGCCACCCATGACAGCGTGCCTATGTCACGCAAGAGAGTCTTTCCGCGCCAGGCAGAACGGGCGCGGCAGTGGAAATGTGCTAGAGCACAAAAAGAGAGCGACTCCGACTCAGAAATCGGGTCTAGTGAGGAGGCTGACGCTGAGTCTGTGGATGACTCTGATGATGAATTTTGTGGGCAGAAATCTGTCCCTTTTGGCCCTGCTCACTCCACGGTGGTTGCGAGTGGCCCTAGGAGCGACTCCCCCGCTACTGCGGGCTCCACCCTCATGGATCCATCCGGGGAACCCATGTTTGACCCGGATGCTCTCCATCATCCGAGGTCGGCGGAATGGCTCCCGGCGGACCATGTGGCACGGTACCTTGAAAACTGGGTATGACTCCCCCTCAGTAAGGCGACGCGTAATAAACTTAGGGCAGAATGCCCAAGACCATTGGTGCCTAGCAAAGTCTGTGAGACCCCTGTAGTGGACCCTAAGATTACCCAATTCCTCTCTAAAATGGGTTGGAATCCCCGCAAGGGTCTAGATTCTGCACTAAAATCGTGCCAAGATAATATTGACATATTTGGCCCTTTTGCCAAACTGTTTGATCTGGCTGAAATCGCCAGAGCCGAGAACCGGCAGGTTGACCCGGAGGAACTCTGTGGTTGGGTGCAGAGGGCTATCTGCATTGCGGGCAGTGTAAACACCTCCCTGTCCATTGAAAGGCGTAAAGCCATTCTGTTCAAAATTGAACCCAAACTGGCCAACCTCGCCCTCACAGAGGCAGGCAAGGATGCCCAGGGCCTCTTATTTGGGGACTCTTTTATTAAGGACCTGGGGCGCTTCGTGGGTGCATTCACGGCCCTAGATAAAGCCCAATCCTCCATGAAGAGGGTGTTTCAGGGGCGGGTCGCTACCAGGGCCGGCAGATTCAGGGGTCGTCTGTCCGGCCGCTCCAATTACCATGCCCGTTGATCGGGACGAGGCTCCTACACTCAGAGAACACCCTACCAGGAGACGAGACAGCAGTCTCCTTTCTTCCCCTCTCGTGGAAGGCCATGGTGCTCCAGACGCTTCAGAGGGAACCCCAGTTCCAGACGCCCTTACGGTAAGCTTACATCTACCTCATGTTTCTTCCAATATGTGTGTAGGGGGCAGACTCCGTCATTTTTTCCACACCTGGTCAACCATCACCTCAGATGTCTGGGTTCTGACCACAGTTCGGGGGTTTCACATCGAACTGGTCGACAATCCATGTCACGTACCCCCGCCTCGACCTATTTTGCTTTCTACAACCGACCGCGCCTTGATAGACGCAGAACAGCCCTCCACGCAAAAGGGGAGATAGAGATGGCCCCGGTGTTCTCCACAGGGGTGATCAGCAATATTTTCCTAGTGGAAAAGAAAGGTGGACAAATGCGCCCAGTTATCAACCTCCGTGCCCTAAACACTGGATGGCAAAATTGGACTTGAAGGATGCCTACCTGACGGTCCCAGTGGCCGAGTCTTCCAGGGACCTGTTACGTTTCCTCTGGAAGGGAGACACCTGGCGCTTCACGTGCCTCCCCTTCGGACTGTCATCAGCCCCTTGGTGCTTCACGAAACTTGGCTTGGCTGCGCAGTCGGGGAGTCCGGCTAATCGTCTATTTGGACGACATCCTCATCATGGCACAGGATCGTTCAGTCCTTCGGAAGCATCTTCAATGGACAATGGACCTCCTCTCCCACCTGGGTTTTCTCCTCAACTGGGAAAAATCATGCCTGTCTCCTTCACATCTCATGGAGTTCCTAGGCTTCAAGGTGGATTCCGAAGCGGAGTCACTGAGCCTCCCTACCTCCAAGATACGGACAATCCGCAAGGAGCTGCACCGCGCTTTAACACGCACCCAGCTATCTCTACGCCACCTGGCACGAATCATTGGCCTTCTGGCAGCATCAATCCAAGCGGTGTTTCCAGCCCCGCTCCATTACCGTGCCCTCCGGCGCCTGAAGATCGCACACCTTCGCGGGGGGCGCCCTATACGGACATGATCTCCCTGGACTCGGAGACTCGAGACAAATTGACCTGGTGGATCCACAACCTCTCGGCTTGGAATGGCAACGCCATCTTCGGTTTCCAACCACGGCTGGGGTGCCCATTGAAACGGGGTGACTACCGGGGGTCGCTGGTCGGCAGACGAATCCCACCTCCACATCAATGCTCTGGAACTCCTAGTGGGTTCATTCGCGATCCGGAGTTTTGCGAACGGGACTGCCAGCTCTTGCATCCGCCTGTGCATGGACAACATCTCAGCGGTCCGCTATGTCAACCACATGGGTGGCACTCAGTCTGCAATCCTGGCCCGCTTGGCGAAGGACTTCTGGGCCTATTGCTTGGACAAGAACGTAGTGGTCCAGGCAGAATACCTCCCTGGGCTCCACAACACTCACGCAGACTGGAGTTCACGCGATCTGTCGGACAACAGCGATTGGAGATTGGATGTGGGAGTATTCTCCGCTATATCGTCCATATGGGGTCCTTTTGCCATTGACCTCTTCGCGTCCAGGCTCAATACCCAACTACCCCGGTTCTACAGCTGGCGCCCGGACCCTACCACAGAGGCAGTGGACGCCTTCCTACAAGACTGGACTGGCTCTCTCCTCTATGCCTTTCCCCCGTTTGCCATGATACCTCGGGTCCTGCTCCAAGTTTGCCGCCAAATGGCCGACCTGATCCTACTAACCCCATTCTGGGGGACCCAATCCTGGTTCCCACAACTCCTGGAACTGGCGGTAGACATGCCCAGACTGCTGCCGTCTCTACCGAACCTCCTCCTGGACCCATCGGGCCTCCAGCATCCCCTCCTGGCGGACGGGTCGTTAATACTGCTAGCATGGAGGATTTGGGAGTCCCTGGGAAATCAAAGGGGTTTCGGACACAACTCGACGCCTCCTGGCTGACGCATGGGCTCCCGGTACTAGACGAGCATATGGGACCGCTTGGAGAGCTTGGACTGGCTGGTGCCTGGCTCAGAACTTGGATCCAGTTTCTGCACCTGTGACTGCGATCCTCCTATTCCTGACTTTGCTGATTATCGCACGATTAATTCATACAGATCGGCCATATCCTCGGCTCACCAAGGATTTGACGGCTACCCAGCAGTCCAACATCCATTAGTGTGCCAATTACTTAGGGGCTCACGCCTGTCACGCCCCCCTAGACCTCGTTACTCATCTACATTGGACGTCTCCTGCGTTTTGTCGCTGTTCTCCTCCTAATGCAGAGCTCTCCTTGCGACAGCTGTCGGCCAAATTGGTTTCCCTGTTCCGTCTCATTTCATGCAAACGGGTATCGGATGTTCGTGCCCTGGACTATGATGCTAGGTCTTTCACTCCGGACGGGGTAATGTTTAACATCTCCAGACGCACCAAGACCGCTATTCGATCGGTTTCTTATCCAAGCTTCCCTGGTACTCCAGCCCTATGTCCGGTGGCCTGCCTACGGGAATAGGAACTTCGAACGAGCGCACATCGAGATACGTCGTCTCCCCAGCTGTTTCTCTCATTTCGTCGCCCCTTCTCCCCTGTGTCCAGTACTACATTGGCTCGCTGAGTGAAATGGGTGATGTCTCTGGCCGGTGTGGATACGTCCATCTTTGGTGCCCACTCAACCCGAGGGGCATCGGCCATGTCCATGGTGAATTCAGGTGCACGTCTGGAAGACCTGATGAGAATGGCCGACTGGTCGCACGAATACACTTTTCGCGAGTTTTACTTTCGACCTTTGCCGCACGTTTTTTCGCCAGTTATTGATCAGCTTTAAACTTGCAATATGAGCCTCCGTGTCTTGACATAAAATTACATGATTTTGCTATTTCATGACGAAAAGTCATGATTTTATGAAAGACACGGAGGCGAGTATTGTCCCACCCTTCATTGTTATTTTACTGCTTTACCCTACCCGGTTGTTTCTTCTCTCCTGCAGATTTCCAGGGTTCGTAGGTATTCATTATGCGCTCTGGGTTTTGTATAGTTTCAACCATTTATTAACCTGTTCATGTTACGTGATTATTTGAAATGCCTATGATGAATTATGCACACTATGTTGCTTCTGTCTAGTTATAAAATTATGTCCTGGCATACGCACTCTGGTTCAAGTACCGATTTAACCGTTCGGCTCCTGTCTTTTGTGTTTTCACAGGTTGATACCTTGTTGATCAAGGGTCTCCAGCACTTCTCTCTTGGCTTTACCATGTGGCCAGGAAGTTTGTGGACAATGCTGTGATGGGTCCCTCACTGTTTGAATCTTGTTTACTGATGAATCGGTCAGTTTCGTTATGGTTCTTGATCGGAGTCCAGCTGGATTTCGGATTGCCTCTTCTATTTGGTTTGGACTGTTTCATCATTCCTGTTTGATTATTATTGTCTCGCATCTCCAAAGAAAGAGGAAATGTGTGGGGATGTGCTGACTATTATACTGGGACTTGGTATGGGTGTGGCCTATCACTATGGCTACCATTTTTTTCTTACTGTTGTATTCTTTGCTGCTATTGGTGGACAGTAAATAAAGGGTTAAGCAATACTCGCCTCCGTGTCTTTCATAAAATCATGACTTTTCGTCATGAAATAGCAAAATCGTGTAATTAACACAATCATAAATAAGATTTAAAATTGTAATACTTTGTTGAGAATCACAAATCAGAAGTCTGAAACACATGGACATCGCCAAATACTGGGTTTCCTCCTTTACTGCCAGGACTTTACTGCAACTGTCTTCATTTGTTGTATGTTTGTGGTTCTTTCTGCCTTCAGTTTTTTCTTCAGAAAGTGAAATGCATGCTCGATCAGGTTGAGATCAAATGATTGACTCAGCCATTGCAGAATATTCCACTTCTTTACCTAACCCCTTAAGGACCAAACTTCTGGAATAAAAGGGAATCATGACATGTCACACATGTCATGTGTCCTTAAGGGGTTAAGTAACACCTTGGTTACTTTCACAGTATGTTTAGGGTCATTGCCTTATCTGTGGATTGGAGCACTGTCCAATCAACTTAACTGAATTTGACTGAATCTGAGCAGACAGTATATCCCAATACACTTCCTAATTCATCCAGCTGCTTATGTCTCCTGTCACCTCATCAATAAACACTAGTAACCCAATTCCACTGGAAGCCATGCATGCCAATGCCATCAAACTGCCTCCAGCTGGATTGTAGATAATGTGGTATGCTTCAGATCATGAGCCGTTCAAAGCCTTCTTGATACCTTTTTCTTCCCATCATTCTGTTACAGATTGATCTTAGTTTTATCTGTCCAAAGAATGCTGTTTCAGAACTAGCTGGCTTTAAAAAAAAAATGTTTTTTTGGCAAAGTCTAATCTGGTCATTCTGTAAAGTATTTTCTTTAGGGTAGACTTAGATAATGATATGCCTACCTCCTGGAGATTGTTCTTCACTTGGCTGGATGTTGTGAAGGATTTTTTTATTTACCATGGAATGAATCCTATGATCACCTAACACTGTTTTCTGTGATTTTAATATGTTGGTGTATAAGCCCATAGACACACAAGTTAAGTTCTGTTCAATGTATAGAGGGTGTTTGTTGTTTACAAGTTTGGACTTTATACCTTCTTTCCTATCTCCTACCCCCTTAGTACTGTTTGCCTAGTAACAGCAGTAAAGTCCAAATTAAACACCCCCCTTACTGCTGATTTGCCTAGTAACAGCAGTAACCAAACTCCTCACCCACCTTTTACTACCCTCTCTATAAATTAAGACCAGGTGTAACTATCTGATTAGATAAAGAATAAAATCACTCCCCGTTAAAAAAAAATACTATATATTTGGATATGTAATAAAGATATTTGGAGAAGTCACTATGAACACTTTGTGTTTGTGTCAATTCATGGTGGCCTCTTCCCAGCGCTGAAGGACAAACAAGAGATTGCTACATTACATAGAAGTCCATGGCAATGAAGTGATCAATTATTTAAAGTGGCCTCATTTTATTCTTGCAGGTGTGTTTTTTGTTTTTTTTTCCTCAAAAGAATGTACTAAACTGTTCATTTGTTCCTGCTATACCTCTGATTGATTTTTTTTTAAATTTTTTTTTGCAACCTAAGGATTGAGAGCTCCTGGTGTATGGGGTGAAGGATATTGTGGTCCCCTAGATCAGTCATGTCTAGACTAGGTAATGCTCAGTCCCTGTTCAAGAAACCCAAAGGACCAGAGGATGCCCAATTTCTTAAAAATAAACAAGTATGCATGCTAAATAGTAAAGATTTCTTGTTGGTTTTTTTTAAACAAGGATTATTTGTGGGTTTGTTTATTCAAGCATTTTTCTTGAGAACCCCTAACCACCAGGGGATAGCTATTTGAAACTAGGAACCTGTCACCCCCTGGTCTTATGGAGGGATGGGGGTTTATCCATTTTCTGGTAAAATTTGGTTCAGTTATCATTGGTCTAGGCAGCATGGCATCCACTAGCCAATACTTTTTGTTACCCCAGACCTCACAGGTCTGGGTGCTGATGGAAACGGTACGGGCCATTACTCAATATATAGTGTTCTCCGCCCTGAACCAATACTGCATAAAGTGAAATACACAGAGCAGTATGGTTTATTTTAAAGTTTTGTTTGATTTATATAAATAGGTTAAACATAGTAAATATGTATGGATATGAGGCATTAAAAAAAAAACATGCATTACATTATTTAGGTTTAGAAAGGGGGCACTCTACTTGGTGATCGCAGAGCATGATAAGAATAATGTTGATATCTGTTTGGCTATGCTGTAAATTCATTTGACATGTGTAAGAGGAAAAAGTAGCCCTTAGCTAGCTCTCAAAACTACAAATTCCATTATATTGTGCCAGTGTGTCAAGGGCAAGACAAGGATTAACTTTGTAAAGACATAGAAACTAGAAAAAGTTAAAATGGAAACTACAAATTGATTTGTATATGAAACGGGTATACGGTTACCAAAAGCGTTTCAAGTTTAGGTAGTAAAATGGAATTAATTATTCTGATGACCGCCACTTAACTCTGAAAATACATCCAACTCAAGTTTTGGGTTTTATTTTTTATAGGAAAGTAAATTGTAAGATAAGATTGAACATATACTAGCCAAGTAATTAAATAATACAGTTGCAGCCAGTGGAAATGACACATTTACTCCTATTGTTAATGTCAATATATTTGAAATGTATTTCAGACAAAATGTTCCTGACCTTTAAAAAATAGTTTAATCGCCAATGATGTTAAAATCTCTATCCAATGGATTAATTATGTTTCATGTACTGTGTAGTATTTTTAGCCCATGCTTTATTTTTGGCAAACATATAAGAATAAAATGCATACAGCAATATGTGTATTAATGTCTAATAGTGGTATTTAAGACACCGTTCTAGGGTTTACACTTGTCTTACTTAGCATGCACCTACCTCACCAACATCTTCATGAAACACTGTTACTTACAATAGCTTATGAAATTTGTCTTGGCTCACAATTTCTTTATATTTGACGGAGTGTTTTACCACCAGGTGCAGGGGATAGCGATGGGGACGTCTTCTGCACCCTCGTACGCCAACCTGCACCTGGGTTGGTGGGAGGAACTAGTAGTCTTTGCTGATCCACAGGATGTCTTTACTCAATGTATCTACTCATGGAAGAGATACATTGATGACATCGTGATAATCTGGATAAGGACAGTCGAGGATTTTTTCCAATTTGTACAGACACTCAATAACAATGACCTGAATCTGAAATTCACGGCGGAGGTGGGTGGTCCATCCCTCAATTTTCTGGATTTAACCTTGACTCCTGAGCCCAATGGAAGAGTCAAAACTGATCTATTCAGAAAAAGTACAGCCACCAATAGCCTACTTAAATGGGGGAGTTATCACACTGTTCAGCAGAAAAGGGGACTTCCCACAGGTCAGTACCAGCGGCTTGGGTGAAATTGTTTGGGTTTTGAAGATTTCAAAAAGAGAGCGAAAGAGTTACACGCTATGTTCAGATCTAAAGGATATCCGAACAAATGCCTTAAGAGAGACTACATTACGGGCTCTATTAACATAAAGAGAAAGCTTCATAAGATTCCGTATCTACTCATATCAACACTGATCAAAAACAACTCAGATGCGTGGCTACATTTGATGCAGGCTGGGACCAAGTGAAAACAATTATGAATAGGTTCTGGCCTCTCCTTAAACAGGATGAACACGTAAAGGATATAGTTCCATCGAGCGCGTGCATCGTAGCAAGAAGTGGTAAAAACCTCAAGAATGCCTTGATACACAGCCATTTCCAGCAAAGAATATCCTCCACACACTGGTTGTCATATAAACTGATAGGGTCATATAAATGTGGACGATGCAAAGCATGCTACTTTCTCTGCAAAGACTCCAAATGCTTCGAAAACAGCTCCCACACCGAAAAGTTTTGATCGTTGTCTTTCTTTGACTGTAACACCAAAGGGGTCGTATACGTAATCACGTGCCAGTGCAACATGTTATATGTGGGTCAGACCTTTCGGCCCTTCAAAAAAAGAATTTTGGAGCATATCAATTTGGTAAGGGCCACCAGAAATATAGAGACCCCCATCTTGAGGCACGTTAAATCCGCTCACCATGGGGACCCTATAGTACTGAAGTTCATGGGCATTGAACTAGTCAAATTGGACCAAAGGAAGGGCAATCTATAGAAAACCTCTGCTGAGAAGAGAATGCTTCTGGATTTACCACTTGAAAACTTTATCCCCCCACGGACTAAAAGGATCCCCCTTCATTAATGATCTCTGAAAAATTCTAAAATATCAGAATTATTAATATCACAGCAATTGATAATGTTTGTAACTTATCACTGTAAATAATCATTTTTTAATCTTTTTTTTTAATCTTTTTAATTTTTTAATTTTCACTTTTTAATCTTTATCATAGTAATAAATCTCAAATAATGGGACAAAGAGTTTATGCAATTACTGAATATATTCACCAATGACTTGAAGGACAACTGAATCCCAATTATGTGGATACATCATATTAGAAATTGAGGACACCCAACAGCAGATCATATTAACCTCCAGGAGGTCTATAAGATAATCTAGTCATCAATGCCTCTACAATACTGTTAAATTGACTATTTAAGGGCATCATTTGTAAATCATAAGGTGACTTTCACCTATGGTCCAGCTTCTCCCAATACTTAGTTACATCAGCAAGTACCAGCTCGACATGTAATGAGCAGGTGGAAGGAGATGTAATGATTCTTTCTGAACATGTCCTAAAACCATACAGAATGTCAAACAAGATCCAGCAGCAACGAACGGAAGAACATGAAGTGTGGAAGGTGAACATACACGGGGTAGGAACGTCGTGATAGACTTGGGATGGAGCTACCACTTAATACACCCACAACAATTGAGCTTCAGAGATGGGTTGCGGCTTGAACGGTGAGTCACTTGGGAGGAGGATCTGGTCGGCCTGTCTGCAGACACCACCCCCACCTCCTCCCCCTTCCACTTCGGGCAGTGACGCTATTTTAGATTAGGAGACGGGACCTTGAGGGATACGTGGAAATAGCTGATTGGTCCTCATGCATTTAAATACCCGGTTCCCGCGGAGTAAAGATTAGCCCCTGACAAAGGCTCAGCGAAATGCGATTTGGGCCTCTTTTACTCTCACTTGATTTTGAGAACTTTAAGCACCATGAACTTACTTAGTGTTTAGTACCTTTTTTCTTTTTGATTATTGGTAGATGGGAGCAGAGGTAGCTATCTAGGGGAGATGATGTACTAGCATAGAACACCCAAGAAGGTGTTTACTAGGAGATTCAGGGACCAGTGGCAGGGAATATAGCATCTACGACACTTGGCTGCTCTGTATGGATGATTATCCCCTTCCTACTTCCCTCCCCTTTTTTACACTCCCTGGTTCTATGAGATACGGATCACTTGCTAGCATGGGCTAAAGGATATCTGCAGGATTTATGTTCCTCATTGCTACTAATGGGAACTACTTGTATGCAGCCTTTACCCCGGGAATAATACTCCTAGCTATTATATTCCACTCTAGTCTTTAACTCCTATCCAGTACCCTCTTTGCCCTCTACCTCCTTTGTTTGTAGTTTCTAGGCCATAACTACTAGTTCACTGTTTTGTGAACCTTCCGTCCACCAGTTTATCCTGTCATTCTATTCTAGCAGTTTACAAGGCTGCATTTTGAATTTAATAGATCAAGGATTTAGCTTTATATACATTGCAACAATTTTTGCGTCCTGTCTTTTTCAATTTGTATCCTATTGTTTCAATAAAGTCTCTATTTTACTGGATACATTTTGCATAGCTGTGGGAATTTAGACTGCCTTTCTACCACCCCCTTCTGAAGGGAAGTTATCAAAGCTGTATGCACTTTATTTACTGTCTTTACACACCAGATTAGAATCCCCCCTTGTTTGGGGTGTATTCACCTTTTTGTAATTATCGTTACCAGGGTCCAGGCCCACTGGTGGTTCTAGTACCACCAAACTGACCACTATGTCCCTAACCCATTAAAATTGGATTGGTTGACATAGTTTCTCACTATTTTTCAATTTACATTTACAATATTTGCATTAACAAATAGCTAATTAAAACTTAGTTATTTGTTGTGCAATTATCATTATTTTTTTTATATTTTTTTATATTTTCATTTACATGCAAAGTATATACATTAGTTAAATTTTTCAGTACGAGTCAGAATGTCCCATAAGCAAGGGTTAATTCAACTCTTTTTTCTTTACTGGTTAATGCTATAGCTGTTCGTTGTTTGTGAGTTAATATTTCAGGTTCCTGTGATTAGCTTCTGTCACTATATCACCGGCCCAACACGCAGAGTGTTGGTCACGCCTAGGTAGGTAGGAAACAGAGATGGACAGATGTTATTACCTGCCTTTATGGTTGACCAGGCTTAATGCTGATAGAAAAGTAACAAGGACTTGTAGAACAGATCATAGAATAGTCAAATACTAGCAAAGATATGGAACAACAGAAGACAGTGATAACGAGTAAGCAAACCAGGGTAGTCAAAGTCAGGTTGCAGTCAGAAAAAACAGGAATCAATACACAGAAATAACGCACCCTCAGAGGCACCACTATGGAAACTATGACAGGGCAAAACATGGAACTTTAAAGTTACTTTAAAGTTAAATGAGCCAGGGGCTTGGTCTCAAAAACATGAAGATCTGTGGAATATCAGAGCATGTGAGAGAGGATGTTATATTTTAGCAACTCAGAGAAACAGTTAGGAGTAGGTTCTTAACAACTCCCTCCCCCCTCTCCTTTCTCAGGTGCTCAGTGTGTACTGTGCCTTGTAGTGATGTACCGAACTGTTCGCCGGCGAATAGTTCCCGGCGAACATAGCGTGTTCGCGTTCGCCACGGCGGCGGACACATGCGCGGTTCGATCCGCCCCCTATTCGTCATCATTGAGCAAACTTTGACCCTGTGCCTCACGGTCAGCAGACACATTCCAGCAAATCAGCAGCAGACCCTCCCTTCCACGCCCTCCCACCTCCCTCCCAGCATCCATTTTCGATTCATTTTGAAGCTGCATGCTTACTGAGAGGAGGGAAAGGGTAGCTGCTGCTGATTTGATAGGGAAATTGATAGCTAGGCTAGGGTATTCAGTGTCCAATACAATCCTGAAGGACTCATCTGATCTCTGCTGTAAGAACAGCACCCCAAAAAGCCCTTTTAGGGCTAGAACATCAGTCTGCTTTTTTTTTTTTCTGTGCTCTGCAGAACTGTGCCAGTGCACATTGCCACTCATATCTGGTGTCACAATAGCGTGCATTTAAAACCAAAAAACTTTTTTCACTGTTATAGATTGAATAGCAGTTACTTGTCTTCAAGCGGGTGTGTCAGGCCTACAGCCTGTGCTCTGCAGACCTGTGCCAGTGCACATTGCCACTCATATCTGGTGTCTCTATAGCGTGCTTTTACAAAGAAAAAAGGTTTCCAGTGTAAGCTAATAGCAGTCAGTGTCCTTAAAGCGGGTTTTTATAAGGCCTACAGCGTGTGCTCTGCAGACCTGTGCCGGTGCACATTGCCACTCGTATCTGGTGTCTCTATAGCGTGCATTTAAAACCAAAAAAGTTTTTCACTGTAATAGATTGAAGAGCAGTTACTTGTCTTCAAGCGGGTGTGTCAGGCCTACAGCCTGTGCTCTGCAGACCTGTGCTAGTGCACATTGCCACTCATATCTGGTGTCTCTATAGCGTGCTTTTACAAAGAAAAAAAGGTTTCCAGTGTAAGCTAATAGCAGTCAGTGTCCTTAAAGCGTGTGTCAGGCCTTCAGCGTGTGCTCTGCCAACCTAAGCAAGTGTAATTTGCCACTCATATCTGGTGTCTCTATAGTGTGCATTTAAAACCAAAAAACTTTTTTTCACTGTTATAGATTGAATAGCAGTTACTTGTCTTCAAGCGGGTGTGTCAGGCCTACAGCCTGTGCTCTGCAGACCTGTGCCAGTGCACATTGCCACTCATATCTGGTGTCTCTATAGCGTGCTTTTACAAAGAAAAAAAGGTTTCCAGTGTAAGCTAATAGCAGTCAGTGTCCTTAAAGCGGGTTTTTATTAGGCCTACAGCGTGTGCTCTGCAGAACTGTGCCAGTGCACATTGCCACTCATATCTGGTGTCACAATAGCGTGCATTTAAAACCAAAAAACTTTTTTCACTGTTATAGATTGGATAGCAGTTACTTGTCTTCAAGCAGGTGTGTCAGGCCTACAGTCAGGCCTACAGCCTGTGCTCTGCAGACCTGTGCCAGTGCACATTGCCACTCATATCTGGTGTCTCTATAGCGTGCTTTTACAAAGAATAAAAGGTTTCCAGTGTAAGCTAATAGCAGTCTGTGTCCTTAAAGCGGGTTTTTATTAGGCCTACAGCCTGTGCTCTGCAGACCTGTGCCAGTGCACATTGCCACTCGTATCTGGTGTCTCTATAGCGTGCATTTAAAACCAAAAAACTTTTTTCACTGTAATAGATTGAAGAGCAGTTAATTGTCTTCAAGCGGGTGTGTCAGGCCTTCAGCGTGTGCTCTGCCAACCTCAGCAAGTGTAATTTGCCACTCATATCTGGTGTCTCTATAGCTTGCATTTAAACCCAAAAAACTTTTTTCACTGTTATAGATTGAATAGCAGTTACTTGTCTTCAAGCGGGTGTGTCAGGCCTACAGTGTGTGCTCTGCAGATCTGTGCCAGTGCACATTGCCACTCATATCTGGTGTCTCTATAGCGTGCTTTTACAAAGAAAAAAAGGTTTCCAGTGTAAGCTAATAGCAGTCTGTGTCCTTAATGCGGGTTTTTATTAGGCCTACAGCCTGTGCTCTGCAGACCTGTGCCAGTGCACATTGCCACTCGTATCTGGTGTCTCTATAGCGTGCATTTAAAACCAAAAAACTTTTTTCACTGTAATAGATTGAAGAGCAGTTACTTGTCTTCAAGCGGATGTATCAGGCCTACAGCCTTTGCTCTGCAGACCTGTGCCAGTGCACATTGCCACTCATATCTGGTTTCTCTATAGCATGCTTTTACAAAGAAAAAAAGGTTTCCAGTGTAAGCTAATAGCAGTCAGTGTCCTTAAAGCGTGTGTCAGGCCTTCAGCATGTGCTCTGCCAACCTCAGCAAGTGTAATTTGCCACTCATATCTGGTGTCTCTATAGCGTGCATTTAAAACCAAAAAACTTTTTTCACTGTTATAGATTGAATAGCAGTTACTTGTCTTCAAGCGGGTGTGTCAGGCCTACAGCCTGTGCTCTGCAGACCTGTGCCAGTGCACATTGCCACTCATATCTGGTGTCTCTATAGCGTGCTTTTACAAAGAAAAAAAGGTTTCCAGTGTAAGCTAATAGCAGTCAGTGTCCTTAAAGCGGGTTTTTATTAGGCCTACAGCGTGTGCTCTGCAGAACTGTGCCAGTGCACATTGCCACTCATATCTGGTGTCACAATAGCGTGCATTTAAAACCAAAAAACTTTTTTCACTGTTATAGATTGGATAGCAGTTACTTGTCTTCAAGCGGGTGTGTCAGGCCTACAGTCAGGCCTACAGCCTGTGCTCTGCAGACCTGTGCCAGTGCACATTGCCACTCATATCTGGTGTCTCTATAGTGTGCTTTTACAAAGAAAAAAAGGTTTCCAGTGTAAGCTAATAGCAGTCAGTGTCCTTAAAGCGGGTTTTTCTTAGGCCTACAGCCTGTGCTCTGCAGACCTGTGCCAGTGCACATTGCCACTCATATCTGGTGTCACAATAGCGTGCATTTAAAACCAAAAAACTTTTTTCACTGTTATAGATTGAATAGCAGTTACTTGTCTAAAAGCGGGTGTGTCAGGCCTACAGTGTGTGCTCTGCAGAACTGTGCCAGTGCACATTGCCACTCATATCTGGTGTCTCTATAGCGTGCTTTTACAAAGAAAAAAAGGTTTCCAGTGTAAGCTAATAGCAGTCAGTGTCCTTAAAGCGGATTTTTATTAGTCCTACAGCGTGTGCTCTGCAGAACTGTGCCAGTGCACATTGCCACTCATATCGGTGTCACAATAGCATGCATTTAAAACCAAAAAACTTTTTTCACTGTTATAGATTGAATAGCAGTTACTTGTCTTCAAGCGGGTGTGTCAGGCCTACAGCCTGTGCTCTGCAGACCTGTGCCAGTGCACATTGCCACTCATATCTGGTGTCTCTATAGCGTGCTTTTACAAAGAAAAAAGGTTTCCAGTGTAAGCTAATAGCAGTCAGTGTCCTTAAAGCGGGTTTTTATTAGGCCTACAGCGTGTGCTCTGCAGACCTGTGCCGGTGCACATTGCCACTCATATCTGGTGTCACAATAGCATGCATTTAAAACCAAAAAACTTTTTTCACTGTTATAGATTGAATAGCAGTTACTTGTCTTCAAGCGGGTGTGTCAGGCCTACAGTGTGTGCTCTGCAGATCTGTGCCAGTGCACATTGCCAGTCATATCTGGTGTCTCTATAGCGTGCTTTTACAAAGAATAAAAGGTTTCCAGTGTAAGCTAATAGCAGTCTGTGTCCTTAAAGCGGGTTTTTATTAGGCCTACAGCCTGTGCTCTGCAGACCTGTGCCAGTGCACATTGCCACTCATATCTGGTGTCTCTATAGTGTGCTTTTACAAAGAAAAAAAGGTTTCCAGTGTAAGCTAATAGCAGTCAGTGTCCTTAAAGCGGGTTTTTATTAGGCCTACAGCCTGTGCTCTGCAGACCTGTGCCAGTGCACATTGCCACTCATATCTGGTGTCACAATAGCGTGCATTTAAAACCAAAAAAAGGTTTTTCACTGTTATAGATTGAATAGCAGTTACTTGTCTTCAAGCGGATGTGTCAGGCCTACAGTGTGTGCTCTGCAGATCTGTGCCAGTGCACATTGCCACTCATATCTGGTGTCTCTATAGCGTGCTTTTACAAAGAAAAAAGGTTTCCAGTGTAAGCTAATAGCAGTCAGTGTCCTTAAAGCGGGTTTTTATTAGTCCTACAGCGTGTGCTCTGCAGAACTGTGCCAGTGCACATTGCCACTCGTATCTGGTGTCTCTATAGCGTGCTTTTACAAAGAAAAAAGGTTTCCAGTGTAAGCTAATAGCAGTCAGTGTCCTTAAAGCGGGTTTTTATTAGTCCTACAGCGTGTGCTCTGCAGAACTGTGCCAGTGCACATTGCCACTCGTATCTGGTGTCTCTATAGCGTGCTTTTACAAAGAAAAAAGGTTTCCAGTGTAAGCTAATAGCAGTCAGTGCCCTTAAAGCGGGTTTTTATTAGTCCTACAGCGTGTGCTCTGCAGAACTGTGCCAGTGCACATTGCCACTCATATCTGGTGTCTCTATAGCGTGCTTTTACAAAGAAAAAAGGTTTCCAGTGTAAGCTAATAGCAGTCAGTGTCCTTAAAGCGGGTTTTTATTAGGCCTACAGCCTGTGCTCTGCAGACCTGTGCCGGTGCACATTGCCACTCATATCTGGTGTCACAATAGCGTGCATTTAAAACCAAAAAAAGGTTTTTCACTGTTATAGATTGAATAGCAGTTACTTGTCTTCAAGCGGGTGTGTCAGGCCTACAGTGTGTGCTCTGCACAACTGTGCCAGTGCACATTGCCACTCATATCTGGTGTCTCTATAGCGTGCTTTTACAAAGAAAAAAAGGTTTCCAGTGTAAGCTAATAGCAGTCAGTGTCCTTAAAGCAGGCTTTTATTAGGCCTACAGCCTGTGCTCTGCAGACCTGTGCCAGTGCACATTGCCACTCGTATCTGGTGTCTCTATAGCGTGCATTTAAAACCAAAAAACTTTTTTCACTGTAATAGATTGAAAAGCAGTTACTTGTCTTCAAGCGGGTGTGTCAGGCCTACAGCCTGTGCTCTGCAGACCTGTGCCAGTGCACATTGCCACTCATATCTGGTGTCTCTATAGCGTGCTTTTACAAAGAAAAAAAGGTTTCCAGTGTAAGCTAATAGCAGTAAGTGTCCTTAAAGCGTGTTTCAGGCCTTCAGCGTGTGCTCTGCCAACCTCAGCAAGTGTAATTTGCCACTCATATCTGGTGTCTCTATAGCGTGCATTTAAAACCAAAAAACTTTTTTCACTGTAATAGATTGAAGAGCAGTTACTTGTCTTCAAGCGGATGTGTCAGGCCTACAGCCTGTGCTCTGCAGACCTGTGCCAGTGCACATTGCCACTCATATCTGGTGTCACAATAGCGTGCATTTAAAACCAAAAAACTTTTTTCACTGTAATAGATTGAAGAGCAGTTACTTGTCTTCAAGCGGATGTGTCAGGCCTACAGCCTGTGCTCTGCAGACCTGTGCCAGTGCACATTGCCACTCATATCTGGTGTCTCTATAGCGTGCTTTTACAAAGAAAAAAAGGTTTCCAGTGTAAGCTAATAGCAGTCAGTGTCCTTAAAGCAGGTTTTTATTAGGCCTACAGCCTGTGCTCTGCAGACCTGTGCCAGTGCACATTGCCACTCGTATCTGGTGTCTCTATAGCGTGCATTTAAAACCAAAAAACTTTTTTCACTGTTATAGATTGAAGAGCAGTTACTTGTCTTCAAGCGGGTGTGTCAGGCCTTCAGCGTGTGCTCTGCCAACCTCAGCAAGTGTAATTTGCCACTCATATCTGGTGTCTCTATAGCGTGCATTTAAAACCAAAAATTTTTTTTCACTGTTATAGATTGAATAGCAGTTACTTGTCTTCAAGCGGGTGTGTCAGGCCTACAGCCTGTGCTCTGCAGACCTGTGCCAGTGCACATTGCCACTCATATCTGGTGTCTCTATAGCGTTCTTTTACAAAGAAAAAAAGGTTTCCAGTGTAAGCTAATAGCAGTCAGTGCCCTTAAAGCGGATTTTTATTAGTCCTACAGCGTGTGCTCTGCAAAACTGTGCCAGTGCACATTGCCACTCATATCTGGTGTCACAATAGCGTGCATTTAAAACCAAAAAACTTTTTTCACTGTTATAGATTGAATAGCAGTTACTTGTCTTCAAGCGGGTGTGTCAGGCCTACAGCCTGTGCTCTGCAGAACTGTGCCAGTGCACATTGCCACTCATATCTGGTGTCTCTATAGCATGCTTTTACAAAGAAAAAAAGGTTTCCAGTGTAAGCTAATAGCAGTCAGTGTCCTTATAGCGTGTGTCAGGCCTTCAGCGTGTGCTCTGCCAACCTCAGCAAGTGTAATTTGGTACTCATATCTGGTGTCTCTATAGCGTGCATTTAAAACCAAAAAACTTTTTTCACTGTAATAGATTGAAGAGCAGTTACTTGTCTTCAAGCGGGTGTGTCAGGCCTACAGCCTGTGCTCTGCAGAACTGTGCCAGTGCACATTGCCACTCATATCTGGTGTCACAATAGCGTGCATTTAAAACCCAAAAACTTTTTTCACTGTTATAGATTGAATAGCAGTTACTTGTCTTCAAGCGGGTGTGTCAGGCCTACAGACTGTGCTCTGCAGAACGGTGCCAGTGCACTTTGCCACTCATATCTGGTGTCACAATAGCGTGCATTTAAAACCAAAAAACTTTTTTCACTGTTATAGATTGAATAGCAGTTACTTGTCTTCAAGCGGGTGTGTCAGGCCTACAGTGTGTGCTCTGCAGAACTGTGCCAGTGCACATTGCCACTCATATCTGGTGTCTCTATAGCGTGCTTTTACAAAGAAAAAAAGTTTTCCAGTGTAAGCTAATAGCAGTCAGTGTCCTTAAAGCGGGTTTTTATTAGTCCTACAGCGTGTGCTCTGCAGAACTGTGCCAGTGCACATTGCCACTCATATCTGGTGTCACAATAGAATGCATTTAAAACCAAAAAACTTTTTTCACGGTTATAGATTGAATAGCAGTTACTTGTCTTCAAGCGGGTGTGTCAGGCCTACAGTCTGTGCTCTGCAGACCTGTGCCAGTGCACATTGCCACTCATATCTGGTGTCTCTATAGCGTGCTTTTACAAAGAAAAAAAGGTTTCCAGTGTAAGCTAATAGCAGTCAGTGTCCTTAAAGCAGGTTTTTATTAGGCCTACAGCCTGTGCTCTGCAGACCTGTGCCAGTGCACATTGCCACTCGTATCTGGTGTCTCTATAGCGTGCATTTAAAACCAAAAAACTTTTTTCACTGTAATAGATTGAAGAGCAGTTACTTGTCTTCAAGCGGATGTGTCAGGCCTACAGCCTGTGCTCTGCAGACCTGTGCCAGTGCACATTGCCACTCATATCTGGTGTCACAATAGCGTGCATTTAAAACCAAAAAACTTTTTTCACTGTAATAGATTGAAGAGCAGTTACTTGTCTTCAAGCGGATGTGTCAGGCCTACAGCCTGTGCTCTGCAGACCTGTGCCAGTGCACATTGCCACTCATATCTGGTGTCTCTATAGCGTGCTTTTACAAAGAAAAAAAGGTTTCCAGTGTAAGCTAATAGCAGTCAGTGTCCTTAAAGCAGGTTTTTATTAGGCCTACAGCCTGTGCTCTGCAGACCTGTGCCAGTGCACATTGCCACTCGTATCTGGTGTCTCTATAGCGTGCATTTAAAACCAAAAAACTTTTTTCACTGTTATAGATTGAAGAGCAGTTACTTGTCTTCAAGCGGGTGTGTCAGGCCTTCAGCGTGTGCTCTGCCAACCTCAGCAAGTGTAATTTGCCACTCATATCTGGTGTCTCTATAGCGTGCATTTAAAACCAAAAATTTTTTTTCACTGTTATAGATTGAATAGCAGTTACTTGTCTTCAAGCGGGTGTGTCAGGCCTACAGCCTGTGCTCTGCAGACCTGTGCCAGTGCACATTGCCACTCATATCTGGTGTCTCTATAGCGTTCTTTTACAAAGAAAAAAAGGTTTCCAGTGTAAGCTAATAGCAGTCAGTGCCCTTAAAGCGGATTTTTATTAGTCCTACAGCGTGTGCTCTGCAAAACTGTGCCAGTGCACATTGCCACTCATATCTGGTGTCACAATAGCGTGCATTTAAAACCAAAAAACTTTTTTCACTGTTATAGATTGAATAGCAGTTACTTGTCTTCAAGCGGGTGTGTCAGGCCTACAGCCTGTGCTCTGCAGAACTGTGCCAGTGCACATTGCCACTCATATCTGGTGTCTCTATAGCATGCTTTTACAAAGAAAAAAAGGTTTCCAGTGTAAGCTAATAGCAGTCAGTGTCCTTATAGCGTGTGTCAGGCCTTCAGCGTGTGCTCTGCCAACCTCAGCAAGTGTAATTTGGTACTCATATCTGGTGTCTCTATAGCGTGCATTTAAAACCAAAAAACTTTTTTCACTGTAATAGATTGAAGAGCAGTTACTTGTCTTCAAGCGGGTGTGTCAGGCCTACAGCCTGTGCTCTGCAGAACTGTGCCAGTGCACATTGCCACTCATATCTGGTGTCACAATAGCGTGCATTTAAAACCCAAAAACTTTTTTCACTGTTATAGATTGAATAGCAGTTACTTGTCTTCAAGCGGGTGTGTCAGGCCTACAGACTGTGCTCTGCAGAACTGTGCCAGTGCACTTTGCCACTCATATCTGGTGTCACAATAGCGTGCATTTAAAACCAAAAAACTTTTTTCACTGTTATAGATTGAATAGCAGTTACTTGTCTTCAAGCGGGTGTGTCAGGCCTACAGTGTGTGCTCTGCAGAACTGTGCCAGTGCACATTGCCACTCATATCTGGTGTCTCTATAGCGTGCTTTTACAAAGAAAAAAAGTTTTCCAGTGTAAGCTAATAGCAGTCAGTGTCCTTAAAGCGGGTTTTTATTAGTCCTACAGCGTGTGCTCTGCAGAACTGTGCCAGTGCACATTGCCACTCATATCTGGTGTCACAATAGAATGCATTTAAAACCAAAAAACTTTTTTCACGGTTATAGATTGAATAGCAGTTACTTGTCTTCAAGCGGGTGTGTCAGGCCTACAGTCTGTGCTCTGCAGACCTGTGCCAGTGCACATTGCCACTCATATCTGGTGTCTCTATAGCGTGCTTTTACAAAGAAAAAAAGGTTTCCAGTGTAAGCTAATAGCAGTCAGTGTCCTTAAAGCAGGTTTTTATTAGGCCTACAGCCTGTGCTCTGCAGACCTGTGCCAGTGCACATTGCCACTCGTATCTGGTGTCTCTATAGCGTGCATTTAAAACCAAAAAACTTTTTTCACTGTAATAGATTGAAGAGCAGTTACTTGTCTTCAAGCGGGTGTGTCAGGCCTACAGCCTGTGCTCTGCAGACCTGTGCCAGTGCACATTGCCACTCATATCTGGTGTCTCTATAGCGTGCTTTTACAAAGAAAAAAAGGTTTCCAGTGTAAGCTAATAGCAGTCAGTGTCCTTAAAGCGTGTGTCAGGCCTTCAGCGTGTGCTCTGCCAACCTCAGCAAGTGTAATTTGGTACTCATATCTGGTGTCTCTATAGCGTGCATTTAAAACCAAAAAACTTTTTTCACTGTAATAGATTGAAGAGCAGTTACTTGTCTTCAAGCGGATGTGTCAGGCCTACAGCCTGTGCTCTGCAGACCTGTGCCAGTGCACATTGCCACTCGTATCTGGTGTCTCTATAGCGTGCATTTAAAACCAAAAAACTTTTTTCACTGTAATAGATTGAAGAGCAGTTACTTGTCTTCAAGCGGGTGTGTCAGGCCTACAGCCTGTGCTCTGCAGACCTGTGCCAGTGCACATTGCCACTCATATCTGGTCTCACAGTAGCTTGCACGCATAGTACCACTAATCCCCTAAAAAATGACAGGTAGAGGCAGGCCACCCCGCAGGGGCCATCGTGGTCGTGGTGCTGTGATTCCCTTTGGCCCTAGAATAATGCCCAGTTTTCAGAGGCCACGTACCCTGAACTTGAAAAGTTCTGAGATCATAGTTGACTGGCTAACACAGGACACCCAATCTTCTACAGCCTCTGCTCGGAACCTTGACGCACCATCCTCCTCCAGCTTAGCTTCAGGCACCTCTCAAGATACCACTCACCCGCCTGCCGCCACCACCAAAACTAGCACCACAGCCGCTTTACTTGGTATGTCAGAGGAGTTATTCACACATCCGTTTGAAGAAATGAGTGATGCGCAACCATTATTGCCAGAGGATGTAGATAACAGGGATATGTCTCAGGCAGGCAGCATTACACACATGGACGTACGGTGTGATGATGATGATGTTGTACCCGCTGCTGCTTCCTTTGCTGAGTTGTCAGATACAAGTGAAGCGGTTGATGACGACGATGCATCCATGGATGTCACGTGGGTGCCCGCTCGGCAAAAAGAAGAACAGGGTGAAAGTTCAGATGGGGAGACAGAGAGGAGGAGGAGGAGACGAGTTGGAAGCAGGGGGAGGTCGTCGCAAGGAGCTAGTGGCACAGTCAGACAGCATGCATCGGCACCCGGGGTCAGCCAGACAGCACGCCAATCAACGCATGCTGTGTCCATCACCAGAATGCCGTCATTGCAGTTCCCGCTCATCTGCCCATAGTCTGTCAAGGACATGTTTGAGCGTAAGAAGCCAATGTCACAAAGTCACCCCCTTGCCCAGCGTCTGACAGCTGGCTTGTCCGAACTATGAGCCCGCCAGCTTTTACCATACAAGCTGGTGGAGTCTGAGGTGTTCAAAAAATTTGTAGCTATTGGGACACGGCAGTGGAAGGTACCCGGCCGGAATTTCTTTTCACAAAAGGCAATCCACAACCTGTACTCGATTGTGCAAAATGAAATGGCATGTCTGGCACACAGTGTTGGCGCAAGGGCCCATCTGACTAATGATACCTGGTCTGCAAAGCATGGTCAGGGCAGGTATATCACCTACACTGCGCATTGGGTAAACCTGCTAACGGCTGACAAGCATGGAATGCGTGGCTCTGCAGAGGAGTTGTGACACTGCCACGACTTGCAGGCAGTCCTGCTGCCACCTCCTCTACTCCTCCTACTCCATCCTCTTCCATAACCTCCTTGGCTGAGTCCTCTTCTGCTGCTGCGTCTTGCTCCACATCAACGGCACCCCCCCAGCTCCCCAGGTACTATTCCACATCCCGGATATGGCAGTGTCACGCCGTCTTGGGTTTGACTTGCTTGAAAGCAGAGAGTCACACCGAACCAGCACTCCTGTCCACCCTGAACGCACAGGTGGAAAAGTGGCTGACTCCGCAGCAACTGGATATCGGCAAAGTGGTTTGTGACAACGGAACAAATTTGTTAGCGGCATTGAAGTTGGGCAAGTTGACACATGTGCCGTGCATGGCAGATGTGTGTAATCTGATCGTACAACGCTTTGTGCATAAGTACACAGGCTTACAGGACGTCCTGAAGCAGGCCAGGAAGGTGTGTGGCCATTTCAGGCGTTCCTACACGGCCATGGCTCACTTTGCCGATATCCAGCGGCGAAACAATATGCCAGTGAGGCGCTTGATTTGCGACAGCCCGACACGTTGGAATTCAACACTCCTAATGTTCGACCGCCTGCTCCAACAAGAAAAAGCCGTTAATGAATATTTGTATGACCGGGGTGCTAGGACAGCCTCTGGGGAGCTGGGAATTGTTTTGCCATGTTACTGGACGCTCATGCGCAATGCCTGTAGGCTCATGCGTCCTTTTGAGGAGGTGACAAACCTAGTCAGTCGCACCGAAGGCACCATCAGCGACATCATACCATTTGTTTTCTTCCTGGAGCATGCCCTGCGAAGAGTGCTGGATCAGGCCATAGATGAGCGTGAAGAGGAAGAGTTGTGGTCACCATCACCACCAGAAACAGCCTTACCAGCATCGCTTGCTGGACCTGCGGCAAAGCTGGAAGAGGATTGTGAGGAAGAGGAGTGAGAGGAGGAATGTGGCTTTGAGGAGGAGGAGGAAGACCAACCACAACAGGCATCCCAGGGTGCTCGTTGTCACCTATCTGGTACCCGTGGTGTTGTACGTGGCTTGGGGAAGAACATACCTTCATTGACATCAGTGAGGAGGAGGAACGGGAAATGAGTAGCTCGGCATCCAACCTTGTGCAAATGGGGTCTTTCATGCTGTCGTGCCTGTTGAGGGACCCTCGTATAAAAAGGCTGAAGGAGAACGACCTGTACTGGGTGTCTACGCTACTAGACCCCCGGTATAAGCAGAAAGTGGCGGAAATGTTACCGAATTACAACAAGTCGGAAAGGATGCAGCATTTGCAAAATAAATTAAAAAGTATGCTTTACACAGCGTATAAGGGTGATGTCACAGCACAACGGGAATCTAACAGGGGTAGAGGTGGAAGTCATCCTCCTCCTCCCACGACCACGCCGGCAAGGACAGGACGTTTTAAAGACGTGTTGTTGATGGAGGACATGCGGACCTTTTTAAGTCCTACGCATCGCCACAGCCCTTCGGGATCCACCCTCATAGAACGACTCGACCGACAGGTAGCAGACTACCTCGCATTAACTGCAGATATCGACACTCTGAGGAGCGATGAACCCCTTGACTACTGGGTGTGCAGGCTTGACCTGTGGCCTGAGCTATCCCAATTTGCGATAGAACTTCTGGCCTGCCCCGCTTCAAGTGTCCTGTCAGAAAGGACCTTCAGTGCAGCAGGAGGTATTGTCACTGAGAAGAGAAGTTGCCTAGGTCAAAAAAGTCTAGATTACCTCACCTTTATTGAGATGAATGAGGGATGGATCCCGAAGGGACTGACACTGGGCGATACATTCGATTAAGATGAGCTGCCTTGGGCTAAAAATGGTCCACACGCTGCTGTATTTTAGCTCTGAATGCCGGTTGACTTGCGTGACTTATCCGCCACCAACTAGGGTTCAAGCCGCCATGTTTTAGGGCACTTTCTGCCTGTGAAACAAACAACAATTTTTCTGGCCGCTGCTACAGCGGCTGCAACAATACCAAATTTTTCAGGCATGTGTACATGCCTAATTTTTAGACCCTCTGGTGCTGCACTGTGGCTTCAAAAACCAAACCAAAAAAAAGGCACATAGTGACCCTATGTAGGGGGAACAGTCCCTATTCTGCTCTGTGTCAGTGTGTATCAGGGTCTCTGAGGACGAATACTAAACACACCACTCCTATCTGGTGGCACATTAGATTTCCCGCGCAGTGCCCCAAATTTGAAGTAAGAGGACCGACCAAGCATCTTCTTCCATCTCCCTGTTACAGAAATCGCTGCCATATCCATACAAATTGTACAGAATGTCCAGGATAGTTTTCCAGGGACAAATGTTGTCGCCTGTTGAACGAGGTGACCTTGCTCGGGTCCCAGGTGTGCGGTTCCTAAAATGGCTGCCATATACATGTCCACTGATAGGAGACGCGAAAGGTATTAAACTGATAAGAATAGTACACCACTCCTATCAGTAGGTCCCCCCATTGTGATTTATGCCCCCCACCCACCGCGCAGGGGTGGGGGCCGGGGGGGAGTAAAGTAGGTCCCCCCATTGTGATTTATGGCCCCCACCTACCGCGCAGGGGTGGGGGCCGGGGGGGGAGGACAGTAGGTCCCCCCATTGTGATTTATGGCCCCCACGCACTGTGCAGGGGTGGGGGCCGGGGGTGGAGTCCCCCCCAGTGTGTATCAGGGTCCCTGAGGACAGGTGTCAATCCATATCTGCCAAGTGACCCTATGTAGGGGGAACATTCCCTATTCTGCTCTGTGTCAGTGTGTTTCAGGGATCCTTAGGATAGGTGTCAATTCATATCTGCCAAGTGACCCTATGTAGGGGGAAGAGTCTCTATTCTGCTCTGTGTCAGTGTGTATCATGGTCTCTGAGGACGGGGAACAGTCTCTATTCTGCTCTGTGTCAGTGTGTATCAGGGGCTTTGAGCACAGGTGTCAATACATACCCGCCAAGTGACCCTATGTAGGGGGAACAGTCTCTATTCTGCTCTGTCAGTGTTTTTCAGGGATCCTTACTATAGGTGTCAATCCATACCTCCCAAGTGACCCTATGTAGGGGGAACAGTCTCTATTCTGCTCTGTGTCAGTGTGTATCAGGGGCTTTGAGGACAGGTGTCAATCCATACCTGCCAAGTGACCCTATGTAAGGGGAACAGTCCCTATTCTGCTCTGTGTCCGTGTGCATCAGGGGCTCTGAGGATAGGTGTCAATCCATATGTCAAGGTTCCAATATGTCATATGTCAGGTGTCAATCCATATTGATTGCGATTTAGGAATGTTAGGTGATTTCTGCCCTTTATGGATTAAAACCAGACTCTGCATCAACTGTGTAATTTTCCATGGGAGTTTTGCCATGGATCCCCCTCCGGCATGCCACAGTCAAGGTGTTAGTCCCTTTGAAACAACTTTTCCATCATGTTTGTGGCCAGAAAGAGTCCCTGTGGGTTTTAAAATTCGCCTGTCCATTGAAGTCAATGGCGGTTTGCCCGGTTCGCCAGTTCGCGAACGTTTGCGGAAGTTCCCGTTCGCCGTTCGCGAACCGAAAATTTCGGGTTCGCGACATCACTAGTGCCTTGCAAAAGTATTCACTCCCCTTGACTTTTTACCTATTTTGTTACATTACAGCCTTAAGTTCAATGTTTTATTAATCTGAATTTTATGTGATGGATCAGAACACAATAGTCTAAGTTGGTGAAGTGAAATGAGAAAAATATATACATAAAACTAGTTTTTAGAAATAAAAAAACAGAAAATTGGTATGTGCATATGTATTCACCCCCTTTGTCATGAAGCCCATAAAAAGCTCTGGTGCAACCAATTACCTTCAGAAGTCACATAATTAGTGAAATGATGTCCACCTGTGTGCAATTTAAGTGTCACATGATCTGTCATTACATATACACAGGGCCGTCATCAGGGGGTGACAACTGTGACAGTTGTCACGGGCCCGGCGGCCCTGGGGGGCCCGGACTGCTCTGGCAGTCCTGGGCCCCACTTTCCCTCCCTGCACACATAGATAGCGAATATCGCTATCTATGTGTGCAGCCGCGGGCCCCCCCGGCTTCCTGTTACCGCAGAGGGGGCCCAGGCAGCACACAGCCTCTTCTCTTCTCCTCCCTTCTAATAACTCTCGCGAGACCCGGTTGCCATGGCAACGCTCCGCGGGTCTCGCAAGAGTTATTGGAGGAGAGAAGAGGAGAAGCTGTGTGCTGCCTGGGCCCCCTCTGCGGTAACAGGAAGCCGGGGGGCCCCACCATGCCACCGGACCACCGGGGATGGAATCTCCCCCCTCCCTAGACACAGGTAAGCAGGGAGGGGGGAGAAACAACTGAATTAATTAAATTATTTATTTATTTTTAAATAATGTTAAAATGCCCCCCCTCCCCCTCCTCACTGGACATTACACGCACACACTATATACACTGACACAACACACACACACACTACATACACTGACACAACACACACACACACACTACATACACTGACACAACACACACACACACACTACATACACTGACACAAGACACACACACACTACATACACTGACACAACACACACACTATATACACTAACACAACACACACACACACTACATACACTTGACAAAACACACACACTGCATACACTGACACAACACACACACACACTACATACACTGACACAACACACACACACACACACACACTACATACATGTCAGGATCGGGACAGGGATCCAACACGCAGGGTACAAAGAGTGGAAAGGTACGTATACCGGGCCTTAGAATGGCCGGACTAACGTACCGAGAGTAATAGAGAATAGTCAGAGACAAGCCGAGGTCGAGGGAACGAGAAGACAGATAAGCGAGAGACAAGCCGGGTCAAGGGATAACAGAGATAAGCAGGGTAGTACAACAAGCCGAGTCAAAACCAATAGAGCAAACTAGAATACCAGAGCACTGAGTGACTAGACAAGCTAGAACCACGACAGGGCAATGAGCTGAAGTGAGAAGTAAGCTTAAATACCCTGGCTCCGGATGGTAGACACGCCTCTGACAAGTACCGATTGGATATCGGACACTTGAGTGGCAGGTCGCTCGTGATAGCGTCATGACGTCACGTATTGAGCGTCCCGCTAGAAAAGGACGTGGATTCCTCGCGGTCGGTGTTTAAGTGACTGGATGAACCGCGAGGAACGAAGGAAACAGCTCGTTTGGACGGATAAACTACTAAGTCTCTACCTCTTTTAGAGGTAGAGACCTCAGGTACCCTGACAGTACCCCCCCTCTCAGATACGCCCACCGGGCGGAAGGAACCGGGACGAGATGGGAAGCGGAGGTGAAATGCTCTGCGAAGGCGAGAAGCATGAACGTCCTCCTGAGGTACCCAACTCCTCTCCTCAGGACCATATCCCCTCCAGTTGACCAGATATTGCAATTTTCCCCTTGAAATTCTGGAATCAATGATGGAGCTGACCTCGTACTCCTCCCGACCCTCCACCTGAACAGGACGAGGTGAGGAAACCTTAGAGGAGAATTTGTTGCAAATAAGAGGTTTCAACAAGGAGACATGAAAAGAGTTAGGAATGCGTAAGGCAGGTGGCAGAGCAAGGCGATACGCAACCGGGTTGATACGAGTGAGAACCCTGTAAGGACCTATGTAGCGAGGAGCAAATTTCATAGATGGAACTTTTAGGCGAATATTCTTAGTACTCAACCACACCCTATCCCCAGGAACAAAGACAGGAGCCGCTCTTCTATGCTTGTCAGCGTGTTTCTTGAATAACGAGGAATTATGTAACAGAATTTGCCGAGTCTGATCCCATAATTTCTTCAGGTTGGCGACATGATCATCAACCGACGGTATCCCCTGAGAAGAGGAAACCGAAGGAAAAATTGAAGGATGAAAGCCATAGTTCATGAAGAAAGGGCTAGAGCGAGTTGAATCACAAACAAGGTTATTGTGTGCGAACTCCGCCCAAGGAATCAAACCGACCCAATCGTCCTGGTGTTCGGAAACAAAGCAACGTAGATACTGCTCGATCTTTTGATTGGTACGTTCAGCAGCTCCGTTAGACTGAGGGTGATAGGCAGAGGAGAAGTTCAATTTGATTCCCATTTGAGAACAAAAGGATCTCCAGAAACGTGAGACAAATTGAGAACCTCTATCAGAAACAATCTCCGAAGGAATCCCATGTAGGCGAAAAACCTCTCTCGCAAAAATCTCTGCCAATTCAGGAGAAGTCGGAAGTTTAGGTAATGGCACGAAATGGGCCATCTTAGTAAATCTATCCACCACCGTGAGAATAACAGTCTGTCTCTTGGAAGCAGGCAAATCTACGATAAAGTCTATGGACAAACAGGACCAAGGTTTCTCAGGAATGTCCAAGGGGTGTAACAGACCACAAGGAGATGTATGAGGTTGTTTAGTCTTGGCACAAGTCTCACAAGCTGCGACGAACTCCTCAATATCTTTTCGTAGTGAAGACCACCAGAAATCCTTGGATATCAGAGAGTATGTCTTGCGAATACCAGGATGACCAGCTACTTTACTTTCGTGAAAACATTGTAAGAGCTCCAGTTGGAGTTCAGGAGGGACAAAGTTTCTTCCCTCAGGAGTGTTTCCGGGTGCCAGATGTTGTGACTTCAAGATCTGGTCAAGTAGCGGAGAATGGATTTTGAGACTGGTATTAGCAATAATATTGCATTTGGGTACAATGGAGGACAAAAGTGGTTCAACTGAAGCAGAAGGCTCATATTGGCGAGATAGCGCATCGGCTTTAGAATTTTTTGACCCAGGTCTGTAAGTCAGAACGTAATTGAAATGGGTAAGAAATAACGACCAACGAGCCTGCCTGGAGGACAAACGCTTGGCCTCTCCGATATAAGACAAATTTTTGTGGTCCGTTAGAATGGTAACAGGATGTAATGTACCTTCCAATAAATGTCTCCACTCTTTCAAAGCCTTGATAACCGCTAGTAATTCTCTGTCACCAATGTCATATCTGCTCTCTGTACCAGACAATTTTTTAGAGAAAAATCCACATGGATGTAATGGTTTATCAACACCCAACCTTTGAGATAGGACAGCACCTAAACCAGTCTCTGATGCGTCTACCTCAAGTAGAAAAGGCAGGGAAGTGTCGGGGTGAACTAAAATTGGAGCGGAAGCGAAAAGCTCCTTGAGAGTTTTGAACGCAAGAAGAGCTTCAGTAGTCCAATTCTTAGTATCAGCCCCCTGTTTGGTCATATTGGTGATAGGCGCGATAATTGAAGAATAACCCTTAATAAAGCGCCTATAATAATTAGAAAAACCAATAAATCTCTGTACGGCTTTAAGACCTTTGGGTAAAGGCCACTCTAGAATGGACTGGAGCTTATCCGGATCCATCTTAAATCCCTCCCCAGAGATCACATAGCCGAGAAAGGTTACCTGGGTTTGATCAAAGCTACATTTCTCCAACTTGCAGTACAAGCCATGCTGGAGAAGCTTGTGCAAAACCCTCCTGACTTGCTTGTGATGAGTCTCAATCTCACTAGAATGTATGAGTATATCATCTAGGTATACAATGACGCAATCTTGCTGAAATTCCCTAAGAACCTCATTTATCAGATCCTGGAATACAGCTGGTGCATTGCATAACCCAAAAGGCATAACTGTATATTCATAGTGGCCATATCGAGTATTGAATGCCGTCATCCACTCATGTCCCTGCTGGATTCTCACCAAGTTATATGCCCCTCTGAGATCTAACTTGGTGAAAATTGTAGAGCCCTTCAAACGATCGAAGAGTTCGGTGATCAAGGGAATCGGGTAGGCATTTTTAATGGTTATCTTATTTAGGCCTCGATAATCAATACAAGGTCTTAAAGAACCATCCTTCTTTTTAACAAAAAAAAATCCAGCCCCGGCAGGAGAGGAGGACCTCCTAATGAATCCCTTGTCTAAATTTTCGTGAATATACTCCTCTAGAACTGAGTTCTCTTTCGTAGATAACGGGTATACATGACCTCTGGGCGGCATGGTACCAGGGAGTAGGTTAATTTTGCAATCAAAGGACCTGTGTGGGGGTAAGGTATCGGCTTTCTTTTTGTCAAATACTGCCTTTAAATCTAGATACTGAGGCGCAATTTGTGTCTCTGTAGGATTGTCAGAGTTAGCCGAGGTGTTGGTTAAGCAGAGAGGTGAGACCTTCCACAAGCATTTCTCTTGACAATTCTGTCCCCATGAAACTATCTCCCCTGACTCCCAATTAATAATAGGGTTATGTCTCCTCAACCAGGAGTACCCCAGGACTATGGGAATAGACGGAGAAGAAATGAGCAGTAAGGATATGTCCTCTCTATGTAGGATGCCAACAGTTAAGTTAATCGGTATGGTCTCACGGAAAATAACAGGCTCAAGTAACGGTCTACCATCGATGGCCTCAACAGCCAGTGGTGTCTCTTTTAACTGGGATGGAATAGCATGCTTGGCAGCAAAACCCTGATCTATAAAGCTCTCAGCAGCTCCAGAATCGATTAGTGCCATAGTCTTTACTACTCCCTTTTCCCACTTTAAAGAAACGGGTAACAGAAGCCTGAGCTCTTTGTAGTTGTGAATAGAGGACAAAGTAGAAACACCCAAGGCCTGTCCTCTAGAGAAACTTAGGTGCGAGCGTTTCCCGAACGATTAGGACAATTTAGGCGTAAATGACCTCTGACTCCACAATACATACATAAACCCTCCCTTCTCCTGTACTGTCTCTCCCTCTCTGTGAGATGAGTACTGCCTATCTGCATAGGTTCAGAAATACGTAAGTCCTCGAACTCAGAATTTTGAAAGGTAGGCGCTAGTTTAAAGGAGGGTCTACGGGTCCTATCTCGAGTGTTCTGCCTCTCTCTTAGGCGTTCATCAATACGAGATATAAAAGAAATTAAATCCTCCAAATTCTCAGGGAGTTCTCTAGTAGCGACCTCGTCAAGAATTACATCTGATAACCCATTCAGAAACACATCTATATAAGCCTGTTCGTTCCACTTAACTTCTGCCGCCAAGGACCTGAACTCTAGTGCATAATCCACAAGTGTTCGATTGTCCTGTCTAAGGCGTAACAGTAATCTAGCTGCATTGACCTTTCTACCAGGGGGGTCAAAAGTTCTTCTAAACGCAGCTACAAAGGCATTATAATTATAGACTAGTGGATTATCATTCTCCCACAGAGGATTGGCCCATCTCAGAGCTTTCTCAATGAGTAAAGTAATAACAAATCCAACCTTCGCTCTATCTGTAGGATAAGAGCGGGGTTGTAATTCGAAATGGATGCTAATCTGGTTCAGAAAGCCACGACACTTCTCCGGTGACCCGCCATAACGTACTGGTGGGGTAATACGGGAAGAAGCACCTACAGTGGCTACCTCTAGACCTGAGACTGCAGGAGAAATAGAAGGAGTACGTGTCTCCTCAGGTGGGTTACTAGCACGAGACAAAAGTGCCTGTAGTGCTAGAGCCATCTGATCCATCCTATGCTCCATGGCGTCAAACCTGGGATCAGAAGAACCAAGCTGACTGTTTGTACCTGCAGGATCCATTGGCCCTGTCGTAATGTCAGGATCGGGACAGGGATCCAACACGCAGGGTACAAAGAGTGGAAAGGTACGTATACCGGGCCTTAGAATGGCCGGACTAACGTACCGAGAGTAATAGAGAATAGTCAGAGACAAGCCGAGGTCGAGGGAACGAGAAGACAGATAAGCGAGAGACAAGCCGGGTCAAGGGATAACAGAGATAAGCAGGGTAGTACAACAAGCCGAGTCAAAACCAATAGAGCAAACTAGAATACCAGAGCACTGAGTGACTAGACAAGCTAGAACCACGACAGGGCAATGAGCTGAAGTGAGAAGTAAGCTTAAATACCCTGGCTCCGGATGGTAGACACGCCTCTGACAAGTACCGATTGGATATCGGACACTTGAGTGGCAGGTCGCTCGTGATAGCGTCATGACGTCACGTATTGAGCGTCCCGCTAGAAAAGGACGTGGATTCCTCGCGGTCGGTGTTTAAGTGACTGGATGAACCGCGAGGAACGAAGGAAACAGCTCGTTTGGACGGATAAACTACTAAGTCTCTACCTCTTTTAGAGGTAGAGACCTCAGGTACCCTGACAATACACTAACACAACACACACACACACACACACTACATACACTAACACAACACACACACACTACATACACTAACACAACACACACACACACACACTACATACACTGACAAAACACACACACTGCATACACTGACACAACACACACACTGCATACACTGACACAACACACACACACTGCATACACTAACACAACACACTGCATACACTAACACAACACACACTGCATACACTAACACAACACACACTGCATACACTAACACAGCACACTCTGCATACACTGACACAACACACACTGCATACACTAATACAACACACACTGCATACACAAACACACACACTGCATACACTAATACAACACACACTGCATACACTAATACAACACACACTGCATACACTAACACACACAGTGCATACACTAATGCAATACACACACTGCATTCACTAATACAACACTCTGCATTCACTACACAAACACAGACTCTGCATCCGCTACACACTAACACACTCTCTGCATCCGCTACACACTAACACACTCTCTGCATTCACTACACATTAACACACTCTCTGCATTCACTACCCTAACACACTCTCTGCATTCACTACACCAAGACACTCTCTGCATTCACTACACATTAACACACACTCTGCATTCACTACACATTAACACACACTCTGCATTCACTACAAATTTACACACACACTACATTCATTACACTGACACACTCTGCATTCACTACACCCTAACACACACTCTGCATTCACTAAACTATGCACACACTCTGGATTCACTATACTTACACATACTTGGCATTCACTACACTAACATACACTCTGAATCAACTGTACAGACAGCATCCACTACACAAACATCCTGTATTCACAGTACACACACTACATCCACCACAAATTGAAACATTCTGCATTCACTATACACAGACACTGTGTCTAATACACACACTACATCCACTACAGACACTGCATCCACTAAACACATTTCATCTAGTACATACAAACACTACATCCACTACACAAACACACACTACATCACTGTACACACACTACATCCACTACTCAAACACTCTCTGCATTCACTACACATTAACACTCTGCATTCACTACACTAACACACACTCTGCATCCGCTACACACTAACACACCCTCTGCATTCACTACACATTAACACACACTCTGCATTCACTACACATTAACACACACTCTGCATTCACTACACATTTACAAACACTCTGCATTCACTGCACTAACACACACACTACATTCATTACACTGACACACTCTGCATTTACTACACACTAACACACACTCTGCATTCATTACACACTAACACACACTCTGCATTCACTAAACTATGCACACACTCTGGATTCACTATACTGACACACACTCTGCATTAACTGTACACACAGCATCCACTACACAAACATCCTGTATTCACAGTACACACACTACATCCACCACAAATTGAAACACTCTGCATTCACTATACACAGACACTGCGTCTAATACACACACTACATCAACTACAGACACTGCATCCACCAAACACATTTCATCTAGTACATACAAACACTACATCCACTACACAAACACACACTACATCACTGTACACACACTACATCCACTACTCAAACACACTCTGCGTTCACTATACACACTGCATCCGCTACACTAACACACTCTGCATTCACTGCACAAACAGTATCTAATACACACAAACACTACATCCATTACACACATTCTAATTCACTTCCACTATACACACCACATTCAGTCCCGCATCATTGTCAGCGGACTAGGTAGGGCGTGGGTGGGCCCGGGAGGGAGGGGTCGGGGGGGCCCAGACCTTGTGCTTTGTCAGGGGCCCCAAAATTTCTGATGGCAGCCCTGCATATACATACCTTTTTTGAAAGGACCCAGAGGCTGCAACACCTAAGCAAGAGGCACTACTAACCAAACACTGCCATGAAGACCAAGGAACTCTCCAAACAAATCTATCATAACCAAATGGAAAGAACAACAGCAACCTGCCACGAGACGGGCGCCTACCAAAACTCACGGACAAGGCAAGGAGGGCATTAATCAGAGAGGCAGCACAGAGACCTAATGTAACCCTGCAGGAGCTGCAGAGTTCCACAGCAGAGTCTGGAGTATCTGTACATAGGACGACAATAAGTCGTACACTCCATAGAGTTGGGCTTTATGGCAAAGTGGCCAGAAGAAAGCCATTACTTTCAGCAAAAAACAAAATGGCACATTTTTAGTTTGCGAAAAGGCATGTGGCAGACTCCCAAAATGTATGGAGGAAAGTGCACTGGTCTGATGAGACTAAAATTTAACTTTTTGGCCATCAAAGAAAACGCTATGTCTGGCGCAAACCCCATCACATCACATCTCCCAAAGAACACCATCCCCACAGTGAAACATGGTGGTGGCAGCATCATGCTGTGGGGATGTTTTTCAGCAGCCGGGACTGGGAAACTGGTCAGAGTTGAGGGAAAGATGGATGGTGCTAAATACAGGGATATTCTTGAGCAAAACCTGTACGACTCTGTGCGTAATTTGAAGCTAGGACGGAGGTTCACCTTCCAGCAGGACAATGACACCAAACACACTGCTAAAGCAACACTTGAGTGGTTTAAGGGGAAACATGTAGATGTGTTGGAATGGCCTAGTCAAAGCCCAGACCTCAATCCAATAGAAAATCTGTGGTCAGACTTAAAGATTGCTGTTCACAAGCGCAAACCATCCAACTTGAAAGAGCTGGAGCAGTTTTGCAAGGAGGAATGGGCAAAAATCCCAGTGGTAAGATGTGGCAAGCTCATAGAGACTTATCCAAAGCAATTTGGAGCTGTGATTGCCGCAAAAGGTGGCTCTACAAAGTATTGACTTTAGGGGGGTGAATAGTTATGCAGATTGACTATTTCTGTTATTTTGTCCTATTTGTTGTTTGCTTCACAATAAAAATCAAAAGAGAAAAATACATCTTCAAAAAATACATCTTCAAACATTCACATGTTCGATTTTAAACTTTTACCAAGAAGTTTAATTGATTTGAATTAAATACATACACTGCACAATAAACCTATTATACTACTTTACAAGCAAAGAAAAAAGAAATGAAAAAAAAGTAACAACCAAATCTATCACATGAAAATAACCTACTCACTCAGCCAATGTTAGTCGATGCTGAGCAAGATAAAAATGAACCCTTAGCAAAAAGTACAATAGGTGCGATACAACAGGGACATTACTGGACCTTGTTTCTGTCAGGTAATTTAATATTTGATGCAGAAGCACCGTTTCTGGTGTAAGGAAAGACTGACGCAGGGATGTCATTTCTGGTGAGTGTTCTTATACCCTAGTACTGTCCAAATACTGTAAAGCTTTATTAAGTACCACAATTATATCCATCACTAGCAAAGGAGACAGTACAGTGGTCTTTCAGAGGTACCAATACTCCTGAAACAACTGTTATCTTGCTAAATTTGGTATGCAATGGTATGCTAAGGGGGTCATACTGTACATATCATGTTTACAAAATAAGCAATGTGCATGTTCAAAAAAAATAAAAAATTTCATAAACTTTGGATGAAATTAGTGTAACATAGCTCTACAATCAGTTCACCATAGAGCAGAGGGTACACCTACATACCAGGGTAAGACAGGCGGGAAAAATCATTTAAAAGGCACAGAGGACAGGGTCAAAAAGCAAAGGGAGAGAAGAGATTTGCTAAATCCAGAAAAGTTCCCCAGCTTAAACCTATCTACTACTCATGGAAGAGACTGATATCCTGATAGATCCTCTTCATCAAACTCTTAGTCTGTGGTAAAGGTAAAACAAAAAATAGATACACACCCTGCTAGTGAATGCCCAATATATCATCGAGCCCTTGCTATAACAATCCAGAATGAACCCTTATCTAGTAGTAAACATGTAAGGGCATGTCTATGTAGACATTGGAAACAAACAACTTCCATGTGATTACTACCACTGCCTGTATATGGCTTGCTGTCACTGACAATAAGCTGTCTATACACTAGCACTGACTGACTGTGTATCTAGCCAAATTGTTTCAAGTGGGCTGATTATTATTTAAATGTATCTGTTTAAAAAGTGAACAGCCTGTTGTTTTTCCAGCAAGGATTTAAGCCATTCTGATTCAGTTCCCTTTTTACAATTATAGGCACCATAGAGCCTTTCCTCCAGTTTTTGCTCATTGTATATGTACATTGATTTACCTAAGTGATCCCCTACTTACCCTCCCACGTTACCCACAAAGCCTTATTGGCTTTTTTATTGGTTCTTTCAACTTTCTTTTTGCATAGTCCCAGTATTTATAATTGTATTCTATAAACTGATTTTTGAAATTATTTCTTTTGATTATTTAAAGGGACCTCATTGTGCCTTTTGGGTCTTTCATAGCTCAATAGACATTTCATTTTTTACATTATTGCCTTAAAGGGTTAACCTCTCTAGGTTCCTATAACACCTTAAACCTTAAAGGGACTTCTTTCTCTTATAATCCAATTTGTAGTCAAGTTTGGTATTTTTGAGTAATTGACATTGGATCCTTTTTACAAGGTTAAGTGAAAAATAAGTTGATTCTTAATCTGAGTCCAATGAGGAGCCTCTGTTTGTTTTCACATACACGCAATTAATATGTTGATTAACAAAAGTCAATGCATAATTAAAAATGTATCTTACTTTCAACACATGAGTACAAGCAGCATACAAACTCAAAGCCGCCATCCTCCTCCTGGTCCAGCATCTTCAGCCACGTTAACCACTGCTGTCCTCCTTGCACCCTCTCAAACATCCACCCCTCCGCCTTTCGCCTTGAGCAGTTCCTGCTCATCTGCCCACAGTCAGGTGTCTGTCAAGGACATGTTTGAGCGTAAGAAGCCAATGTCACAAAGTCACCCCCTTGCCCAGCGTCTGACAGCTGGCTTGACTGAACTCTTAGCCCACCAGCTTTTACCATACAAGCTGGTGGAGTCTGAGGCGTTCAAAAAATTTTTAGCTATTGGGACACCGCAGTGGAAGGTACCGGCCGAAATTTCTTTGCACAAAAGGCAATCCCCAACCTGTACTCGATTCTGCAAAAGGAAGTAATGGCATGTCTGGCACACAGTGTTGGGGCAAGGGTTCATCTGACCACTGATACCTGGTCTGCAAAGCATGGTCAGGGCAGGTATATCACCTACACTGCGCATTGGGTAAACCTGCTGACGGCTGCCAAGCATGGAATGTGTGGCTCTGCAGAGGAGTTGGTGACACCGCCACGACTTGCAGGCAGGCCTGCTGCCACCTCCTCTACTACTCCTACTCCATCCTCTTCCATAACCTCCTCGGCTGAGGCCTCTTCTGTTGCTGCGTCTTGCTCCACATCAACGGCACCCCCCCCCAGCTCCCCAGGTACTGTTCCACATCCCGGATACGGCAGTGTCATGCCGTCTTGGGGTTGACTTGCCTGAAAGCAGAGAGTCACACCGGACCAGCACTCCTGTCCGCCCTGAACGCACAGGTGGATCAGTGGCTGACTCCGCACCAACTGGAGATCGGCAAAGTGGTTTGTGACAACGGAACAAATTTGTTGGCGGCATTGCATTTGGGAAAGTTGACACATGTGCTGTGCATGGCACATGTGTGTAATCTGATCGTACAACGCTTTGTGCATAAGTACCCAGGCTTACAGGACGTCTTTAAGCAGGCCAGGAAGGTGTGTGGCCATTTCAGGCGTTCCTACACGGCCATGGCGCACTTTTCCGATATCCAGCGGTGAAACAACATGCCAGTGAGGCGCTTGATTTGCGACAGCCCGGTTGGAATTCAACACTCCTAATGTTCGACCGCCTGCTCCAACAAGAAAAAGCCGTTAACGAGTATTTGTATAACCGGGGTGCTAGGACAGCCTCTGCGGAGCTGGGGATTTTTTTGCCACGTTACTGGACACTCATACGCAATGCCTGTAGGCTCATGCGTCCTTTTGAGGAGGTGACAAACCTAGTCAGTCGCACCAAAGGCACCATCAGCGACATCATACCATTTGTTTTCTTCCTGGAGCATGCCCTGCGAAGAGTGCTGGGTCAGGCTGTAGATGAGCATGAAGAGGAAGAGTTGTGGTCACCATCACCACCAGAAACAGCCTTATCAGCATTGCTTGCTGTACCTGCAGCAACACTGGAAGAGGATTGTGAGGAAGAGGAGTCAGAGGAGGAATGTAACTTTGAGGTGGAGGAGGAGGAGGAAGACCAACCACAACAGGCATCCCAGGGTGCTCGTTGTCACCTATCTGGTATCCGTGGTGTTGTACATGGCTGGGGGGAAGAACATACCATCAGAGAGATCACTGAGGACGAGGAACAGGACATGAGTAGCTCGGCATCCAACCTTGTGCAAATGGGGTCTTTCATGCTGTCGTGCCTGTTGAGGGACCCTCGTATAAAAAGGCTGAAGGAGAACGACCTGTACTGGGTGTCCACGCTACTAGACCCCCGGTATAAGCAGAAAGTGCCTGAAATGTTACCGAATTACCGCAAGTCGGAAAGGATGCAGCAGTTCCAAAAGAAATTAAAAAGTATGCTTTACACAGCGTATAAGGGTGATGTCACAGCACAATGGGAATCTAACAGGGGAAGAGGTGAAAGTAATCCTCCTCCTCCCATGACCACGCCGGCAAGGACAGGACGCTTTACAGACGTGTTGTTGATGGAGGACATGCAGAGCTTTTTAAGTCCTATGCATCGCCACAGCCCTTTGGGGTCCACCCTCAGAGAACGACTCGACCGACAGGTAGCAGACTACCTCGCCTTAACTGCAGATATCGACACTCTGAGGAGCGATGAACCCCTTGACTACTGGGTGTGCAGGCTTGACCTGTGGCCTGAGCTATCCCAATTTGCGATAGAACTTCTGGCCTGCCCCGCTTCAAGTGTCCTGTCAGAAAGGATCTTCAGTGCAGCAGGAGGTATTGTCACTGAGAAGAGAAGTCGCCTAGGTCAAAAAAGTCTAGATTACCTCACCTTTATTAAGATGAATGAGGGATGGATCCCGAAGGGACTGACAATGGGCGATACATTTGACTAAAAAAGGCCTGATGAGGGGGACTACTTAACATACCACTCCTATCTGGTGGCACATTAGATTGCACGCGCAGTGCCCCAAATTTGAAGTAGGAGGACCGACCAAGCATCTTTTTCCATCTCCCGCTTCCTAAAATCGATGCCTTATATACACGTCCCCTGATAGGAGACGTAACAGGGATTAAACTGATAGGAATAGTACTACTTAACACACCTCTCCTATCTGGTGGCACATTAGATTGCACGCGCAGTGCCCCAGATTTGAAGTAGGAGGACCGACAAAGCATCTTTTTCCATCTCCCGCTTCCTGGGTGGAGGAAGAGAGACCTTCAATGACATCAGTGAGGACAAGGAACGGGACATGGCTAGCTTGGTATCCAACCTTGTGCAAATGGGGAGTTTGCGGTTGTGCAAATTGACTGTTTGCGGTTGTTTGCGGTGCGTTAAACGGGGAGTTTGGTCTGTCACTGTGAAGTGGGCGTAACCCTTACACTACCTGATCGATACAACATCATACCTGATGTTTTAAAGCACATTATTCCAAACAATTTAGGAATGTTAGGTGATTTGTGCCCTTTATGGATTAAAACCAGACTCTGCATCAACTATGTAATTTTCCATGGGAGTTTTACCATGGATCCCCCTCCGGCATTCTACAGTCCAGGTGTTAGTCCCCTTGAAATAACTTTTCCATCACTATTGTGGCCAGAAAGAGTCCCTGTGGGTTTTAAAATTCGCCTGCCCGTTGGCTAACATTTGCGGAAGTTTGTGTTCGCCGTTCGCGAATCGAAAATTTTATGTTCGCGACATCACTACCCACCAATATTGGGGTACTGTGATGTAGTGGTGGGCTTTACACAATATGGCCATATGGTGGATCTGAATCCCCATATTTGTTTGCTAAGATAATGTAAATCTATTTTTGTGTGTCTGATGTTCCTTAATCTGGTGGGCTGTAGTGGTTATTATGTTTGGAGTAACCTTTGGAGTAACCTTATCAAAACGCACTTGTTTTCATACACATGCTTTCATACTATACACATATTTACATAAATAGTTACTGTTATACAAAAGGTACACCTAGCATTTGAATTGACCTTTCAAATGTCCAAGAACTTAGTTTTGTCATGTTAAGAGGTCGTTTGGTTTATGAGCAATAGATAGTCACAGAAAAATACATACATATATGTAGTGATATTCTCACTAAGCTATACCTGGGTGCTCTCTTATATTATTTTTTTTGGCTGCTTGGCTTCCGAGAGTTCCGTACTCAATGTTGTCAGTGGATGAGTTGTCTACATATACTGGTAAGTGCGTGATTGTTCTAGATATGATACCGTGTGGCAAAGGATTTAGGTATATGGTGCAAAATACTGAAGATTTTTTTTTTTAATATCAAATATTTAAGCGTTCAAAAATACAGCATTTAAATGAGGACAAAACATTATTACATCAAATGTATTAGGGTGACTTTAACTTTATCGACTTCTTAATTATCTCAGCATTACCAGGTGTTTGCAATTTATTTGGCTTTGAAAATTTTAATTAACTAATTAATGACCTAACTCTTTGATGTCTTCTGTGTGCTAGAAAGGTTTGCCATTCAAACAGTTTCAATCTTGCATACTCACTGTTCAACATTAGATGTCACTGTAGCCATCCAAACTATTAAAATTATCAGCAAATCCATAGTTTAAAGGAAAACGTACAGCACCATAATTATTAATATGACCATTTATAATGCTTCAAAGAATTCCTAAGTTGTTAACTAAATTACAAAATGAAGTCAAAGCAGAAATGTTGAAGATTCCATACACATTGGCTGTTCTCATTGAAATTATGTACCGTATGTCTGTTATGAAGATAATTTTATCTAAATCTCACTACTTCTTTAGTAAACTACACATTTCTGTCTGCTTGTAAAATGTCCTTATTGTTCTGTTTTAAGCACCATAAGCACCATAAGCACCCACCCAGAGTAAGTAGTCAAAACATTTGAGTGGTTTGACAGCTTACTTTGCCAACTCCCCTTGTGTCAGAAGCGAATGCAAGAAGGTTCTGTTATTATCAACAAGTCTTGCAATGCAGGGCCGCTTATTAAACGCAGAGTGACAGCTAGCCACTCTCAGCTAATGAGTGTGGCCTGCATGCCTGGCGTGTCCCAGGTAAATTGTCAAACTATTCTACAATGGTATCAGGGCACTTCTGGTACCATAACCACTACACCACTGCTTAGAGTGTTCCTACCAGTCACTTTTTTTTTCGAATTTATGTAGCAATATTACTTACATATTTAGTAATTTTGAGTTAAAACAATAAAATTAATTATGTAAATGTAGCATTAATTACCCAGTCATATGTGCAGCTCAGGAAACTCCAAATGGGCCTCACATGCCGAATCTAACAGGCATTTGCACATTACAAATTATAAAGAAAAGAATATTGCTTGCGTCCAGTGCACATTCTTAAAGGGGCAATGGGGGCCTCATGTCACTTCCAGCTGGAAATGGACCAATCAAAACTCACATAATGGCATTTAAGCTTACCCCTCCTCACAGATATGGAAGTGATTCTCAAACTTGCAGGGGTTTATTAATCAGGTATAATTTTGCTTTGAGAGGTCTTCTCAATCCTTTCCCACAGATAGATTCAGAGAGGGTTATATCATATATCGTCTTATTGACTTCCTATGGGAAGTGAATGGGTCTTTGGTTCATTATTACCAGGGTCTTCTCAGGACTTTTCCCAGGACCTATGAAACACATGGCAGTGGTAAAAATGCAGTGCCCAGTTCATCTAGAAAACTCTTGCACTCTTGCTAAGTATACTGTGATGTATTTTGGTCTTTGTAATGCTCCAGCTATATTTCATGATGTTTTAAGGGAGTTTATACATTCATTCGTGATTGTGTACTTAGATGACATCTTGATTTATTCCCCTGATCTACGTACTCACCACATTCATGTCAAACAAGTATTACAGACACTTCTTAATGGTCTTCAATGTAAGCTTGAGAAATGTCTGTTTGATCAAACTGAACTACAATTCCTGGACTTTCTAATCTCTGCTAATGGCTTTCATATGGATCCAAAGAAGATTTCTGCAGTTATAGACTGACCCTTGCCACATGGTTTAAGAGAGGAAATTTTGATTGAGGACAACAATGATGACGTTAGTGAAGCGCATATGCGTTCCACTGGAGCCCAGAGATCTCCAATATAAGGAGATCACTTAGGGAAACTTATCAAGTGAGACCACACAAGCGGATTGTTTCAATGGCCGTCCGCCAACGGAGGAAGAGACCTATAAATTGGCACATTTAAATACTTTTGATTTCATCACGGAAACAGACACAGACTATTTATGTCCCCTGATGAAGTCTTAAGTATAGGACAAAACGCATAGGGCTGTTTATACTTTTTAATTTACTTTATTTGCAGCATTTGTATTATTTTAATTTGCCTTTTTCAACTATTGGAACTGAGAACATTTTCTTCATCGCACTTTTTCCATTCTGGGATCAGAACATGTGACTACGCGACTAGTTTCAGAGAAACTGCTATGTTTACATATGGGTTAATCCAGACTCTAAGGGCTGTCTCATTGACAGCCGCTAGAGGCGCTTCCGTGTTTCTCACTGTGATTTTCACAGTGAGAAGACGCCAGCATCCATAGGAAAGCATTGAGAATGCTTTCCTATGGACTGACTGAATGCTTGCGTGGCTCTTGCCGCGCATGCGCATTCAGCCGATGATGACCAAAGGAGGAGGAGAGTCCCCAGCGCCGAGGGAGTCCCCGGCGCTGGAGAAAGGTGAGTGTTTAACCCCCTTCCTCCCCCTTCAGCTCAGCAGGAGTGGGACCCTGAGGGTGGGGGCACCCTCAGGGCACTATAGTGCCAGGAAAACAAGCTTGTTTTCCTGGCACTATAGTTGTCCTATAAGTGGGTGACCTGTGTCCAAAACTCCAGCTACAGTCACCCCACCCTAAATGCACATTCCTTGAAATAGGCCAGTACCGAACAGGGAGCCCTGGACGCCAGGGTACCAAAAGGTATATAAGTCTAAAGGGTTGCCGTAAGCACTTAACTAGTATGAATTACATAAGCAGAGGAAAAATTTATTACCAAACGTGCAACAATTCTTTCAATGGGTAGTGAGTGTCCGTCACCAAAAGGCATGAACTACCTGACCCACAATCCGCAGGCGCAGACCTGCACTTTATCCACACAAGGCATAGGCTGACCGGCGAAACGGGAGAGAGAATTAGCCCAATGCATTGGTGGCACCTACTACCCACAAACTGATCGGACACTCATTCTATCATGCAGCTCCCTCCTAAGAGGCTTACTTTCGGTGACAAGACGGTCATCCCCCACTGCACGCCAACAACCCACATGGACTGCCCAATTCTGCCCTTCTACCCTTTGCGCACACAGTGGTGTATCCTGGTTTTGTGCTGCCCTAGGCAGGACAAAACACAGGCGCCACCCCCACCCAACCCGCCTTCTAAATACACACACACACATTCACTGACAGATATGCATACACTAGCTAACAGAAACACACACTCGCTAACAGAAACACACACTCGCTAACCGACAGACACACTAACAGACAAACATGCACACACTAACAAACATACTCACACTCACTAACAGACACACACTCACTAACAGACAAACACACACTGACTAACAGACACACACACTCACTAACAGATACACGCACACGCACTAACAGACACACACACTAACAGACACACACTAACAAACACACTCACTAACAGACACTCACTCACTAACAGACAAACACACACTCACTAACAGACACACTCACTCACTAACAGACACACACACACACTCACTAACAGATACACACACACTCACTAACAGATACACACACTCACTCACTAACAGACACACACACACTCACTAACAGACACACACTCATATTAACACACACACTTTTTTATAACTTAACCCCCCCCAGCCTCCTTACCTTTGGGAATGCTGGGGGGGGGGGGGGGGGAGTTCTCCCTCTCCCTGGGGTCTAGTGTGGCTGCTGGGCGGTCGATCGCAGAGTGCTCAGATGAAAGTGCTCCCTCGCCAGTGTCGACTGACCGCCCGGCTTGTCAGTTAGCCGCAAGCCTAACAAGACATTTGCCCTGGGCATTTGGGGGTGGCTTTTTTTGCCGCCCTCTGGAAAATGCCACCCAATGCAAATGCCTTGTTTGCCTTGCGGCTAATACTTCCCTGGCCGCACAGCCTTCAAGTGATCCCATGGGGCATACCACACCACCTGCCCTAACTTAATGAGTAAGCCTGTCCACATACACTAAACGGCGAACCTAGCGATTTGTTATATGCCTGAGTGGCACTCTATTGTTTAGCAACCGACATGACTACTATTATTCTGTTGAGTGTTGCCTGTTTATAACTAACACAGAGTAGTATTACTTTATGATCCTTACGTTTATGGTCTAAAGTAGAATGTCTTCTTTTATCTATCTTCACAATATCGTTTATTACGCTTTAACCCCTTAAGGACTGAGCCAAATGTACACGTTGTGAACAGAACAAAACGTAAACAAAACCTGGCATTTGCGCTGTATGTTTGTCCAACCGTAATTCACCTCTTTCATATTAAATGCAACCCCCCTTATTATATATCATTTTATTCAGGGGAAACAGGGCTTTCATTTAATATCAAATATTTAGCTATGAAACATAATTTAATATGAAACAAATGGGAGAAAATAAGAAATGTTGTTATTTTTTTAGTTCTACATTTTAACTGTCAACGTCATAATACTGTTTGCTTTTACTGCAATAAAATACACATATTTGTATTCAGCAAAGTCTCACGTGTAAAACAGTACCCCCTATGTACAGGTTTTATGGTGTTTAGGGAAGTTACAGGGTCAAATATAGCGTGTTACATTTGAAATTGAAATTCGCCTTTGAGACTGTACAGTAGCCCAGGAAATAAATTTACACCCATAATGACATACCATTTGCAATAGTAGACAACCCAAGGTATTGCAAATGGGGTATGTCCAGTCTTTTATAGTAGCCATTTGGTCACAAACACTGGCCAAATATTAGTTTTTTGCTTTTTTCACACACAAACAAATACTAACGCTAACTTTGGCCAGTGTTTGTGACCAAATGGCTACTATAAAAGACTGGACATACCCCATTTGCAATACCTTGGGTTGTCTACTATTGCAAATGGTATGCCATCATAGGGGTAATTTTCATTCTTGGGCTACCATAGGGTCACAAAGGCAACGTAAGCAATCTGGCGAATTTTAATGTGAAAAAAATAAAACACAAGCCTTATATTTGACGCTGTAACTTTTGAAAACACCATAAAACCTGTACATGGGGGTACTGTTATTCTTGGGAGACTTCACTAAACACAAATATTAGTGTTTTAAAACAGTAAAACATATTACAACAAAAATATAGTCCATAAAAGTGCCGTTCGTTTGTAAAAAATGCAAAAAACGTCACTTTTACTTAAAATATCATCATTGTAATACAATTTACCAGTTTGAAACACTAATATTTGAGTTCAGCAAAGTCTCCCGAGTAAAACAGTATCCCCTATGTACAGGTTTTATGGTGTCTTGGTTACAGGGTCAAATATAGTGCTTGCAAATTAAATTCTCTGCACTTTCTCCCTGTGTTGTCAGGCATGTTAATTTTAATTAATCAAATCACATAATTATGTTAAAAGATTACTTAAATATACACGTAGAATTTTTATATATATGCATATTTAGGTATTTAAATTCTACGTGTATACTAATGTAATCTTTTATGTAATTATATGTATTTATCTATATATATATATATATATTTGCGGTTATTTGTATTTTATATATATAGATAGATATATATAGAATGTCATTCTAAGTGTTTTTTGTTACCAATATATATATTAATAACAAAATACAGTTAGAATGAAATTACATATGAATATATAATTTATATGAAATTTTGTTTCAATATTTTATTTATTAATTTTATTATTTTATTTATTTATTATTGTAATTATATATATATATATATATATATATATAATATGTGTGTATATATCTATTATATATATAATATATATGCATATTATATATATGTAACGTCATTCTAAGTGTATTTTAATACTAATTTATGTACTTATATTAGTATTAAAATACACTTTGTATGACGTTACATATATATAATATGTATATATATTATATATATATATATATATATATATATATATATATATATATATATATATATTTTATTTTTAAACATGTTTAATTTTTTTCTTTTTTTTACACTACCCACCAGCAGGGGGACTGTCTGACATTTTAGACAGTCCCCCTGCTGGCAGATCCACAGCCAGCTATAGGGGGCCTCAATTGCCGGGGGAAGGCTGCCTGGGCTGTCAGGCAGCCCTCCAGAAGAGGATCGCGGTGGAGGTGAGTACACCGGACCTCCGGGGGGCTTAAGCCGTTACAGCGTTCTATGCCGCCGCAACGCCTTTAAAGCCCTTTTAATGCGGGACGGCATAGAACGCTGTAACGGCGTTAAGGGGTTAATATGAAAGAGGTGACTTACGGTTGAACAGACATAAAGTCAGATTCCAGGTTTTTGTTTTGATCACAACCTGTCAACCTGTACATTTGGCACAGTCCTTAAGGGGTTAAATAAAACTATTACAATCTGTAGGATTTGAAATCATTGTTTAGTGAATAAGCGAGTGAGCTGGATTGTGTATTTTGTATGTTATATTTATAGCCCTGTATGTCTAAGGGAATATTCACTCTGCATTGCATAGGTAAAATAATTCATTCTCTATCAGAGTGTAACATAATAAAGTGTTTGTTTTTATATATACAGTATTGCACTATGTTTGCTTTTGTTTCCTTTTACATATGCCTACAAACATCTGATATAGAAATCAACATCATATTGATGAGCCTGAATTTTAATGAATTTTGTGAGTGTGACCTTGACATTTTCCATACTTTATTACCCTATTAGTTGTATCCTGTTTTTTGTAGATATATTTCAGTTGCGTTTTAAGTAATCTAGAAAGAAAAAGAAAGAGCTGTCAAATTAATTTCTATTCATACAACTAATACAAATCTTTTTCAATACATAGCTTATTTTCTTGTTCTCTCCACACTATCAATAATGTGATTCTTAAGATAGTGTTCAAGTATAGTAAAATCTCTTGATTGTATTATTGTACCTCATTATTATTACTTTTTTTTTTTTTTTTATGAATTTTGTGTCAGGTTTTTCCATCATTGTTGTTGGCACTGTCTCTTTAAATGTTAGGGCTCATGATTATGACATCACAATCAAAGCCTTTATAAGAGGATGTCTCTCCTCTGGCAATCTGCCAGTTTGTGGTCCTTTCTGTGCTGTTCGTTTGGCTCAGAGTTTGGTGCTTTTTCCTTTGGCTCAAAGTTTGGTGTTTATTCTGTTCCTGATTTTGTAACATATTCTTCCTCACCTTGTGGTCAGCGGGCGTGCGTCTGCATGTCTGGCACTTGTGGCATGTTGGTGGACGCCGGCCGCTGCGGATCCACGGCAAAATATACCCCCACGTCCGCTCACGTGATTGGCGACGGCGGCGTGCATGTGACGTCACGCCCGCGCACGTTTTGGGCTCAAAGAGCGATTTCAGCCAATCAGAAAAGTAAAGCAGGTATTTAAACCAAAATATACCTCTCATCATTGCCCTGTCATGGTTTCCGTACTGGTTGTCCAAGAGCGCGTTCCTTATTCTGGTTATTTGACTTTGGCATTGATTTTGACTTCCCTGTTTTCTGGTATCCCTGACCTCTGGCTTTCCTTTATCGTTGTGTCCCTTTCTGTGTCCCCTGACCTCGGCTATTCCTGACTATGCTTTGGTACGCGAGTCTGGCCATTCTAAGGCCTGGTATACGTTACCTATTAGTCTCCTCTGTTACACAGTTCTACGTGCTGGATCATACTGTAATCCTGACAGATTTTTAACTGGCTTGTACCTGACCATTCCTGTTTGAAGCAAGTTTGTCTCACTATTTCCAATATACCGAGTTTGGCTTGGCTCACTACCCAATTTCCTGCTACTGACCCTGGCTTGTCTGACTACCTGATTTGTTGGTTCATGACTTTGGCTAATTTTAGTTTTTACACCGATCTGCTGTCTTTCTTTCCTTCTAACGTCTGCTAATACTCCTTTCTTTCCCTGTATTTCCCATTAGTTAGGGGCAACTTACCTGCACTTGATTACTTTGTCTGCACACCTATAATGCGTCTGGCATCTTATGCTTACCTGTCAAGGCCCCTGGTTACCTGTCCACATGAATCCCACACATATAGGGCAAGCTGTTGCCAACTATGAGAGCAGAATCACTTATTTAGATCAATCTAGATTATTTGACACAAGCCATGCACACCTTGTAAACCATAACTGATCCTGCTAATCAGCCTCAACATGTACCTCTTACACCTGTGGCTAGAGCTGTAACAATTCAAGGTGCATCATATTCCCGCTCATATTACTCATCCTAAGCATTTTGGGAGTGATCAAACATGCAGAGGGTGTATGGCTCAATGTGGGATTTATTTAAAACTATTGCTTTTCCTACTGATTGTAGTAAGGTTGGTTTTGAAGCACCTTACAGGCAGGCATTAGAATTGGCTACACCTTTATGGGAGAAAAATAAACCTATAATTTATCATTATAACGGATACAGTACAGTCTTTAAAAACAATTATGATGCTCCAGACAGGCATTCCTCTGCTTCTACAGCTCTAATGAACATGAAACAAATGTCCAGGTCTATAGAACAATGTAGCCTATAGAACAAACTCTTATCTCTGAAGTAAATTTGACAAATGAGGGGTTTATTGGACCTTTTCTTAATTGCCTTTCTGACAGACTCATTGATAAATTGGCAGCTAATGATTTACCTGAAACTTTGGACGCTATTATAGACTGTTACCTTGAATGATGCAAGAATCTGTTAAAAGCAAGTTTTAAAGAACACACTGTGCCCTCTCCCTGTACATCTAGCTCCACATTTTTCTAACGCAGGACTTCCTGAGAAAACAAACCTATTGCTATTAGGGGCTACTCATTTCTCCCGAGGTAGGATAGTTGCTTAATTTATTTTAACACCACAACCCCTGCCATCCAAACCCCCTATAAACAAACACTCTGCACTGCCTTCCATCCTACCTGCTATACAGGGCCGGATTAACATAGGGGCTGTTGGAGCTGCAGCTCCAGGCCCATGCCTATGGAATAGGCCCAGTGATTTAGGTGCTTTTATTTAGGTATGGAAACTTAAGAGGGATGTAGGGAAACAAAACTGGTGTGGACTGGCTGACAATGAAATTAGTTATGGCAAAGCTGACTTTGTGCACTATGCAAATGCTCTTGCTGCTTCAGTCTCTCTAACACTGTGGCATGTTCCCTTTCTTCTACACTCACTACATACACTGTTTTTCTGTCCCAGACTGTACAACAGGAGCTTATGCCTGCTAGTAAGAAGGTTAGGAGAGGAGTGGACCAGGGAGTGCTAGGGGACAGTCCTTAGAAAGCGTGGAGCGAGCGCATCATAAGACGCACTATGCAAAATGTTTTAAAATAATAATAAATATCCATTTATAAAATCTTTAAGTCGTCCCCCCACTCTTCTTCTTCTTACCTTTGGGTACGGTGGAGGAGGGCACTGCCAGTCCTGGTGGTCCGGTGGTGATCTATGATCTATAGCCTGCAGCTCCTCTGGCTGCAGGCTGTCTTCACTCCCACGAGCAGAATGCTGTGCCTGAGCTTTGACATGGTAACGCACGGCAACGCTCCACACAGCATGCTTGCAGGAGGAGCAATCTTCCTCCCAGGTCCCTCCTGCCCTTACTCTCCCACTAACTGAGGGCCTTTGCACCAGTGAGGGAGATCTTTGATCTCCCCACGGGCCCAAGAGGGCCCAAAGGAAGAAAACGGGGCCGTCTCTCCATGGGCACTTACACACAAACACACTACATACACTGTATACCGCAATATACACACTATACCCCCTGCACCCTTATATACACACACACACATTACACCCCCTTTACTCACAAACATACTATACTCTATACCATCTACAAACACACACAGTACAGAAACTCGATACCCCCTAAACATACGTTACACCCCCTGCCCTCACACACACACTAGACACACACACACACTATATACCCAGGGCCAGATTAACATAGGGGCTGATTCTTTTTTACACACTACTCTTAGAGATGCCATCTGGCTGGTATTGTACTGGCACAGTCGGTATTTGAGGCTGCCTGGCCATTGCCGATATTGCAGTAATATCAGCAATACAAATGCCGGTATTTTTCTTAGTATAAACGGAGATTACTCTGCAATACACTAGGGGACACTGGGAGACACTAGGGGACACTGGGAGACATGGGGACGCTGAGACACTAGGGACACAGTGTCCCCATGTCTCCCCGTGTCCCCTAGTCTTTAAGTGTCCCCATTTCTCCCAACTGGTGTCCCTAGTGTCTCAGTGTCCCCATGTCTCCCAGTGTCATTGTGTTTCAGTGTCCCCGTGTCTTCCAGTGTCCTATAGTCCCACAGTGCCCCTGGTGTCTCAGTGTCCCCATGTTAAGGTTATGTTAGTGTTATTTTAAGGTATATAATGTTATATGTATGTAATGTTATGTCTCTGTCCCTGATTATATACCAGTAGCTTCTGCCTGCTAGTAAGAAGCAGGGGCGGGCTGGGCCGGGGGGCAGGGAGGCAATTGCCCCCCAGGCCGCCCTAAATCCCATTAAGACCGCCGCGGCGGGCCGGGCCTTTAAATGCTGCAGCCGCCGAGCGCTCTGTAAAGAGAGCTCAGGCAGCTGCATAACAGATTCTCCACTCCCTTGTAGCGTGGCCGAGCCGGTCCGCGGTCCCGGCCGGAGTGATGGGAAGGTGCACGCTCAGTGTGCACCTTCCTTTCAGTCCGGCCGGTTACAGGAAACAGAAACTCCTGTTCCGCGCGGAGTTTCTGTTTCCTGTAACCGGCCGGACTGACAGGAAGTGCACACTGAGCGTGCACCTTCCCATCACTCCGGCCGGGACCGGAGAGCAGCTCGGCCACACTACAGGGGAGGGGGTAAGAAGAAGAGGGGAGGGAGGGGGGAAGGAAGAAGAGGGGAGGGAGGGGGGAAGTAAGAAGAGGGGAGGGGGGAATAAGAAGAGGGGAGGGAGGGGGGAAGTAAGAAGAGGGGAAGGAGGGGGGAAGTAAGAAGAGGGGAGGGAGGGGGGAAGTAAGAAGAGGGGAGGGAGGGGGGAAGTAAGAAGAGGGGAAGGAGGGGGGAAGTAAGAAGAGGGGAGGGAGGGGGTAAGTAAGAAGAGGGGAGGGAGTGGGGAAGTAAGAAGAGGGGAGGGAGGAAGTAATAAGAGGGGAGGGAGGGAGGAAGTAATAAGAGGGGAGGGAGGGGGGAAGTAATAAGAGGGGGGGAGGGGGAAGTAAGAAGAGGGGAGGGGGGGGAGTAAGAAGAGGGGAGGAGTAAGAAGAGGAGAGGGGGGGAGTAAGAAGAGGGGAGGGGGGGAGTAGGAAGAAGGGAGGGTGGTAAGAAGAGGCGAGGGGGAGTAAGAGGGGAGAGGGGAGTAAGAATAGGGGGGAGTAAGAGGGGAGAGGGGAGTAAGAAGGGGGGAGTAAGAGGGGAGAGGGGAGTAAGAAGAGGGGGGAGTAAGAAGAGGGGAGGGGGGAGTAAGAAGAGGGGAGGGGGGGAGTAAGACGAGGGGAGGGGGGGAGTAAGAAGAGGGGGGTAAGAAGAGGGGAGGGGGGAGAGTAAGAAGAGGGGAGGGGGGGAGAGTAAGAAGAGGGGAGGGGGGAGTAAGAGGGGAGGGGGGAGTAAGTGGAGGGGGGGAGTAAGAAGAGGCGAGGAGGGAGAGTAAGAAGAAGGGGGGAGTAAGAAGAGGGGAGGGGGGAGTAAGAGGAGGGGGGAGTAAGAAGAGGGGAGGGGGGAGTGTAAGAAGGAGGGGAGACAAGAAAAAGAGGGGGGAAGAAGAGGGGAGGGGAGTAAGAAGAGGGGGAGGGTAGTAAGAACATGCTTCCCTTACACACAGAGAAACACACAATGCAACCCTTACACACAAAGACAATGCATCATTTGCACACATACACAGAAACATACAATGCCAACCCTTACACACACATGCAAACACACACACTGTTTTTCTTACATACACACAGAAACACAATGCATCTCTTACACTCAATGCACACACATACAGACACACACCTTGCATCCCTTATGCATACAAACACAGATTCACACAATGCATCCCTTACACACAACCAGAAACACATAATACATCCCTTATACACAAATACACGCTGCATCACCTGCACAAACTGGTATCCCTATACACTACATACCATAAGCACACATATTAGATCCTCTACTATAACACATAACACATCCCCTACACACTCCACTCCCTGTGAGCGAACTCATGGGTGGGTGGAACATATAAGTGGACTTATGAGTGGGCCTTATGGGCATACTCACCGTCAGGCACTGGGGCCCAGGCCTTGAGCTGTGTAAGAGGCCCCCAAAAAATGGAGCTGCTTCCAATTCTCCCAGAACATTGAATTTTGTGACCACAGTTGCAAACAGCCTCCAGAGATCCTGTTCTACACCAGACCAGTGGAGCCAAACTGCAGCCCATCATCATCCTCATCTAATTGTAAGTAGGCAATCTAGTATATTATTAGTGACACTAATCTATAATTTACCTCACATTAAAGGGACACTATAGCTTAATGAAGTGGTTCTGGTGTCTATAGCTGGTCCCTGCAGGCTTTTTAATGTAAACACACACTGTGTGCAGCACTGGCGTTAGTTCATATGGCAGATCATATGGGTGGGGCATTGTGATGTCACATGGGGGGGCGGCAAATTTATATTTTGTCTAGGGCGGCAAAAACCTTGCACCGGCTCTGATCCTGGGCAGGTGCACCAGTGTACTGGTGACCCACAGGAGGGGAGTGCACTGATTGCACTGCACTCTCCTTCTGCCCAGACCCGTCTTGACCGCAGTGCAAGTGCCCTCTGCCCCTAATTTACAGTGGCTCACACTCACAACAAGCAGTGCCTGGAGCCCTTTGCAGAGACGGAAACAAAGAGGTTCTGCGGCAGCTAGCCGTCCTGCAAGCATTACATTAAACAGCTGTTCCCCATGCAGCCACAGGTGGCGTTGTGCTGGGAGACTGTGATTACTCTTCACTTCCTCCCAGCCTACAGAGCAGCGCATGGGGGAGAGAGAGGAGGAGGCATGATTTAATCTTGAATAAATCCTCTAAGCAAACCTTTATAAATTTGGGGGGATCAGCTCTGTTTCCACAGTTTATTGGTGTTTACTCTGATGTCTGTATTAATATTGAGGGATGTCTAAGTAGTAACGTCAGTGTGTGTCAGCAGGGCCAGCCATGGGGTATGCAAGCTGTGCGGTCAGGCAGGGTGCCATGACAACAGAGGCGCCCGGTAGCCAACACAGCTCACAAGTTGGGGACACCAGCATATTTAATTTAAACGATTCGCTGGTGGTCCACTGGTGCGCACCAGCAGTAGGTGCAGTCAGATCATATCCTCTCCCTCGTGGTTCCGGCACTCAGTTAGTGAGTCAGAGCACAGGCTCAGAGATTCTCAGCCTGTGCTCTGACAACATTGAAAGTCAGAGCCGTGAAGGAGCGGGTATGGCAAAGAGCTACTGATTAGCATAACATCAATATCCGTTATAATACCAGAAAAAGGTGGGCATGGATGGTGAACTGATTTGGTGGCGCAATGGGCCACTTGACTGGTTTTGCCCCCCAGGCCTAAGGCTGCCAGCCCTCCCCTGGTAAGAAGGTAAGGAGATAAGTGGACATGTAAGTGCTAGGGGACAGTCCTTTGAAAGCATAGAGCGATCGGGCGGTGATGACGTAAGCATGCATACGCCACCAAGCGAAGGAGTCTGTGCTCAGGCTGACGGAGGTCCAACATGTGGTGTAGACGGGTGGGATGTTTGGCCGCAGTTGAGCAGAGAAAGTGAGAGCAATTAGAGCGGGCACCCAATCCTCCTAGGGCCGTTGGAAGGGGCAGCAAACGGTGGGATATACAGAAGAGACATTAAACCTGAATTAACAGCTTTGGACACTAAAGGTACAGAGAGGGGAAGGGGTAAGGTGTAGTGTAAAAATACGTTTTCTCTCTGTCTACGGTTTGGCTTTTTGGTAATACTGCTATAAAACACCAGGACAATAAGTAAAGCAGATTAGCCTAAAACCAATACTGGAACATCATTTAGAAGCTAAGCACAAGATGACCAAAAGTTAAAAAACAGAGCAATTTGACTAAACAGCTCCTTGGATCAATTAGAAGTGACAATTCACTACCCATTTAAAGTATATGAAACCAAAGCAGTAAATAACATGGCAACAAAGAAACCCCAATATAAAGAGAACAAAAAAAAGCAGAAAAAGACATGAAACCTGATAAAAGACTATCAGGCTTTTTTCCCCCACCCCACCCTCTGAAAAAATAAGAGAAGAAGCACAAGATATAGAGTGTTCTAGCTATTTAGAGGGAGAGTCACAAGCAGGAAATCCAACAATATCACACGATTTTCTAAAAAAGTCTTTATACAATCTGGCCCTAATCCTGAAAGATGAAATTCTTCAAAGTTTAGCTGATATAAAAGAAGACATTAGAAATATGGCAGCATGGATGTCCTCATTAGAAGAAAAATTTGCCAAAAATTAAACCCAACACGCAGGACTGAGAGCCGATACAAAAAATAAGATCTAATCTTCGCTTTCGTAACATTTCAGAAAATATAACTCAAAAAATGATCAAAGAGTTGAAAAAATGTTTACGTTTATATCACCAGACTTCGAGCTATATGATTTTACTATGGAAATAGGACACATAGCTATAGAAGCCAAAGGCTATTGCTGAGAAACAACCAATATACACCCTGGCAAATTTCCACTCATTTGCATTTAAAGACAAATTATTCAAAGCTCTCAGAGACAAACCGAGAGGCAAATTTAAAGACATTACGAATCTTTCAAGATTTGTCCTTTCAAACTCGTCTGTGGAGAAAGAGCTTTGGACCAAACTTAACTACACTAAAAGCCATAACATAAAATATCAATGGAGCTATTCAGCTAACCTAAAAGTGTTTTGTAAAAATCAACAGGAACTAATCGACTCGCCTGAAAATGTATCAAAAATGATGAATCAATGAAAATGTCCTCTTTTATTGACAAAGCAAAAGACACTGTCAATGTAATGGTCTCTAACTGCAACTAGAAGCTCTGATGCCACAAGATAAAAAATTGGACGGAGAGGGAGAGAAGAGGCGAAGGTGGCTAAGAAGAAAGAAGATACACTTTTTTTTTTGAGAGAGGGGTATGATAGAATAGTGGGATTTGTCAAAAGGAGGTAATGAAATTAAGTACACCAATATAAACACAAATTAAAGGGATAAGAAGAGAGAAACAAAGGAAAATGGGGGGAAAGAATAGGATAATTAACTTGTGAAAAATTAAAAATATAATTAAATATATAGGGAATCAGAAACCAAAAAGTGTATGGTGGGGGAAAAAATAGTGGTTGAAAACCCCTTCCACCTGAAGTCTGTGGATAGTTAATACAATGTTAAACAAAAATCTGCACACCAGTCAAGCCATAAGACTTGCTTTTCCCACAGAAATCACAAATCTGCAGTAATGTTACAAGCGCAAAGGATTCTGGGTGGGCATATGCAAATTTGTTTAACAAATAATCACATTTTTGCCTCATTCCATTTTAAACATTACATTTAAATAAGTCTGTGTTTGCTGTATACAACAGCTTTGAAACACAACTTAGGAAAAGATGCAGAGTCAGTGAACCACTCATGGACAGCTATTTAATTGTTAATGCAAATCATCAGCATGAGGTTGGTTACTGGTTTGCTTATTGAGGCTTGGTAGTGCTTGGGAAGCAAAAACCAAAAAGGTTATTGTGAGGAAAAAAATGTGATTGAAAACCTCCATACCAAACTGCCTTCTGTTCCCTGCAAGATGGCTAGGTTCAGGAACCAGGGGAGAGCAGATGCTGGCTGTGCTCTGCTCTGATGCAGGTGCATCCTTAAGGGAAGGGGTAGCGGCGGCTGTAGTCTCCTCTGCTATCCACTGACCAGACCATAACAGGTTGCTGGGATCAGCCTCAGGAAGAGTCGGAGGAGCCAACTCTTCCACTTGCAGGGTGCCCATGGCGACTGAAGTCTCATCCACGAAACCGTTTCAATGGTTAACTGCCGCTGGGGAGAGAGGTCGACCACCTCCTCTCTCTCGAGCTCAAACCACCGCTGGTTGTCTCCACTCCCTGTAACACTCTGCTGCTGGGGAGTGAAACCGGTTGTCTCCACTCTCAATAACTCACTCTGCTGCTGGGTAGAGAGACCAACTGTCTCTTCTCCCTGGACCCCACACTGCCGTTGGGAAGTGAGACCGGTTGTCTCCACTCGCACTGCCGCTGGGGAGAAAGGACGACATGCTTCTCTCCCTGGAATGCACACCGCCGCTGGGGAGGGAGACAGACTGTCTCTACTCCCAATAACATACTCTGCCGTACTCGCCCACTACTTTCCTCGTATGCAGTATGAGATACTAGAAGGGGTTGAGTTCATAGAGAGCGAGCAGCTCCTTCATCATGTTGTCGAACTCTGCCTGGGCACCATGCTTGTTCGATTAACGAATACTGGTTCTGTTCGGCTAGGAAGTACCATCCCACCGCTGCCACTAGATGTAGCAGACCCTGGGTTTCCCGACTGGTTACCTCCGCTATTACCTTCCTTCAGCCACTCTGGAACCATCAACACAAGTAAATACCCATTCCCCCAGTAACCAGACAAAACACTGGGAGTCAACTGAGGTTTATTGGAACCCACATGTCTAATGCCCAGTCCCCTGCATGGTTTCCTGTTTTCTTGTATTGGTTTACAATACAAGAAAACAGGGTTTTTTCCTTCCAGGACCCTCTACAGAAAACTATACAATATTCTAAACACTTTCAAAAGTATATTTTCAAAAGGAGCTAAATTGATTGCCTGGGAGGTCAGAGCTTACAATCCAAATTCCTCTTTGAAGCTGGGACCCCAACTGAGCCACTCTGCAAGGTGTGAGAAGTCACAAACAAGTGGCCTGGAAGTCGGACTTCAGTATAAACCAACTCTCTCACCTGCCATATGTCCTGATTTTCTCCTGGGTAAGGTGTATTTCAATATGAATGGTCATCAGCCCTCAAGAAAACCCCCTGTGCTCCAGTATCATATACAAAAGAAACACTAACACTTACCCACAGATTAATAACTAAGCCTCAACACACATGTTGCATTCCTACAAGAAACCCACTGGTACCTGAGGGATAGGAACAATTTTGGTGGAAAAATTACACAAACATAATTTGTTCCTCCCACCCGGAAAAAAAAAAGTAGCAATTATATTCTCAAACGAATTAAAGGTAGAAATTCTCCACCAATCTATAGATCTTGAAGGGATATATATACTCCTAATTTGTAATCTGACGATGTAAAATATACTTTATTAAATCTCTACTTACCAAATAACCAATTCCAGCTTTGAAAAACATTTTTTATTGTAGAAACATATAAGTCAGGACGTATCATCATTGCGGGTGATTTTAACTTCATTCTAGATCCTAATAAGGATAGAAAACAAATGAAAGGAGAAACCTTAAAGAAAAAATTAAACAAACAAGCCACAGCCTTGTCCAAAATTTTAAATTAATATATGATTGGTTTGATATTTGGCGCTCTTATCATCCAGACAAAAAGGACTACACCCATTTCTCGAGAGTACATCTCTCTCATTCAGGATAGATATGGTATGGGGAAACTTGCAAATATTAACTATAAAAATTATAAAAATCATGACAGGAAGTATCCCTGATAGTGACATAACACAGGCCAATATTGTCCTGATTCCTAAATCAGGAAAAGATAACACACTACCTCAGGCATGCCAACCCATCTCCCTAATAAACCATGACAGCAAAATCCTAGCCAAAATACTTGCAGGGAGACTGAATCCCTTCTTATCACATCTAATCCACGCAGATCAGTTTGGATTCATACCTGGCAGGCAGCTCTTTGAGAACAATCGGCGTTAATATAAACGTAATCTGGAAATTGGCATCATCTAAGACACCATCTTTAGTGCTCTCGACGCGGAGAAAGCCTTAGACCAAGTAAAATGACCATATATGTTCAAGCTACTACGCCACCTGGGATTCACCCCACCTTTTATTACTGTGATACGAGCGCTGTATACCAACGTCACGGCACAAGTAAAAATCTCGGGAGCGACTTGCCCACTCTTTACCCTGGGAAACAACACCCGTCAAGGTTGTACCCTCTCCCCATTGTTTTTCGTTCTGACGCTCGAACCTCTTCTACTGGCGATAAGCGAACACTTCCTCATATATGGCACAAGGGTAGGAGATAAAGGATTCCTGGTCTCTGGATATGCTGACGATGTTCTCCACACCTAAACAGACCCCGTAGCCTCCATGCAAGCCCTGGCTCCTCTCCTCATAACATATAGCGCTATCTCTGGATACAAGGTTAATATGGAAAAGTCTAGTGCATTTCCCATAACCTTTTCATCAGTAGATGCGATCCAGAATGGGAACTCCTACCACTTACACACCACTTTCAAATACCTAGGTATTAACTTACCGGCTGACCGGTCCCAACTACACTGACTGAACTACACACCCATGATAAGCCAGAATGGAAACCTGGACAGATAAGCCTATTTCATGGATTGGAAGAATTCACTCAGTAAAAATAAACATCCTCCCTCAAATTTTATTCCTATTCCAAGCCTTACCTATTCCCATCTTAAGCAGGGCCGATGCAAGGATTTCTGCCGCCCTCTCATGTCACTAACTCACTGACAGACACACACTGGCAGACACACACACTCACTGACAGACACACAGACACACACACTCACTGACACTCACTCACACACAGACACTGACAAAAATGCACTCACTCACTGACAGACACACACACGCACACAGACAGACATTTACTGATAGACATACACTCACTCACTGACAGACACCCACTGACAGACGGACATACACTCACTCACTGACAGGCACACAAACACACACTCACTGACAGACAGACACTCACTCACTGACAGTCACTCACTGACAGACACAGACACTCACTGACAGACACAGACACTCACTGACATACATACACTCACTCACTGACAGACACAGACACTCACTGACATACATACACTCACTCACTGACAGACACACACAGACACTCACTGACAGACGGACATACACTCACTCACTGACAGATACACACACACACTCACTCACAGACACACACTCACTGACATACACACAGTCAAAACTCACCTCCCTGGGGTCCAGTGTGGGGGAGCTCCTCACTCCTCCAGCGCAACGTTTAGTATGCCGGGGCCGGAATGACATCATATTCCGGCTCCCGGCATTATAGAGGGTGCGTGTGGGAGGAGTGAGAGGCTGCAAAAATAGCCTCCCTTGCCGCCTTCCTGCTCTGTCCCTTCTCCTCCAGGCACCGGCATTTTTTGGTAGAGCAGGCACCTGTCATCGAGGTTAGCCTAATACATGCCTTGCCTAATACAGGTTTGGGGGCGCCCTGAGGTGGCCAGATGGCCACCTCCTGGTCCCCCTGTGACAGGGATCCTCTCGGCGCCCCCACCTTTGGGTGCCTTGAGGATTGTCCCAGCGCTGGGGGTGGCTCGAGAGCCGCTCTCCCAGCGCTACGGCCTCAAAATGGGGGAGCCCACCAGGAAACATCCTGGTGGGCGCCCCCAGCAGGCAGACGCCCTAGGCGAATGCCTAGTTCGCTTAACGTTGGCGTCAGCCCTGATCTTAAGACAAGATCTGGCCCCCTCCAGAAAGCCTTGATAGATTTATATGGCAAGGCCAACGGCATCTCGTAACATACTATATTGTCCAAAAACAAGAGGTGGACTGGGACTGCCTCATTTACACTTTTATTATTTAGCCGCTCAATTATATTATACACAAATAGCTCTCTGGCACTCCTCCCCGAGAGTAGACATTGGGTGGATCTAGAATCCCTACTGATGGGAGCAGATCTCCGCAATGGAGCCCCAAAGGAGTTTAGGGCACTGCTCCATACAACCTGCCGATCTGTGACCAACTCGATCCAGATCTAGGATAGGGCTGCTCACAAATATCAGGTGATTTCTTCCTCTCTCACCCCTATATATCGCAACAGAGCTTTTGCCCCGGGCATGAGAGACAGATATTTTATGGGTATAGAACATGCTGGGCTCCAGAGGATTCATCAGCTATATAATGGAGATACAATAGAAACATAGAAACATAGAATGTGACGGCAGATAAGAACCATTCGGCCCATCTAGTCTGCCCAGTTTTCTAAATACTTTCATTAGTCCCTGGCCTTATCTTATAGTTAGGATAGCCTTATGCCTATCCCACGCATGCTTAAACTCCTTTACTGTGTTAACCTCTACCACTTCAGCTGGAAGGCTATTCCATGCATCCACTACCCTCTCAGTAAAGTAATACTTCCTGATATTATTTTTAAACCTTTGTCCCTCTAATTTAAGACTATGTTCTCTTGTTGTGGTAGTTTTTCTTCTTTTAAATATAGTCTCCTCCTTTACTGTGTTGATTCCCTTTATGTATTTAAATGTTTCTATCATATCCCCCCTGTCTCGTCTTTCCTCCAAGCTATACATGTTAAGATCCTTTAACCTTTCCTGGTAAGTTTTATCCTGCAATCCATGAACAATAGTCTACTTTACAAAACATCAAACAGATCTACATTAAACCCGTCAGATTTCTTCAGATATCTCCAAATCCAAGACTTTGCTAGCCAACCCGCTATTAAGACAGCAGCTAAAACCCAGCGAACATTTTTTGAACGAATATGCAATGCAGAAATTTATCAAAAAGGCATGATCACTCAGCTCTACTTCCACCTCTGCTCCACCACAAAGGATTGGGAGAGTTACATTGCATGGTTAAATTATAATCAGACCTTGGGGAGACTCTAGAGAGTACTGACAGGCAGGACATTTGGGAGGCTAACTCTAAAACATCCATCTGTGTCGCAATTCAAGAACAATCTTACAAAATAATGTTCCGGTGGTATACTACACCAGTTAAATTGTATCACATGAAGAAAACACCCACATATCTCTGCTGGAGAGACTGCGGAGCTAGGGGAACTTATGAACACATTGGTGGAGCTGCCCAAAGGTAACATTATTTTGGACTGAGGTCCGGACACCAATAGCCCAAATACTCTCTTAAACGGGTTGACCTGAACCCTTGGACATTCTTACTCGCCAAACCTGACTGAAACCCACCACAACCCCATACACATGGTCCTTTCAAAAACTTGGGGAAAACTCTCATGGATAAACTGACTGCACAAGTTCGAGGATCCATGAAGGCTTTCTTTAGAGTTTGGGAGTCATCAATGCAACTAAAGCTACTCTTGCCTCCTCTCCCTCTCCTAAATCTAGACGATGCTCCTTCAGCCATTGCCAACCAGAGACCTCCTTACCTCACTACTTTTTTCCTTCTTCCTCTTTCTCTTAATCATTCTCTCTCTTCTTTCCCAAAACCCTCTTTCCGGTTCTTTTAAAAAAAAGTTAAAAGGGGGGCGGAGCTTACCAGCCGAGCAAGCTGGACGCTCATGGCGGGAGCTCCCGACACTGAAGCCTTGATTCGGGGCCTTACGCCCGACCACCGGATCGTGCCGGCAGCGGACAATCACCCTCGTATCCAGGAGGGAATGCTGAACCCGGAGACACCCGTTTCGGGGCTCCCCGCCGCGGAAAAGCCATTATCTCAACCCGTGGCCTGCACGGGTGGGAGCCGTGGAGAGACGGCCGCTCTCCCGGTTCTCAGGCTGAAGAGGAGACACTCACACGCCACTTAACCCCCCCCCCCCCCCTTGGACCGGTGGGGGATATCCCGGTCCCCACCAGCACGAGACACTGCAAGGCAAGTCAGCATAGCAGACGCCACTGACCTTCCAAGCAGAATGGACACGGTGGCGCCCAAGATGGCGGAGGAGCTCAGCATCACTACACGTGGCCTGCTGCAGCCACGACACAGCGATGACAAGCAAACAGCAGTAGGGAGAAAGAGGGCAAAACATGGTAAAAGCAGTACCCTTGCCACCCCACCCAAAAGCACCCAGGAGTCTTTTGACCGACTCTGCTCTAGTTTATGGTCACAACTCCGGCATAAGATTCGGCCCTTTAACCGAGCGGTCCAGGCACTAGCACTATGGGTCCGACCAGCTACAAGGCGGCAACTATATAAGCACCCACAGCGAGCCCCCAGGGCAGCCTCCAGAAGGGGACGAAGGCAGAGAGCAAAGCAACGGGTGGCGGCGAATCGCCCCTCAGGCGCCAGCATTCTCCTTCCCAAGCGACCACAAGCGGCGGAGAAAGCCCCAGGACAAACGCCTGCCCAGCTCCAGCACAGCCAAGCCGCACACAGACAAGATGGTAACCGAGCTCCAGCGACGGCGCACAGCCCTACACAGAAAGCCGCGGACGGCTCACAGACCTACACCGAAAGCCTACCGAACTCTGGTATCGGGTAAATGGGGACACTGGCAACAAAATGGCAGTCTGATAAGCCACTGTGCACGGTCAAATGACTAACTTGCACCCCTGGCACAGTTCATGCTAACCTCCCAAATATTGCGATCACAGACTCACCCAATTTGTCTTTGTGGTCACTGTTACTGCACCTTGTTTATTGCATATTTTAAAAGTGTATAATTGAAAAAAAAAGTTTGTGTTAGGCATTATAAGTTCCCTATCTTACTGCTTATTCTAATTACAATATCTGAGCCTGTCGCTCTGCTGCCCCCTGGTGGATAAACTTACGCCTACAGAAATCTATTATTAATAGTGACCTTAACTCGCGTCTTCACGACAAAACGCAGCTTTCTGTTATGTTATTCACAACATCTGCCCAGCAAGAATGCCGACTTAGATAATAGTCTACTAGACCAATTATAAATCTGCCAAGCTTAGCGTGTTTAAACCAATCTATTACTGTTATAAAGCCTGATATCTCTATGTATTTACACAAAATGTATATCGATGTATCAACGTTACATTAATTAAGCTGGATAACCGAGACATACATTATAACCCACCTGTTTGAATAACTCAATGTTTTAAGCTTGTTTAAAAAGTATAAAATGAGGCTGCTAATTCTAGGAGATTTTGTAACTTGGTATGACGATATTAGCCTGTATAACCCCTGCAAGTCTCCCTCTCTTTATTCTGTACCACCATAACCATATGCCTCAATAAAAGAAAGATTGACATAAAAAAAAGTTAAAAATCCTCAGGACCTGAGACAGTGTATTATACCCAACTAGCATCTGGTATTTTAGTCTCTATATAAACCAGTTTATCATAGAGTGGAGAGAGGCGTATATTGCTACTACCAAGCTCTCTTGAATGTTCGATAACCACTCGGTCATCAACGCCCTGAAATTTTGTCAAATGTAAATGCTTGTACTGTACTTGCATGTATATTGTCTGTACATCCCTCTCGGCTATACCATATATTACAGTGGTGTAACGCAACTTTCTTCTATGTGTGTGCCATATTGTAATCCGAATGTCTGTTGTCTATGAGAAAAATAAAGAATGAAAAAAAAATTAGTAGAAATCAAAAATAACACCTGGTCAGATCATGACATACTTTTATGGGAAATAAAGAAGGAGGGAATACTCAAGAAAATACCTAGTTGGCGCCTAAACGACTATCTACTTCACAATAACACTAATATTAATCTAATTTAAAAATATATATCGGATTTTCAGTTTAACAATGCTCCAACTGATACATCTCATCTGATTACCCAGTCACCGCGAGTGGCGCCATCTGGTCCCTGTCCGCTGCATGCAGCTGTCCCTGCTGCCGTGCTCCGTGTTTCTGATGCTGCATGCTCCAGAGCAGTATCCTTGTATGTGTGCCAGACCCGGTCATGTGACCCGGCATACAGTGATGACTTTAGAGACCACAAGGGAGGGAAGAAACACCTCCATGTTGTGGTTGACACTAATTGGAGTGTGTATATAAGTTAACCTCCCCCTTGCCTCAGTGCCCTGTTGTGGTCTTTGTTTAGCACAATAGCGCATTATACTCTGATAATTTGGTTACCGAACTTTGGCTTGTCTTACCTTTACTCTGTTCTCTCTGCTCCCTGACCTCGGCTTCTCTCTTCGTATTCCATCTCTCTATTTCCCTTTGACTATTCTTTTGCATACCTCGGCCATTCTAAGGACCGGTATTGCAATTTTGTCTGTTGTGTCCTGTCTGTGTGTTAGGTTCCCTACGAATCGTGACACTTCCACTTACATCATCATCTCTCATTTCACCTTCTCCTCTCCTCACCCCCTCCCCCCCCCCCCTGACCACAACTCACAAACCCGGGTGCTGTGCGGCTGGTGCCCGAGGTACCTCCGGGTCGGAGTGCTCCGCCTGGCCTGGGGCGACCTGGACTGTCGCGGGGGGTGAGGGAGGGTGCTTGCCTTACATGATAGCAACATGCTCAGTATGGGTGGGGAGGTACCCATTTGACAGAACCCAAAGTTAACAGCTATACTAGTTATGACTCAATGTTTAGGGGCTAAGGTGACAACACTGCCTATAGTGATGAGATCACTCTGATCAAGAAGCTACCTCTCTGCGTAGGAAATTCAAACAAAAACGTAAAAAGTATAATGCCTACTAGGTTACCAGAGCTTCATACTCACAAAGTTACATTTCCTTTGCGGAGGAAACTCAGTTATATACATGCGCAATATTATGTCTAAATGTGTTCTTACAGCTCATTACTGCTGGAATGTTTGACTTGAGAAGTTATCTTTCCTAAAGCTAGGTGTGTATTACTTACCAGTCATGTTTTTTTATAGAAAGAACAGCAGGTGGCGTAAGGATACTTACCATTTTCACACTGTAGTTTTGTTAACAGCATTCCTTTCCCAACCTGTTATCAAAGAAGGCCTTTAAGTTAGTCCACATCTCAGTCATTTTCCTTGGCATATATAAATGTCTATCACTGTTCACACAGACTCGGAAAGGTGACATGTCAATTTGGACTGAACTTCCTCTACTCCCAGAAGAATTTGTGGATGCCTTATCACTAAACCACAATCTGGACTATATGTGGAATTTGTCAGCAGCTGCAGTATAGCTGCTATCAGCTTACAGACTGTGATGGAGCTCCCTGTACCCCAGCTTTGTACCTCCACCAAGCTCACTTCCTAGTTGAAACTGGGAATCCTGAAGCGCTTCTGCCCCAGTCGCTGCATCTTGACTGGAGTTCTTCTGGGGCTTTTCCTCCCGACCAGGCTGCAGCCTTTCTTCCAGGCAGGTATTTTCCCCTCTGAAGCTCTGCTTACAGTGATTGCTATTGCCTTTACAAGGGAACTTTCGGCTCCTAGGCCTAGCTCTCTTGATTTATCCCAGGGCTAGAGGGATAATGCAGCCAGCCAAAAGATCTGAAGACTCTGTCACTGGGATCCCTTAAAAAAACACACAGGACACCCAGTTCCAAATTGAACTTACATGCAATACTTTATTTTACTTGGGACTAGTCCATATGTTAGTTACATCAACCTTGCTGTGACAAACATACTGGAACTTATAATAACATAACAACCTATTTATAAAGGGGTGGTGAAGAAAATAATGAACACAAAACATCTATCCTGTCTGCAGAATTTACAATGTGCAAGTCTTGCTATTCAGGTAGTGCATACAGCTGTTGCTAGATCCTTGCAGCCAACAGGTGGCGCTGCACAGGCTCCACAGCCAAATCCACCTAGTTGATTGCAGGCGTTAGCAAGACAGGAGAGCACATTAATATTTAACACTAAACAGCACATATTTTACACACCCTGCACCTATAATGGGCACATGGTGACTAAAACATAAGAGAGACCTGTCAGGGTACCTGAGGCCTCTACCTCTAAGGGAGGTAGAGACTTGGTGGTTTATCCGTCCAGGCGAGCTGTTTCCTCCGTTCCTCGCGGTTCATCCAGTCACTTAAACACCGGCCGCGAGGAATCCACGTCCTTTTCTAGCAGGACGCTCAATACGTGACGTCATGACGCTATCACGAGCAATCTGTCACTCAAGTGTCCGATATCCAATCGGTACTTGTCAGAGGCGTGATTTCCATCCAGAGCCAGGGTATTTAAGCTTACTCCTTACTTCAGCTCATTGCCCTGTCGTGGTTCTAGCTTGTCTAGTCACTCAGTGCTCTGGTATTCTTGTTTGCTCTATTGGTTTTGACTCGGCTCGTTGTACTACCCTGCTTCTCTGTTATCCCTTGACCCGGCTTGTCTCTCGCTTATCTGTCTTCTCGTTCCCTCGACCTCGGCTTGTCTCTGACTATTCTTTACCCTCGGTACGTTAGTCCGGCCATTCTAAGGCCCGGTATACGTACCTTTCCACTCTTTGTACTCTGCGTGTTGGATCCCTGTCCCGATCCTGACATTACGACAGGGCCAATGGATCCTGCAGGTACAAACAGTCAGCTTGGTTCTTCGGATCCCAGGTTTGACGCCATGGAACATAGGATGGATCAGATGGCTTTGGCACTACAGGCACTTTTGTCTCGTGCTAGTAATCCACCTGAGGAGACACGTACTCCTTCTATCTCTCCTGCAGTCTCAGGTCTAGAGGTAGCCACTGTAGGTGCTTCTTCCCGTATTACCCCACCAGTACGTTATGGCGGGTCACCGGAGAAGTGTCGTGGCTTTCTAAACCAGATTAGCATCCATTTCGAATTACAACCCCGCTCTTATCCTACAGATAGAGCAAAGGTTGGATTTATTATTACTCTACTCATTGAAAAAGCTTTGAGATGGGCCAATCCTTTATGGGAGAATGATAATCCACTAGTCTATAATTATAATGCCTTTGTAGCTGCGTTTAGAGGAACTTTTGACCCTCCTGGCAGAAAGGTCAATGCAGCTAGATTAATGTTGCGCCTTAAACAGGACAATCGAACACTTGTGGATTATGCACTAGAGTTCAGATCCTTGGCGGCAGAAGTTAAGTGGAACGAACAGGCTTATATAGATGTGTTTCTGAATGGGTTATCAGATGTAATTCTTGACGAGGTCGCTACTAGAGAACTCCCTGAAAATTTGGAGGATTTAATTTCTTTTATATCTCGTATTGATGAACGCTTAAGAGAGAGGCAGAACACTCGAGATAGGACCCGTAGACCCTCCTTTAAACTAGCACCTACCTTTCAAATCTCTGAGTTCGAAGACTTACGTATTCCTGAACCTATGCAGATAGGCAGTACTCATCTCACTGAAAGGGAGAGACAGTACAGGAGAAGGGAGGGTTTATGTATGTATTGTGGAGTCAGGGGTCATTTACGCCTAAATTGTCCCAATCGTTCGGGAAACGCTCGCACCTAAGTTCCTCTAGAGGACAGGCCTTGGGTGTTTCTACTTTGTCCTCTATTCACAACTACAAGGAGCTCAGGCTTGTGTTACCCGTTTCTTTAAAGTGGGAGAAGGGAGTAGTTAAGACTATGGCACTAATCGATTCTGGAGCTGCTGAGAGCTTTATAGATCAGGGTTTTGCTGCCAAGCATGCTATTCCATCCCAGTTAAAAGAGACACCTCTGGCTGTCGAGGCCATCGATGGTAGACCGTTACTTGAGCCTGTTATTTTCCATGAGACCATACCGATTAACTTGACTGTTGGCATCCTGCATAAAGAGGATATATCCTTAATGCTCATTTCTTCTCCGTCTATTCCCATAGTCCTGGGGTACTCCTGGCTGAGGAGACACAACCCTATTATTAATTGGGAATCAGGGGAGATAGTTTCGTGGGGAGAGAATTGTCAAGAAAAATGCTTGCGGAAGGTCTTACCTCTTGGATTAACTAATACATCGAATACCTCTGATAATCCTACAGAAACACAAATTCCGTCTCAGTATCTAGATTTAAAGGCAGTATTTGACAAAAAGAAAGCCGATACCTTACCCCCACACAGGTCCTTTGATTGCAAAATTAACCTACTCCCTGGTACCATGCCTCCCAGAGGTCATGTATACCCATTATCTATAAAGGAGAACTCAGTCCTAGAGGAATATATTCACGAGAATTTAGACAAGGGATTCATCAGGAGGTCCTCCTCCCCTGCCGGGGCTGGATTTTTTTTTGTTAAAAAGAAAGATGGTTCTTTGAGACCTTGTATTGATTATCGAGGCTTGAATAACCATTAAAAATGCCTACCCGATTCCCTTGATCACCGAACTCTTCGATCGTTTGAAGGGCTCTACAATTTTCACCAAGTTAGACCTCAGAGGGGCATATAACTTGGTGAGAATCCAGCAGGGACATGAGTGGATGACGGCATTCAATACTCGATATGGTCACTATGAATATACTGTTATGCCTTTTGGGTTATGCAATGCGCCAGCTGTGTTCCAGGATCTGATAAATGAGGTTCTTAGGGAATTCCAGCAAGATTGCGTCATTGTATACCTAGATGATATACTCATTCATTCTAGTGAGATTGAGATTCATCACAAGCAAGTCAGGAGGGTTTTGCACAAGCTTCTCCAGCATGGCTTGTACTGCAAGTTGGAGAAATGTAGCTTTGATCAAACCCAGGTAACCTTTCTCGGCTATGTGATCTCTGGGGAGGGATTTAAGATGGATCCGGATAAGCTCCAATCCATTCTAGAGTGGCCTTTACCCACAGGTCTTAAAGCCATACAGAGATTTATTGGTTTTTCCAATTATTATAGGCGCTTTATTAAGGGCTATTCTTCCATTATTGCACCTATCACTAACATGACCAAACAGGGGGCTGATACTAAGAATTGGACTACTGAAGCTCTCCTTGCGTTCAAGACTCTCAAGGAGCTTTTCGCTTCCGCTCCAATTTTAGTTCACCCTGACACTTCTCTGCCTTTTTTGCTTGAGGTAGACGCATCAGAGACTGGTTTAGGTGCTGTTCTATCTCAAAGGTTGGGTGTTGATAAACCATTACATCCATGTGGATTTTTCTCTAAAAAAATTGACCGGTACTGAAAGCAGGTATGACATTGGTGACAGAGAATTACTAGCGGTTATCAAGGCTTTGAAAGAATGGAGACATTTATTGGAAGGTACATTACATCCTGTTACCATTCTGACAGACCACAAAAACTTGTCCTATATCGGAGAGGCCAAGCGTCTGTCCTCCAGGCAGGCTCGTTGGTCGTTGTTTCTTACCCATTTCAATTACGTTCTGACTTACAGACCTGGGTCAAAGAATTCTAAAGCTGATGCGCTATCTCGCCAATATGAACCCTCTGCTTCAGTTGAACCACTTTTGTCCTCCATTGTACCCAAATGCAATATTATTGCTAATACCAGTCTCAAAATTCATTCTCCGCTACTTGACCAGATCTTGAAGTCACAACATCTAGCTCCCGGAAACACTCCTGAGGGAAGAAACTTTGTTCCTCCTGAACTTCAACTGGAGCTCTTACAATGTTTTCATGAAAGTAAAATAGCTGGTCATCCTGGTACTCGCAAGACATACTCTCTGATATCCAAGGATTTCTGGTGGCCTTCACTTCGAAAAGATATTGAGGAGTTCGTCGCAGCTTGTGAGACTTGTGCCAAGACTAAACTACCTCATGCATCTCCATGTGGCCTGTTACACCCCTTGGACATTCCTGAGAAACCTTGGTCCTGTTTGTCCATAGACTTTATCGTTGATTTGCCTGCTTCCAAGAGACAGACTGTTATTCTCACGGTGGTGGATAGATTTACTAAGATGGCCCATTTCGTGCCATTACCTAAACTTCCGACTTCTCCTGAATTGGCGGAGATTTTTGCGAGAGAGGTTTTTCGCCTACATGGGATTCCTTCAGAGATTGTTTCTGATAGAGGTTCTCAATTTGTCTCACGTTTCTGGAGATCCTTTTGTTCTCAAATGGGCATCAAATTGAACTTCTCCTCTGCCTATCACCCTCAGTCTAACGGAGCTGCTGAACGTACTAATCAAAAGATCGAACAGTATCTGCGTTGCTTTGTTTCCGAACACCAGGACGATTGGGTCGGTCTGATTCCTTGGGCGGAGTTCGCACACAATAACCTTGTTTGCGATTCAACTCGCTCTAGCCCTTTCTTCATGAACTATGGCTTTCATCCTTCGATTTTTCCTTCGGTTTCCTCTTCTCAGGGGATACCGTCGGTTGATGATCATGTCGCCAACCTGAAGAAATTATGGGATCAGACTCGGCATATTCTATTACATAGTTCCTCGCTGTTCAAGAAACACGCTGACAAACATAGAAGAGCGGCTCCTGTTTTTGTTCCTGGGGATAGGGTATGGTTGAGTACCAAGAATATTCGCCTAAAAGTTCCATCTATGAAATTTGCTCCTCGCTACATAGGCCCTTACAGGGTTCTCACTCGTATCAATCCGGTTGCGTATCGCCTTGCTCTGCCACCTGCCTTACGCATTCCTAACTCTTTTCATGTCTCCTTGTTGAAACCCCTCATTTGCAACAAATTCTCCTCTAAGGTCCCCTCGCCTCGTCCTGTTCAGGTGGAAGGTCGGGAGGAGTACGAGGTCAGCTCCATCATTGACTCCAGAATTTCAAGGGGAAAATTGCAATATCTGGTCAACTGGAGGGGATATGGTCCTGAGGAGAGGAGTTGGGTACCTCAGGAGGACGTCCATGCTTCTCGCCTTCGCAGAGCATTTCACCTCCGCTTCCCATCTCGCCCCGGTTCATTCCGCCCGGTGGGCGTATCTGAGAGGGGGGGTACTGTCAGGGTACCTGAGGCCTCTACCTCTAAGGGAGGTAGAGACTTGGTGGTTTATCCGTCCAGGCGAGCTGTTTCCTCCGTTCCTCGCGGTTCATCCAGTCACTTAAACACCGGCCGCGAGGAATCCACGTCCTTTTCTAGCAGGACGCTCAATACGTGACGTCATGACGCTATCACGAGCAATCTGTCACTCAAGTGTCCGATATCCAATCGGTACTTGTCAGAGGCGTGATTTCCATCCAGAGCCAGGGTATTTAAGCTTACTCCTTACTTCAGCTCATTGCCCTGTCGTGGTTCTAGCTTGTCTAGTCACTCAGTGCTCTGGTATTCTTGTTTGCTCTATTGGTTTTGACTCGGCTCGTTGTACTACCCTGCTTCTCTGTTATCCCTTGACCCGGCTTGTCTCTCGCTTATCTGTCTTCTCGTTCCCTCGACCTCGGCTTGTCTCTGACTATTCTTTACCCTCGGTACGTTAGTCCGGCCATTCTAAGGCCCGGTATACGTACCTTTCCACTCTTTGTACTCTGCGTGTTGGATCCCTGTCCCGATCCTGACAAGACCTACATGAATAGGCTCTCTGAAGCTCCTGGTGATGGCAACTACCGTCACACAGACCAGTTCCACGCGTCCTACGTGGTGAATGGAACTGCTCTTGGGGGACTAGCTGCTTTTCCCATAAAACTCTCTTGGGATAACATTTTATCTTGTTAGGGTACAGTATGCTTGTAGTTGCAGGCAGACTAAACAAGGATAAACAAATAAACTTAAAAAATATTTTTTAAAAAATGTAATTGAATTTTGTTTGCATTATTGCTTCTCCTCTCGTCATTTTTTTGCCCTGTCCCTTTGTTCTTTGACATGAAAAAAATAACTGCCTTACTTTATCAGGATTATTCACTAAAGTAAAAATTAAAAGTGAATTACTACTAACTTAGAAAATGTTTTTACTTTATTGAATAACCCTGTATGATTTTTATTAAATGTATGAATAATGTAGGAAGAGAAATTTAGGGACCTTGGGGACAATTAAAAAGAAAGGTGACAAAGTTTTCTACGAACAGTTTCATATGTGTTATTGAGGATCTAAAGCTGAATGGGTTACTCCAATCCTTTTGGGGGGAGGTATGTTTTTTATTTTATTATTTTAATGGCTCTAATGGCATGCCTCCAAACCAATTTTGGGGTCCTGTCACCACCCCACTTTATTTCCCTTGTTTCCCACATTTGGAGACAGCAGGGAACTATCCGGGAAGCACAATGCGAGCACATCATTATACAGGCTCACTCTGTGCAGCAGACAGCCCTACTCAAGTCCCCATTTTAGTTCCCTTATGTCCTGCATTTGGGGACACCAGGGAACTGACCCAAGGCAGCACAGCTCGAATGCATCATTAGTTGGGCTTGTGCTTTGCAGCAATCTCTAAGACCATGCAGGGAGCACTTCTAAAGTCCCCATTTGGGATTCTGTCCATTGTCCCACATAAGTTCCCTGGTGTCCCATCTTCGGGAACACAAGGGTTATGTCCCTGGGCAGCACAGTGCAAGCACATCATTAGACGCAATCATTGTCCTAGTTCCTACGGCCTACAATTGGCAGGTATGTAAAGGGCACTACTAATTAGCACCCCCTTTTTTTGGAGTGAATCGGCAAAAAGATGTTTTACTTACCTGTCTTTCATACCTCCACTTGACGTCACCCAAGTGCCTTTGGGAGGCTCTGATTGCAAGGGGAAGCTCAATACGTACATTGTCACCACGCTGCATGCGCTGATGACTGCCGTATTTTATGAATAGGTCAGAGTCCTACCACTATGACCACTTCAAATCACTGAAATGGTCAGTATTGGTTGTAGTAACCCTTCAAAAATCATATCCCACCGACATGAAACACAGCTGTTTCAATTTTTTTTAAAATACTTCAAAATGCAGGACTGGCCACATGCCACAATGATATAGTAGAGAATCACTAGACAACAAATGTGATTTATGTTTGGTGTCTGTAGGCTCACAGGATCATGATGATTAGGAATATAATAATATTGTTACATACCTTTGTCTGTTCTGTACAATATTATTGTGTTTTCCAGTATAACTATATCCTGGACCTGACAAATATAAGGTTAAAAAACCCTTCATGAGTTGAGTCGACTTCTGTCATGTGACTTGAGTTCGGCAGGTTCCACACAGACAAAGGGACAAATCATTAATTTAACTTATCATTTGAAGAATTGCCTGGATTAATTTTGTTTGGACCATTAGCAAGGGCTATTTGTATTATTTTTTCCCTACATTTTAGTTTATGTCCTCTATTGTTTTTGAATTGTTTATGCACTGTATTATTTAAAGGGGATCTGTCAATTATGTGCAATTTGAATAGAAAATATTGAAAAACTGTTGTGAAAAACTCAACATTTAATCATTTAAAGTACAATGTTTTAAATTTATATAGTCTGTACAATTCACACTGTTTGAGTTTCTTCACTTTGCAACAACCCCCTGTTTGAATGGCTTTGTGTTCGTGTTAGCACTAAACCTTTGTAAGGTTGTGGTACAGTGTATCTACATGCATTGAAACATTAAGCCTCAAAAGAGTTTTATTTACATTTCAATTGTTCTTTTTGTGCTCCTCAACTTGTATAATGAGATTGGTCTAAATTTCTCCTACATATGCCTTGCCACAGAGACACTTCACCACGTATATACGATAAATCAGTCTGGCAGTTTATGACATCTCAGATTTAGAGGGTTCTGCCTGTCCTGAGGTGTGTGAATGTTACAGAATAGAAAGCATTATTACAATTCACACAGTGGCAGCAGCTATAACTTAATGAGGTGTAAGATAATTAGCAACACTTCCCACAGTGTGTGGCTTAGCTGCACAAATTAGTTCATAAATTGATGGTACACAGGCTAATTCCTGCTCCGTCTGCAATACGTCTGGTTGACAAGATTGGGGACACCCGGGATACCAATTCACATTCTGGAATCTGCTGCCTTGACTGCTGGGGTTATATAACAGATACCCAGCGCAGTAAAAGTAGGCGCCGGCTGTGTATTTATAGTGACTACTAGGAGTCAAGGTAGGTAGAGGGATACAGTGGGGGAGATTGTTGTGCTATGGGTTGGCTAAGGAGCCACTCATTTAGCGCAGTAAAATGGCACGGCCCAAGACAAGAGCTTCCCACTGGGAAATTTACCAGTGTCCCGCTGGGTAAGTATGGCCCTGCAGATTTCGTACCTCACCAAAAAATGTATTGTGTTTCAGACCCTGGATTGCTGTTTAGTATTCCTGATTCCAACTTATATACTATACATAGTAACATTAAGAATTCCATATCCGAGACAATACCAATTTACTGTGTCCTATTTCTAAAATAAAGCAACGTTCTCCAAATCCTTCTCCAGATTCCCCAGCACTATATGGCATCCCTGAGGAAAACACACATTTGTAATCAAAATTATTTAACTGTTTTTTACTGGCCCTATGCCATGGGAAGGAGCCTTTATAGTGACTGTTCAGCAATGGTTGCGCAGTCGCTAGTTTTAGTCATTTAGTAGATATGCTTCCATGACAGGTGATGGTATAGGGAGGTTTAAAACCTCCCTTACAGTAATATTTAATATAATCTAAATATTTTAAATATTTGTATTTATTTTTTAACTTTTTTAATGTGGCAACTGCCAGATAATTAATCCTCCCTCCACCAATAATTTTTAACTACTGCCCTGCTGGCTGCTATGTGATGGGAATGTGTATCCTGACGGATGCATTTGTTTCTGATTTGTAGTTAAATTGGTGCTTTTTAAATATTATGAATCCTATACTTTATATAGGGTTTAGATGCAGAAGCACTGATTTTAATCTGGATACCGAACGCATACGGGTAATAGCGGAGGAGTTGCTTGTGACAGATTTTTACCAATATCACCAGATTTTGTCCACCCAGACAAAAGCCAATTTCTAATAAAAAATCCTGTAGAACGTATGAAGTCAGGACAGGAATTGGTGAGCCTGGCGGATTGATGTTGTGTGTGTTTCTAGCAATGCCCAAAGGGAGCGTGTCAGCCTGGCGTGAATGCATGCCAGGCTGACTGACAGTTTTCCTGGCTTACCATACACAGGGCCACACATGAGTACAATGTTTGCAAGGAAATGTGAGCAATGAGTTGATTGCTGTGAATGCTCTCACTATTGGGGGAAAATCCATAGCTTTCCCAGAAGTGGGACATCACAGCATTAGGCCCTCCCCACAGGAAAGCATTGAAGTAATGGGAATTTTACTGACATTGGATGTCCTTGTGCACCTCCAACTCAGTTAGGCAACCAAAAGTCAGTTAACAACCAAGAAGTGCCTCTAGTAGCTGTCTGATTGACAGCCACTAGATGCTGCCTTAGTCATGTAATGTAATTTCTCAAAAACTGCAATGTTTTACATTAAAGAACTAAGTGTGACTGGGACACAGCACCGAGACGCCTGTCACTTCTTCCCTGCTTTGCAGAGTGCTGCTCAGGAAGAGTGGAGGTAGGAGGAGGCTTGCGTGTGTTTATATGGCAGTACAGTAGCTGGTGATGCTACCTATCTGAAATGCATTTCTGCTTCTTGGGATGTCTGGCTTCAATGAGATGAAGTGGTCTGGGTGTCTATATGAGTAGGAATAGAAATAATTCAATGTATTTGAGCTTGCTTGCATGTGTGTGTGTGCGCCTGCTAGTGAGTGAGCTTGTGTTTTTATGCCAACGAGTTTATGTATATCAGTGAGATTGTTTGTCTATGAGGCTGTGTATCAATGAGCTTGTGTGTGTCAGTGAGAATGTCTGTCTGCATGTGAGTATGCTTACTGTATAATTAAATGTTTTACTCTGAAAGGACCAATATTTTATATTAGAAAAAGCAATATATATTTGAGATATATATATATATATATATATATATATATATACATAACCCAATCTCTGGCGTGGCAAGACATAGCCATACATATTACATGCGACAATATATGGCGCAATGACTGAGGGGGCTGGCATGGATTTTTTTCCAGGGCTGGTTTGTATCCCCGTGGGCCAGTCCGGCCCTGGATCTAGTCTAGGGATATCAGTACTGCAGAGTAATAATGCTTGGCTATTTCTGCCTTAGTTTTGACATTTGAACTTAATTTGTGAAAATTCTGTGTTTAGTGAGTAACCCTATTAAAATGTGAATTATTTTTAAACTAAACTATCAGTCCACCATAGCTTAATTGGCATAATCCTCTCAGCCAGGAATTTTAAATTCCCTTTTAATACCGAAACCATCCGCACTTTTGGTTTATAACTCTGAATCAGTCCGTCCATTATAATCGTATCATACAATATAAATACATTACTGTGCACACACAGGAAACCTGTCTGTGGGCAAGATGACATCATTGCATGATGACGTCACAGAGAGGAAACCAATTCGTCTTCGTTTCTAACAGCCGCTATCCGTTTTCGCTACCCCATTTAAATTCCCGTGTTTTAAAATGCTCCCTGGATTGTTTCAGGGTCCTTTCTAAATCACAGCTTCAGCATCACTGAGTTTCCGTGAAAGCTGGAGACGTGCCAGCGACGTCACGGTCATTGTGAGCATCGTCTCTCAGGTAACCCCGCCCCCCTCACTGCCGCGGCTGCCTTTTTGTCTTGACGGGCCGGGAGAGGGGGGAGGAGCTACAGAGTGTTCGAACGTGACGGATGACGTATGGTGCCTAGTAACGCAAGCTAACTCCCCTTAGCAACAACAGCATATGAACACACAGAGCCAGGTACCTATAGTACATACTGTATTTATCGCATGATGATGGGGGTATGGGCTGCATAGCTGTACATAGACGATATGTAGGCTCTATATGGATATTCTAACATGAAAATAATAATGAGAAGTGGTGTATAGATCTGTGTGTCAGTGCATGTAAATGTAACCTGGGAGACAGGGAAATGGTTAATAAAAATATATACCATTCTAATATGAACAGCTTTATAAACCTCTCTCTTCCACCCAGTTATATGTATGGGAGTATATATACAGACAGAGCTAAATATTGAATCCACCCCTGTAAAGATGGAGACAGTGTCTGTATTATGTGATGGTATGGCTAGCTGTCAGTTGTGGGTAAGAGTCAGCAGTGTAACTGGTTTCAACAGTTAATATCATAATCTGTGCTATAATATATCTGCTATTTCTTTAATATATACACATTTATTAAATGGTGTAATATCCAAAGAGCTGCTTCAAATTCAAACTATATTATTTATAGTGAGGGAGAAAACATAACTGGGAACCATGTTTTATGAGGGGTTCTGGATTAACCATAATAAAATGCAAGACGGAAAATTGAATGATTTATAATGTTTGGTGAAAGTGTATGACAGAAAGTGTTACAGCACGCTATTACTAGCTAGGGGCATGCGTCTTGTCTCAGGCTTTTTAAAGGGGAAGTAACATTTTTTACCTTTGAACTGGCTCTCTATTAATATCTATGTAATTACTGCCCTATTAGGTTCCCTAGCCTATCAGCTCTCACTTAGCCCTATTTATACCTCCCTCTTTCATAACTTCCTTGCCCTGTTGTGGTCTCTTGTAGTCCAAGAGTGCGTTCTCCGTGGTTTGTCTTTTCTGGTATCTGACTTTGGTTTGTTTCCTGGTTATCCGTACTTCTGGCATCCTTAACCCCTGGCTTTGTTGTTCGTTTTTTCTTCCGTCTCCTATCCTGACCTTGACTCGTCCGACCATTCTGTTCTCATCTCTGTACTTTCACACGTTAATTCCGGCCATTCGAAGGACTGGTTCTACATCTGGCTTTGTGTACCTTTTGAGCCCCTTAGTTTGCATGCTGGGGCGGTTAACCTTGACATTATGACAGGGCCATGGACCCTGCAAACTTGGGGCAACAAATGGCAGCTTATGAATCTAGAATGGAAGGCTTAGACCATAGGATGGGTCAGTTTGCTTAAGCCTTGCAACCTATCCTAACAAGAACACCTTGTCTCCAGCAGAAAGTGGATGAGAGCTGTACTCCATCCGTTTGTCTAACCCCTCCTCCCCGTTACTCCGGGGATCCATCTTTATGCAGATTTTTTTTTAAACAAGTGGGAGTACATTTTGAGATGGCTCCCAATTCATTCCCCATCGATAGGTCCAAGGTAGCATTTATTTTGAACCTATTAGATGTCAAAGCCTTAGCATGGATGAATCCCCTGTGGGAAAAGATGATGACGTGTTCAATTTTGAACAATTCCTCACGACTTTCAGGAATGTATTCAATCCTCCAGGCAAAAAGAGACTAGCCGACAAGACTTTATTGAAAATTAAACAGGGTTCCAGATGAGTGTCAGACTACGCCATAGAATTTCGTACATTAACCTCTGAAGTAACCTGGAACAATAGTGCCCTGATCGCCGTCTTCTTTGAGGGCCTTACTGAGTCCTTACAAGATGAAGTGGCCATTAGGGATCTTAATGAAACCCTGGATGACTTAATACAATTCATGTCAGACATTGATATAAGGGTCAGGCAGAAGCATCTCAATCTAGATAGGCAAAGAATGGTTCTGGGAAGGCTTACTCCTCGTCCTGTTAAAACCGAGCTACCTGCCCTACCAGCACCTGGCCCTGCACCTGAACCAATGCAGTTAGGTGCTACCAGACTTTCTGAAGCCAAAAAAAGCTTACAGAAAAACTTACTGAAGGAGGTAAGGTTTGTGCTTATACTGTGGTAAAAAAGAGCATTTGCATAATAACTGCCCATCTCGTCCGGAAAACGCCACCGCCGAAGTTCGTTCAGGGGACCGGTCTTGGGTGTAATGTCTTTGTTCCCTAAACCCGCTCCATACAGGTTTCTTCCTGTGGAAAGGTTTGTCATCAAACTATGGCTCTCATCTGGTTCTGCTGACAACTTTATTGATCTTTGATCTCCCCACCGTCTCGCCATGGAACACAACGGGGCCGGCGCTCGGCATAGACCGTCAGGGGAGATCCTGGGACCTCCCCTGCCGGCCTCGGCCCCTGGCCACTGCGGCCCACCGGGCATTTGCCCGGTGTGCCCGATGGCCAGTCCGGGCCTGTTTGTCATCTATTTCTCTGGAAGAAAAAGAAACACCCTTGGCCGTTAAGGCCATAGATGGTAGACCTTTAACCGTTCCGTTTGTTAAACACCAAACGAAGGCTGTTATCCTATCGGTAGGCTTACTGCATAAAGAAAACATAACCTTCCAAGCCATTTCTTCTCCTTCTTGCCCTCTAGTTCTTGGTTACAGAAACACAACCCTACTCTTGACTGGAAAGAAAGGCAGGTGTGATCTTGGAGCCCTTCATGTAAGCATGCATGTATCAGCCATGTTAGACCCCTCTGTTCTCTTAATGCTCCCACATCTCCACCACTGTTATACCACCACAATACATAGACCTTAAGAAAGTGTTTGATAAAGTGGAGGCTGACCGTCTCCCTCCTTACAGGCCCTACGATTGCGCCATCAGACTTCTACCAGGCACTATGCCACCCAGGAGAAGAGTAAACCATCTATCCCAAACTGAAAATAAAGTCATGGAGGAATATATAAAGGAATCCCTAAAAAGGGGGTTTATTAGACGTTCGTCCTCACCAGCAGGAGCCGGTTTCTTTTTTGTTTCCAAAAAAGAAGGTGACCTTCGTCCTTGTATAGATTATAGGGGATTAAATAAAATTACTATTAAGAACATTTACCCCATACCCTTGATAACGGAACTCTTTGATAGACTTCGTAGTTCCAAAATTTTTACCAGAAGAGCATACAATCTTATTCGCATCAAAGGAGGAGATGAATGGAAGACAGCATTCAACACTCGAAGCGGTCATTATGAATATACCATATTCCTATGTAATGTCCTTGCTGTCTTCCAAGATCTCATTAAAAGACCACTATAGTGCCAGGAAAACATACTCGTTTTCCTGGCACTATAGGGTCTCTAGGTCCCCCCCACCCTTAGGGTCCCCCTCCCACCCTGAAGTTGGAGGAAGGGGGTAATCACTTACCTTTTCTCCACCGCCGGGCTTCCTCGGTGGTGGGGACTCTCCGCCTCCTTTCCCCGTCATTGGCTGAATGCACACGCACATGCATTCAGCCAGTCTCATAGCAAAGCATTCTCAATGCTTTCCTATGGACGCTGGTGTCTTCTCACTGTGAAAATCACAGTGAGAAGCACAGAAGCACCTCTAGCGGCTGTCAATGAGACAGCCACTAGAGGCTGGATTAACCCTAAAGTAAACATAGCAGTTTCTATGAAACTGCTATGTTTACAGCAGAAAAGATTAATCCTAGATGGACCAGGCACCCAGACCACTTCATTGAGCTGAAATGGTCTGGGTGCCTATAGTGGTCCTTTAGTGATGTTTTAAGAGACTATCTACACACCTTTGATATAGTATATCTTGACGACATACTTATACACTCTCGTGATGTACAAACACATCACGAACATGTTAGAACCATAGTACAGATCCTTCTTGCCAATGGCTTGTATTGTAAATTAGAGAAGTGTTTATTCGATCAAACTTCCATACAAGTCTTGGGTTACGTCATTTTAGCTAAATGGTTTCAAAAGGACCGCCAAAAACTTCCCTCTATTTCAAATGGCCGTTACCTCTTGGATTGAAGGCCATACAAAGATTCATTGGGTTTGCTAATTATTATAGACGGTTTATCAAAAATGTTTCTCAGATTATAGCTCCTATAGCTGCGATGACAAAAAAGGGAGCGAATAATATCAACTGGTCAATGGAAGCCAAGGCTTCCTTCACTCACTTAAAGATTTTTTTTGCCTCTGCTCCCATTTTGGTGCACCCAAATCCCTCTAGACCTTTCATCCTAGAAGTAGACGCTTCTGAATCCGGTGTGGGAGCTGTCCTTTACCAGAGAAAAGAACTATGATATTGGCAATAGAGAATTATTGGCCAAAATTCTCCTCAAGGTGCAGGTTTGGAGTAGGGCTGCAGAGTCCAGGGCAGAGTTGAGGGTAGTGTTATATGAGGAGATAGCCAGTGAGGGACAGGAGAAAGTAGGGATGGATAGAAGTTGGGGATCAATATTAGCCAATAGCTGCTGGAGGTCAATATAATTCAAATGTCTTCTTAGTTGAGAGGGGTTAGGTTGAGGATGATGGGGTGAGGGTCTTTTGAGAGCAAATAATAAGAGGTGGTGATCTGAGAGTGGAAATGGAGTGTTGCAGAGATTAGAGATTGTACATTCATGAGAGAAAATAAGATCAAGGATATTGCCAGCTGCATGGGTGGGGGACTTAGCAAACTGTGATAGCCCTAGGAGAAGATCATTGAAAGTAGTTTTGTGGCTACTGAGGACAAGGGCAGGTTAATGGGAATGTTGAAGTCCCCAAGAATTAGGGATGGAATATTGGAGGAGAGGAAGTAGGGAAGCCAAGCAGCAAAGTGGTCAAGGAAGAGGACAAGGGTGTCACGATTCGGGAACCTAACACGCTAACAGGTCACAGGAAGGGTGCAATACCGGTCCTTAGAATGACTGGGTTAAGCACACTAAGAAAAGTCAGGAGACAAGCCAAGTAAAGAGAGCCAGAAAACAGGAGCGAGAAACAAGCCGAGTTCAAAGGAGTGGAGAATACAGGAATATCGGAAAAACAAGCCAAATAATCGGTAACCAGAGAGAAACACGAGCAAACTGCAATACTGGTATCACAAGACCACAACAGGGCACTGAGAGACAGGAAAGGTAAGTATATAAATCCTGTGCCTAATTTTGATTGGATAACTTCCAATCAGAATTAACAAACACACGTGGGAGATATTTACAACTCCCACTGTGATTATGGTACTGCGACTTTAATGCCGGGTCACGTGAGTGACCCCGGCATTCGCATAAATGCGCTGGGTCCCAGCGTGCAGCATTATACATGCTGGGAGGCGAGGAGGAGGACGGAGCTTGCTGACAGGTAGGGGAAGGGGAGTTGAATGAAAGGCGAATTGAATGAATTTCAAATGATGGGAAAAATAGGGGGGGGGGGTAGAGGTTTGAAGGAGCAGTGAGGTGAGAGCAGAATTTCTGATAGAATACTCCACCACCTTTGCTTTCAGAGTGTCTTGGGTTGTGGAAAATTGACCAATAAAAGACCACTAAAGGATAGAGAGGAGGGTGTAGCGGTGTCAGAGGGAGAGAGCCATGTTTCAGTTAAGGCTGTTAGGGGACTGCTAAAACCACAGTCCTGTATATTGTGGACAGATTGCAATCACGTGGACAATACCTCATATATAATCAGATAAATGGTAACCACAACAGGACTGTTATGGACTCATAGGAAGAGAAGAAGGAAAAGAAAATGAAAGGAGGAATGAGGAGAGAGGGGAAAGACCAATGCAGGGTGCGGGGGACAGGGCGGCATACAGATACCTCAATGTTCATCAATGTCTAAACACCTGGCTCAGATCCCACTCTATATTGAGGCCATTATGAGCACCAAAATTTGCAAAATGTGTGCCATGTTTTTAGTACTGGTAATCCCTATCATTCGAACATTGTTTGGTATGGGGGATATATCGATGATCTCCTCTTCATTTGTGATGGGAAAGAGGAATCTTGCTCCCTCTTTGCACACAATTTTAACAATGAAGAGGGAAATCTAATGTTTACTGGATATATCAACAAAATTGAAATTAACTTTCTAGACTTACATTTAAGTTGGATCCCATCAAACAAAGGTCATAAGGTTATAGAAAATTGAGAGGGGCAATACCATCTTACAAGCAGACAATATTATTATTATCCTCCTCATACCTAGATTGTTTTTCTGCACTCACTTTTTGACTCACTATTTTGTATGTGGCTTACTGAGTCTTCACTATGTCTTACTATATCTGAATAAACCGGTAATTTGAAGAATTTGCAATACCGAAGCTGTCTATTTATTGAAAGTACGGTCCACTCTGATTTTATCTGACACTGTGCTGTTACATCTGATTGAAAATTAAACCATTTTTTAATTTAGGCTGTGGGAGTCACTGCCAGGAGAGGGGTCACTAGAGCTGCATAAACTAAATGTCAGAGAATTGAGCTGTGAGATTGCAGTGGTGTGCTCCATACACTAAAACTGCTAAAGTGCTAAACTAAGCAAAACATTTTTGGAGCTTAGAGTATCCCTAGTAGCCAGTATGACAGGTCACGAAGGGGAGGAGCTAATCCACAGTCATTCCAACTCTATGGGTCTTGTTAGGTAGCAACGTTTCATAGGTCCAGGGATCCAAGGGGAGCTCAAATTAAATAACATAATTATTAAAAATGTTGGCATTATTTTATCAATTGTAACTCAATATTACATGTTTCCCTAAAAGTCACAGCTTACACTTAAATGAACACTTCAAGTACCGTAATCACTACAGCCAACTGTAGTTAAGAAGAAGTGCTCAGGCACCGTGCCCGAGTATTTTTAGCATGGTTTGACATAATATATACCGTGGTCCGGATGCATGCTCATCCTGCCTTATCAGGAAGCGGGGTGCTAATGTAGGTGGTCATTATATTGGATGAGAGCATCAGCTGATTGCTCACAGCCAATGAATGAGTAGACTGACATCCAGCCTCTCCAACTCTGAGAATTGGAGGTACCTGGTGGTCAAACTGCACAAAAAGTTTTTAACAAGTTATGCTGGAATGGCAACTGGACACCATAATGACTACAATGGGTTGTGAAAGTTTATGATACAGTGCTTGCAGCATTCCTTTAATCTGTAATTATTGTTTTATGTTTACAGAGAATAAGAATGCTCTAATCAGATTATAACCAGTTTGTCATTTTCCAATTTTACACTTGCATACACATTGATGCAGGAATTTCCTGAAGCTGAAGATAACCAGCCTATTCAATATATATCCACACGAATGCCCTAGTTGAAGGATAATGATAATGAACTAGGTTGTCTCACATCACAAATACAGTGTTTTAAAGTGTGTCTGTTAGACAGAGATTAGTGGATGAAGGGGTCTGTTTCAAATAGAAACGGTAATTTAATCTCCTGATCATTCTTGGCTAGGTTAACTGCTAGCAAATGTATATATTAAATTATATTCTTATGCAAATTTATCACATCTGCCAGCTTCTGATAGAATACAGATATAATCTAAAGACATCTGATAAAAATACAATTTCATCTATACATATCCTAGTTATTTGGATAGCTCACTGTATACATATACATTTTCTCCCTACAGTTGTTTTCATGTTATGAAATTTACTTTAATTAACTATGATCTATCTTTAACTCCTTAGTGACCAAGGCCATTCAGTGTACATCGTAGTCACTTATGCTTGTATTCATTAACAACCTACTGCGTATGTTGTTGGTTTAAAGTACCTTTAAATACCTGACTTTTGCTTGACCCTTCACAAGTGAGAAATTTAGAAATATGGCGACAAAGACTACGCCAGAATCAGATTGCTGTTACTGTCACAGTGATCTGTTTCCTGTTAGCTCAAGCTGCTGGGCTAATGGCAGTCTCTTTACCTGGTACATGCCAAGATCGTCGGTTCCCAGACTATTGCTGGCCAAGTCACTTGTGAGGCAGCCAACTATAGAAATAGGTTAGCTCCGAGCCTGTATGACATTGTGGAATCCAATCACAGTAGTCACTTGCCTAACTTGTCAGCTAAGACAATGTAATCACTGTGATTTGCATCTCGGGGGCCCATCTACTAAAGTAAGCATTGTTAAAGTTAGGCTATGATTATATGTGTTATAAATAGATCTCACAGCACCCCTCACAAATACAACACCCCACACACAGAGCACCCCTCACAAACACAGCACCCCTCACACACAAAGCACCCCTCACACACAGAACCTTTCACACACACAAAGAGCACCCCTTACACAAACACACACAGCAACCCTCACACACACAAACACAGCATCATTTACACACACAGAGCACCCCTCACAAACAAAGCACCTCACACACACACATATACACACACACACACACACACACACACACAAACAGTGTCTGTGTCTGTGCCAGTGTGTGTATCTCTTTGTATCTGCATGTGTGTGTCAGTGTGTTAATGTGTGTATCTGTATGTCAGGGTGTGTATACTTAAGTGTTATTGTATGTATCTATGTGTCTGTGTATCTGCCCGTGTGTCAGTGTGTATCTGTGTGTCAGGGTGTGTAACTCTGTGTATCTGCATGTGTATCTGTGTGTTAGGATAAGTATCTGTGCGTGAGGATGTGTTAGTGTCTGTATCACACACAGATGCACACATGCAGATACACAGACACACATGTCCACATGTTTTATTCCCCCTTCTGCAGCTGATTACCTGCAGCTGAGCAATGGGTTGGAGACAATCCAAAACCCTGGCCTGGGCCTTATTTCTCCCAGTTACTTGTAAACTGAGGAGTGGAGCACCGGCCCACCCTACTCTCCGAATGCTCCTCCCCAGGGGCCCACATCTAAACATTAATTTATATGACATACAACACATACTCCCCCTGGGGTTAAATGTCATATGCCTCTCTGGACAATTTAGCGGAAATATAAACTCCCTCACAAACAACACCATTCACCTTATCACAATACGTATGTATATATAAGTGTGTATACATATATATATATATATATATATTAATTCTACATATATATTTATGTAATATTTTTAGATGATTAAGTCATTTAATTAATTACAATTTGCGGGTCCTGCCTGATAACCCAGAGATAATTTAATTTGCTAGCACTATATTTAACCCTGTAACTCTCCAAGACACCATAAAACTTGTACATGGGGGATACTGTTTTACTCGGGAGACTTCGCTGAACACAAATATTAATGTTTCAAAACAGTAAAATGTATTACAACGATTATATCATCAGTGAAAGTGACTTTTTTTGCATTTTTCACACACAAACGGCACTTACACTGACGATATAATTCTTGCGATACGTTTTACTGTTTTGAATATTTGTGTTCAGTGAAGTCTCCTGAGTATAACAGTACCCCTCATGTACATGTTTTAGGGTGTTTTCAAAAGTTACAGAGTCAAATATTAGGCTTGTGTTTTAGTTTTTTCACATTGAAATTTGCCAGATTGGTTATGTTACCTTTGAGACCGTATGGTCAGGGCCGGCCTACACACAGTTACAAGCAGATAGTCAGACACGCTTAGTTACAGGCAGACAGTCACACATGCTCAGTTACAGGCAGACAGTCACAGAGCCAAACACACAGTTAAAGGCAGACAGCCACACACAGTTACAGGCACACAATCACGAACAGTTACAAGTACACAGTCACACACACAGTTACAGGCAGACAGTCACACACAGAGTCACAAGCAGACAGTCACACATACTCCATTACAAGCAGACAGTCATACACACTCAGACACTCACGCATGCTGATAGGCACACACACACTCAGTTAAAGGCAGATAGTCACACATACAGGCACAATGGCACAGCTACAGTGACACACACAGGCAGGAAGTCACACATACACACAGGCAGGCAGACAGTCACACACACAGGGAGGCAGTCACACACACAGGGAGGCAGTCACACACACAGGGAGGCAGTCACACACACAGGGAGGCAGTCACACAGACAGTCACACACACACACGCACACACACACACGCACACACACACACGCAGGCAGACAGTCTCACACACACACAGACAGTCACACACACACACACACACATGCAAACAGTCACACACAGGCAGCCAGACAGACAGTCACACACACAGGCAGACATTCACACAGACAGACAGTC